>NC_086453.1:317166627-317509127 GCF_028390025.1 Pseudophryne corroboree | reverse complement strand
TTTATGTCCAGAGACACCATAAACTCCCCCTCCTCCATGTTGGCTATTATCGCTCTGAGTGATTCCATTTTGAATTTGAATCTTTTTATGTACAGGTTTAGGGATTTCAGATTCAAAATAGGTCTGACCGAACCGTCCGGTTTCGGGACCACAAATAGGGTGGAGTAGTAACCTCTTTCCTGCTGGTGCAGGGGAACCTTGATTATCACTTGCTGTATAGACAGCGTTTGAATTGCAGCTAACACTACATCCCTTTTCCGATGTGGAGGCTGATTGGGCCGATTTCAAAAATCCGCGCGGGGGCACCTCCTCGAATTCCAGTTTGTACCCCTGGGAAACTATTTCCAACACCCAGGGATTCAGGTCTGATCTGACCCAGGTCTGACTGAAAAGTCGAAGACGTGCCCCCACCGGTGCGGACTCCCTCAGGGGAGCCCCAGCGTCATGCTGTGGGTTTTGGAGCAGCCGGGGAGGACTTTTGGTCCTGGGCACCTGCCGAAGCAGGTGCTCTTTTGCCTCTGCCCTTACCTCTGGCGAGGAAAGAGGATCCCCGACCTCTTCTGGACTTGTGCGACCGAAAAGACTGCATCTGATAGGGTGTTACTTTCTTTTGCTGTTGGGGAATATATGGTACAAAATTTGATTTACCTGCTGTAGCTGTGGAAACCAGGTCCGTCAGCCCATCCCCAAACAATACCTCACCCTTATAGGGTAGTACTTCCATATGTTTTTTGGAATCCGCATCACCCGTCCATTGGCGAGTCCATAAGGATCTTCTCGCCGAGATAGACAAGGCATTGGCCCTAGAAGCTAGCAGTCCAATGTCCCTTTGAGCATCCCTCATAAATAAAACTGCGTCTTTAATATGGGCTAGAGTTAAGAATATAGTATCCTTATCCATATTATCAAATTGATCTGTCAGCTCATCTGTCCAAGCTGCAATTGCGCTACACACCCATGCCGAAGCAATTGTCAGTCTTAGCACAGCACCCGTATGAGAATAAATACACTTTAAGGTAGTTTCTTGCCTGAGATCTGCAGGGTCCTTAAGGGCCGCTGTGTCAGGAGACGGTAGCGCCACTTTCTTGGACAAGCGTGTCAGGGCCTTGTCCACAGTGGGGGGTGATTCCCAAATCTCCCTGTCCTGCTTAGGGAAGGGGTATGCCATATAAATTCTTCTGGGGATCTGCGGTCTCTTTTCCGGAGTCTCCCAAGCTTTTCCAAAGAAATCATTTAATTCATGAGATGTGGGAAAATTAATAATCTGTTTCTTTTCCTTAAACATGTGTACCCTTGTGTCGGGGACCGAGGGTACATCCTCAATATGCAACACATCCCTTATTGCCACAATCATACACTGAATGGTTTTAGTCACCCTAGGGTGCAATTTTACTTCATCATAGTCGACACTGGAATCAGAATCCGTGTCGGTAGTAGTGTCTTGTGTTAAGGGACGCTTTTGAGACCCCGACGGGCAGTGTGAGTCGGTCCAATCCGAGGATTGACCCCCTGATGTCCCCCCTAAGTCAGCCTTATCAAGCCTTTTATGTAAAGATGCCACACTTGCATTCAACATATGCCACATGTCCATCCATTCCGGAGTCGGCACAACCGACGGGGACACACCACTCATTTGCTCCATCTCCTCCTTGGAGAATCCTTCCGCGTCAGACATGTCGACACCACGTACCGACACCCCACACACACAGGGATTAACCTCAAGGGGACAAAACCCCAACCAGGCCCTTAGGAGAGACAGAGAGAGAGTATGCCAGCACACACCCAGCGCTTAATAACACTGTGGAAAAATATGACCAGATAGTGCTTTTTTAAATAATAATATTCCAATTCCCACTCACTGCGTCGCCAATGTGCCCCCCTCCTTTTTTTTCCAGCCTGTGAAGTTCAGCAGGGGAGAGACCAGGGAGCCAGCGTTCAGCATGCAGCCTCTGTGGAGAAAATGGCGCTGGTTAGTGCTGAGGATCAAGCCCCGCCCACCCGACGGCGGGCTTCGGTCCCAGTGCTTTTTTTATTAAAATGGCGGGGGATTCTTGGATTTACTGCCTCCGCAGCCTAATCCATTTTAACATGCCCAGAAGTGAGGAATATTGCTGCCCAGGGCGCCCCCCCCAGCGCCCTGCACCCTTCAGTGCTGCTCTGTGTGTGTATAGTGGGAGCAGTAAGCTGCGCGCCTTACCTCATGAAGATCTGATATCTTCTGCCTTCTCATACTCACCCGGCTTCTATCTACGGCATCTGTGAGGAGGACGGCGGCGCGGCTCCGGGATGAACCCCAGGTGAGACCTGTGTTCCGACACCCTCTGGAGCTAATGGTGTCCAGTAGCCTAGAAACAGAGCCCAACCGTAAAGCCAGCCCTGCTTCTCTCTCCTCAGTCCCACGATGCAGGGAGCCTGTTGCCAACAGGACTCCCTGAAAATAAAAAACCTAACAAAATTATTTTAAAACAGAAAACTCTGGAGAGCTCTCTGCAGTGTACCCTTTCTCCTCTGGGCACAGAATCTAACTGAGGTCTGGAGGAGGGGCATAGAGGGAGGAGCCAGTGCACACCCATAGTCAAAGTTCTTTTTAGGTTCCCTATCTCCTGCGGAGCCCATCTATACCCCATGGTCCTTACGGAGTCCCCAGCATCCTCTAGGACGTAAGAGAAAAAACGAAGAAATCACATATACATAAGTATTCACAACCTTTGCCATGAAGCTTAAAATTTAGATCTGGTGCATCCTGTTTCCACTGATCATTCTTGCGATGTTCCTATACCTTAACGGGAATCCATCTGGGGTAAATTCAGTTGATTGCACATGATTTGGAAATGCACACACCTGTCTATATAAGGTTGCACACCTGAGAGTGCATGTCTGAGCACAAACCAAGCATGAAGTCAAAGGAATTGTCTGTAGACCTCCAAGACAGGATTGTCTTGAGGCACAAATCTGGGGAAGGGTACAGAAAAATATCTGCTGCTTTGAAGGTCCCAATGAGCACAGTGGCCTCCATCCTCCATAAATGGAAGAAGTTCGAAACCAGAAGGACTCTTCCTAGAGCTGGCCGGCCATATAAACTGAGCGATCGGGAGAGAAGGGACCTAGTCAGAGAGGTGACCAAGAAACCGATGGTCATTCTGTCAGAGCTACAGCATTCCTCTGTGGAGAGAGGAGAACCTTCCAGGAGGACAACCATCTCTGCAGCAATCCACCAATCAGGCCTGTATGGTAGAGTGTCCAGACGGAAGCTGCTCCTTAGTAAAAAGCACATGGTAGCCCATCTGTAGTTTGCCAAAATGCACCTGAAGGACTCTCAGACCACGAGAAATTACATTCCCTGGTCTGATGAGACAAAGATTGAACTCTTTGATGTGAATGCCAGGCATCATGTTTGGAGGAAACCAGGCACTGCTCATCACCTGGCCAATACCATCCCTACAGTGAAGCATGGTGGTGGTAGCATCATGCTGTGGGGATGTTTTTCAGCGGCAGGAACTGGAAGACTAATCAGGATAGAGGGAAAGATGAATGCAGCAATGTACAGAGACCTTGTGGATGAAAAATTGCTACAGAGTGCTCTTGACCTCAGACTGGGGCGACGGTTCATCTTTCAGAAGGACAACAACCCTAATCACACAGCCAAGATATCAATGGAGTGGATTCAAGACAACTCTGTGAATGTCCTTGAGTGGTTGAGTCAGAGCCCAGACTTGAATCCGATTGAACATCTCTGGAGAGATCTGAAAATGGCTGTGCACCGACGCTTCCCATCCAACCTGATGGAGCTTGAGAGGTGCTGCAAAGAGGAATGGGCGAAACTGCCCAAAGATAGGTGTGCCAAGCTTGTGGCATCATATACAAAAAGTCTTGAGGATGTAATTGCTGCCAAAGGTGCATCAACAAAGTATTGAGCAAAGGCTGTGAATACTTATGTACAGATGGAGCCACGCTAGTCATGGCTCCATCTGTGCCTAGGTGCGCCCACCTAGGAGCACCTAGGACTTGGCGTCTCTGTCTCCAAGTGGGCGTGTGCGCCCGTATTGGAGGCATGCCCCATTCAGTTGAATGGAGAGCGTCTCTGTCCACGCGCCCGGACAGAGATACTCTGAATAGAAGGGTCGCTTTGCACTCCCGGTGTGACTAGGAGGACGGATCACCTAGTCATGCCAGGAGTGCCCATTTGTGATGGAGCCACCTCAGATTAGCACGGCTCCATCTGTGCATATGATTTCTTAGTTTTTTTATTTGTAATAAATTTGCAAAAATCTCAATAAAACTTTTTTCACATTTTCATTATGGGGTATTGTGTGTAGAAATTTAAGGGAATAATGAATTTATTCCATTTTGGAATAAGGCTGTAACATAACAAAATGTGGAAAAAGTGAAGCACTGTGAATACTTTCTGTATGCACTGTATAATAAAAAAAATTATGAGATATAGTTACAGTTTTTGTTCTAATTTGACAATTGAGTTCTTGGGCAGCCAAGTGATCAGGAGACATGAGTGACATTGTGCACACACAACCATTGCACTATTTAGTAACTCAAAAAACTGTCCAGGTCTTTTTCCTTTAATTAGGAAGGCTGAAACTTCTATATTCCTATACCAATGCTTCAGTTAATAAACCACATCACACAGAAATATTCCTGGGAAACAAACGGCAAATCAAGGTGTAGGTCAATCTGCCTCAACTGACTCCCATATACATTATTCATCTAGATATTATTAAGATGACCTATGAAATGTTGCCAACATCCAAGGCTTAGCAAGGCTGGGGGAAGCTAATCGCTAGTATTCACATTATATATTTGCTTTGATAACATGAACTCTGATCCTCATTGTTTGGAGACATGGTATGTTTTACAGATATGTTCAGCAGACTCTGTATTATGGATTATTTTGTTTATCTTTATGGAAAATGTTTTTAAAAGGAAAAAAAACTCACAATCTAGCATAGAATAATGATTAGAAAAATATAAGAATTTATGAATAGAGAAGTGTGAGACAGAAGAGAGGAGCTCTGGATACAAATGTTTTGGTTGATTGTAAGTTCTAGATCACAGGTTCTTAAACCAATCAGTACTCTGAACCCCATGCAGTTCACGTTCTCCAGGGCAACTGTGGATTTTTAAGATGTGACATTTGGTGACATATAGTTGATATATAGTTCTTGGCGGCCCAGCTGTCACTTACCTGCTGCTGATGGCTGCAGTGGCTCCAGTGACATCTTCTAGGTTCTGTGGGTCATGTGAATGTGACTTCCCGGTCAGGACTCCAATCCTCCAGCATTCTGGTATTTCTGCCCTACACCTATCCCTAATCCCTACCCCTAACGCTAACCTCCACCAGCATCCTGACATTAACCCTCTCGGCAGCACCCTATCCCTAATGTTGACATTCTGCCAATGCTGACATTTTACCTGTTCACATTTTAATAATGTCAATATCACAACTGTCAGCATTGTGGTGTCAACATTATCAATGTCAACATGGTCATTTTTTACCTTTTGACTACATTCTTAAAACAAGAGAACCTGCTAGGCAAATACAGTATTATATGCACTGTGCAGGGTTGTGTTTTCTAATCAGGAAATATAATAAAACCGTATTGTTCCAATGAGTAACTATAGGTCATACAGAGCGAGCTCAGCACAACATATATACAGAGACTGAAAGGCAGATTTATTAAGCTTGGTGAAGTGATAAATTTGAAGGTGATAAAGGACCAGCCAGTCAGCTCCTAACTGACATTTTTCAAACCCAGCCTGTGACATGGCAGTTAGGATCTGATTGGCTTGTCCTTTATCACCTTCCACTTTATCACTTCACCGAGCTTAATAAATCTGCCGCTGAGTGAAAAGGATGGGGCATTTTTTTTTCTTTTACTTTTTTCAAACCCAGACTACATTAGCAGAGAAAGAAGGGAAATCAGTGCAGGTAGCTACAGCACATATGTCTCCCGATGGTATGGATGTTATTTTGAAAACAGCATGGGTGTAGATATAAAGGCAGCCAGGATTAATGTTAGTCTGCAGTTAAGGCTACATTTCTAAGAAACAGTTACAATTCCTAAGAAACAGTTTTGAGTACACCCAATAAATTTCTATACATACGACACTTAAAACAATTTAATATCAATAAAATAAATTTAAAAATCCCCAAATATTGCATATAATACTTTTCCTTATAAACATTTTGAACACCCTTAGGTGTTAGTATACAACCAATTAGTCCAGTTGCAAGATAATTTCTTTTAAATGGCATTAAAAAAGTTTTCACCCAATGCGTTTCATCTGTGGCGATTTCTTCAGGGGTGTAATTTTGTATTTTTGAGGAGATTCCCAATTATACAGCTCTATACTGCCTGCTTAGGATTATTGAAGTTTAGGCTTCTTGTAAGGTCATCGAGATTCCTGCTTTCATAAATAGTACTATGTCCATTATCTGTTGGTATTATAATAGTCCTTTCTGTTTTTTCTTTACAGGATCTGGTTGCACCTACCAAGGTTTGGTTAAATTGGATGCAAAAAGTCAGCTTAAGATCACCAATGCTGGAATTCTTGTATTTTTACTGAAAATTCCTATATTTAACAATGAACGCCTTATAGTGGTCTTATGTAGCTTTACAGGGTCTAATTGTAACCATTGGGATTTTGTTTAGAGCTGCTTAGTGAAATTCAACAGTTTATTTGAATCAGGACCTTCACTTTAACTGGCTCTTGTGCAGACCATCACCAGTTAAAGGTTATATGTGTGTGTGTGTGTGTGTGTGTGTGTGTGTGTGTGTGTGTGTGTGTGTGTGTGTTCCGCTTCAATATCAGAGAAGCTTAAAGTATCGTAGTTTTCACATTGTAAAATATATGATAAGGTATCACCTGGGTCCACATCCGTGGCAGTCATGAAAAACTGGTGCAGCTGGGCTTGTCCGTGCTGAGTATATAACCAAACTGTGATGTGCAGCCACTGCTAAAGTGATGAAGTGCAGTCTGAAGTTCCCAACCCCCTGTGCAGTGAGATTGGCTGTGATCCTGGGCTGATGAAGTGGTGAAACAATGTGGAGGTGCCCTTACTGATGTGGGTCCACTGGCTCGCTAGTGTGGACCCCAAGTATACAGTCCACAATGCGGTCCGGCACTCTCCTCCCCACTTGGGTACTGGCTCCGGTGCCCTCCTTAGGGGTGTTTGCTGCCCCAATCTAGCCAAGAAAGAAGGTGGCACTCAGAAGCTTTCAAATATGGTGAATCAAACCAAAGTGTGTTTACTCAGCTTTTCAACGTTTCGGGGCTTGCACCCCCGTCTTCAAGAAAACAGCACACAAGTGAAACAGTGACAAACAAACACTTAAATACCTTACCAACCCATGGAGCGCTCACCTCCACCACGGTGACGCCGTCCAGACCTGCAGACCCCACAATTCCGGTCACGTCCTGCTCCCAACCCCGGAAGTGACGTCATCACGTGTCCGGGCGTCATCCCCGCAGCGGTTGTGGGCATCAGTATATGTAACCATGGGAACAGTGTCTAACAAGCAGTATGCAATATAATAAAATCAAAACACACATTCCCTTATATACAAAGGGACCGAATAGTTCAAAACATAGTGACTAATTCACTGAAGACATGAACACATTATAAGTCACACAGATGACGATCTGAGTGTGACGAATCATTAGTGCAATGACCACAATGGTCACTAAAGTGCATTGTGCTAATAAATACAAAGAAAATCATCCTCTCTTTGAATTGACATTGCGTCTTCCCCAGTGGCGGATCTAGACTTTACTTTTAGGGGGGGGCGGTTTAATAATACTGACTCCTCCCCTCTACTCATAGTTCCTCCCACTTAGTTATGCCCCTCCCATTTTCAATATTGAAGATGGGGAAAAGATGGGGAAAAAAACACAGAATATTCATTAAAAAGAAATAGATCAAAAGCAGAGGCATAAGGACACTGAGGAGGAGGAGGAGGAGGAGCAGACACAGCCAGGGGAGGGGGGCCAGGCACGGAGAAGACAGTCACTGCTCACCTCAAAGACACCTGCATAATTGAGCACACATACGTATATAGGCCCTCATTCCAAGTTGTTCGCTCGCTAGCAGATTTTAGCAGCATTGCACACGCTAAGCCGCCACCCTCTGGGAGTATATTTTCGCTTAGCAGAATTGCGAATGAAAGATTAGCAGAATTGCGAATAAATAATTCTTAGCAGTTTCTGAGTAGCTAGAGACTTATTCCTACACTGCGATCAGCTCAGCAAGTTTCGTTCGTGGTTTGACGTCACAAACACGCCCTGCGTTCACCCAGCCACTCCCCCGTTTCTCCAGACACTCCCGCGTTTTATCCTGGCACGCCTGCGTTTTTCTGCACACTCCCTGAAAACGGTCAGTTTCCATCCAGAAACACCCACTTCCTGTCAATCACACTCCGAACACTTCAACGAGGAAAATTCTTCGTTCAGACGTGAGTAAATCTACTAAGTTTTGAGCTAAAATACTGCGTACCATGCGCATGTGCATTTTCGCCTTAATTGCTCTTTTGTGAAAATCGGCAACGAGCGAACAACTCGGAATGACCCCCATAACTATAAATAATCTGCTTATGAAGTTAGGTCACTCCCTGGGGGAGGTAATGAGATGTGTGTATAGTCGCATTAGCATTCAGCTAGCAAAATATCTACATTTGTGCGGAACTCAATCTGGCCCATTGTAGGCATAAATCTCATTAACCATAGGCTCAAGGGAAATAATTTATGCAGCTATGATGCAGAGTGGGTTTGACCAGTGAAGGTTCATGGGGGATATATCTCCCAGGTTTGAGAACTACAGAGATAAATATACGATTTTGAAGATTTACTTGGAGAACATGTGAAGTATATAATAGTGGGAATGACTGTAATTGCTCAGCCTTGGGTTACATGTAGCTTTCCAGCTATTGCTGGGACTTGTAGTCCACCAATGGTTGCAAAGCAGCCAAGTATGTAACTAACTGGGAGGCAGAAAAGCCCAGTGATGCCAACAGTAGTCGCTAGAGGTCGCACTCACGTATTGCCACACAGTCCCTGCTAATTGAAAAATGGCACCGCTTCCTCCATGCCAGTCACAAAACGAAAACGGCACCTCTGGCTTCAATCCTACTTATTTTAATTATATCTAATATGTACAACAGACAGAATAATTGGTCTCATGTACAAGAGAAAGAACAATTGTCAAAATATGCGCACAAAACACAGTATATGTCTAACTAACAAACAACACACCTATCACAATTAGCATGCATTCGCAATCAGAAAATCATCGGCAGTTCACTAGTGCTGGTGATATATTGTATGCTACACAAACAGTTACAGTGCTCACTCTTTATTAGCCCCTAAATGGTTAACTTATAGCTGTCACTATAACGCTGCAAGACTCCGTCAGATCAGTTCTGCAATATTTAGTTCCCAGTCAGGCTGGACCTAGAGCCAGTGACAGTATATGTCCTATGGGTTCGACCTCTAGTGATTACTTTGGGATTGCAGGATTTTAGTGGCCATGCGGCTGTATCATTCACAATTACAACATTGGCCATACGTTCCTACCAGGTCCAAATTCAATAGTTGTACCTGTATCAGGTGCAGCGTCCTGAGCTCCGCCCAGAGCCAGCACCAACAAATTGCCCTAGGCAAGATTTTGTTGGTGCCCTCTAGCTAATAATCCCACCCAGTGCCGGCTCTAGGCATGTTCGAATAGAGCGGCCGCGCAGGGCGCCACCCTTAATGGGCGCCGCCATATTCGAACATGGAGCCGGCCCTGCTCTGCAGCATCGTGTGACTTGAGTGCGCTATACGCGCTGAGCGGCGCCGGTATCTAACGTCAGACGCCGGCGCCGCGCAGCGCGCACAGCGCACTCAAGCGCCTTGGACTTGGAGGCTTCCTGGCCGCCCGCCCGCCAGCACCCCCGCACCCGGACCCGGACCTGCACTGCCGCACCCGGACAGCAGTACTCCTCCCCCTCCAACGCCGCAGGTATTTGGGGGGGGCGGCTGAGTGAATCATTTATGGATGGCACTGTGGGGGCATTTATCTGGCACTGTGGGGGCGTTTATCTGGCACTGTGGGGACATTTATCTGGCACTGGGGGCATTTATCTGGCACTGTGGGGGCATTTACCTGGCACTGTGGGGACATTTATCTGGCACTGGGGGCATTTATCTGGCACTGTGGCGACATTTATCTGGCACTGTGGCACTGGGGGCATTTATCTGGCACTGTGGGGGCATTTACCTGGCACTGTGGGGACATTTATCTGGCACTGGGGGCATTTATCTGGCACTGTGGGGACATTTATCTGGCACCGTGGGGGCATTTATCTGGCACTGTGGGGACATTTATCTGGCACTGTGGCTGTGGGGGCATTTATCTGGCACTGTGGGGGCATTTATCTGGCACTGTGGGGACATTTATCTGGCACTGTGGGCATTTATCTGGCACTGTGGGGGCATTTATCTGGCACTGTGGGGGCATTTATCTGGCACTGTGGGGACATTTATCTGGCACTGTGGGGGCATTTATCTGGCACTGTGGGGGGCATTTATCTGGCACTATGGGGACATTTTGGCACTGTGGGGGCATTTATCTGGCACTGTGGGGGCATTTATCTGGCACTGTGGGGACATTTATCTGGCACTGTGGGGACATTTATGTAGCACTGTGGGGGCATTTATGTAGCACTGTGGGGGCATTTATGTAGCACTGTGGGGGCATTTATCTGGCACTGTGGGGGCATTTATCTGGCACTGTGGGGACATTTATCTGGCACTGTGGGGGAATTTATCTAGCACTGTGGGGGCTTTTCTGTATCTACATATCTGGCACTGTGTGGCCATTTATGTATCTGGCATTGCTGGGGGGCATGTCATGTGTTGCTGGCACTGCTGGGGGGCATGTCATGTGTAGCTGGCACGGCTGGGGAGCATATCATGTAGTGTTCCCGCTAGGCTTCTGTGGTTAGGCAAAGTGTCTAACGTGCTCTGCCTGGCGCAAAGTGTCTAACGTGCTCTGCCTGGCGCAAAGTATCTAACGTGCTCTGCCTGGCGCAAAGTGTCTAACGTGCTCTGCCTGGCGCAAAGTGTCTAACGTGCTCTGCCTGGCGCAAAGTGTCTAGGAGGTTCTACATGGTGCAGTGTGTATTAACTGCACTACTGTGTGGTGTAATGCGAATTGCCACTATTATGTGGCCACGCACCTTCCCCACGAAGCAACGCCCCTATCCGTGCTTTACCATGTAGGTAGATGAGCACCAAGCATTACAGTATGTACATCATTTTGCCCTCCTAACTTAAAAATGTGCCCTCCCTGCCCTAAAAAGTGAACACTATCGTGTAGCTGGCACTGCTGGGAGGCATATTGTGTGTAGCTGGCACTGCTGGGGGGCATATCATGTCTATCTGGCACTGCACATTGTGTATCTGGCACTATACTGGAGACATTATGTGTATCTGACACTATACTGGAGACATTGTGTGTAAGGAACACTACTGTGGCTGTTATGTGTAAGGCTGCTAATTGTGTGCGTAGAGGGGGTGTGAAAACATATTTATTTATAGTCTAATAATATGAAGTTATGAGGCCACGCCCACTTTCCAAGAGGTCATGCCCACTTTTCCTGGAGCGCGGGGCGCTTTCACATGTTTTCGCTCAGGGTGCTAGTAGACCTGGAGCCGGCCCTGATCCCACCACCTTCATTGCGGCGGGTCCTGGTGAAATGCACCGGCTGCACAACTGCTAGTTCTTCCTCTGACCCAGTACCCTATCCATTAACCCTACACAGCAACCCCACCACCCCTTATCCCATACATCCCCATAATCTCCCACAGTCCACATATGCCCCTTATCTTCCCATATGCAACCTCTATCTCCATATCCCTATACACACCCTACTCCCCCTGTCCCCCTACATAAACCGCATATCCCTCTATCCCTGCAAAATGTACTCCCCATGTTTAACCATATACACTGCATACCCCACAACTTAACCTTCTCCCCGTCCCCCCACATACAACAAATACAGTATCTTTCTGTTCCAACACACCCTGTACTCCCTTTCCCCCCACATACATCTCATATCCCTCTACCACTGACACACCCTAATCCCTTTGTCTCCTCACATATAATCCACAAACCTCTACCATCCCCTCACAAACCCTAGTCTTCCCATTTCTAATCTTCTACCCCCACCACACACCCTACTCCCACTGTATCCCACATGCACATTCCATAACACCCCCCCCCCCCCTTCCCTGTGCAGCCTGCACCTGGGTAGTGATCTCCTGACCTAACCCATCTGCCAGTTGGCCGGAGCTCCAGCAGCTGTGCATGACCCCTTCAGCTCAGCATCAGGCAGCTCCACTCGTGGCACCTCTGGGGAGCCGGGCGAGAAGAGCGCAGTAGGGGAGCTGAGACAGCCGCGAGCAGGGAGCAGAGCAGTGCCCAGCCGGAGGTGCTGCTGCTGGTGGTGTCCGTCATCCTCCTCCGCCGGAGTATACAGTGAAGGACCAGGTGCAGGGAAGGCTGGTGTGTACAGGTGCTGGGGGAAAGAGGGGGAGGCTGTGCAGTATACAGCCGGTCTTAGGCTTGTTGCCTAGAATGCCATTGCCTAAGGCTGGCTCTGGCTCCGCCGTGACACTTATCTCTATCGCAGGGCTTCAAACACGAGGGACGGCTTCCCGAGAGAGACTGGCAAGCTGCCGCCAGTAGCCACGCCCCTGAAAGGCCATTGATTGGTTCTGTGCATATCTAATTTGTCATCTTTAGGAGTTATATGCCAGCTAATTCCACAGATATGTGTAAATATATCGGTGCAGATTGTGTTTCTGGATGAGACTAGAGTTAGCAGGAGCAGCAGTCACCTGATGTGAGGTAATATGAATGGGGTCACTTTCAGTTAGGAAGGAGCGGGTATGCGGTGCAATATATACCTGTGAGGCACTCCACTACAGCCAGCATCCACTACACTGACTGAGTCAGTCGTTATTATCGCAGACATGCCGTAGCGGAATTGCTGTACAGGCGTGGACCCGAAACTGATTTTTCAAATGTGCGGGGCAGGTGTAGGGGGGGGTGGGCGATCGCCCTTCCCACCCCCCCTTTAAATCCGCCCCACTGGTCTTCCCTGCAAGGACACACCAACACATATATAATGAATATCGAACTGCATGACAGGGGTCACCTAATAGCTACCTTTTTGCCCGTGTGGGGGTGTGAGATGTAGTCACCCATCGTCATGTAGCTACATGTTGTACACCCTAAACATTTGTGACAGCCTGATTTCCGGCTCAAGAAATGTGTGGCAGTGGGCGTGGTTTTAAAGCCTGTCACATCATTCTTAACAATTAGCCCTTCAGGTTGGCACTCTGTGTGTAACACGGCATGATTTTACTCTGTTTCAATGAATGTAGACTGGGATCAGAAGTGATCATGGGCCACATCTGTTTGATCTGCCTGCAAGTTCTTTTGCTTGCAGTATTAAATTCCTTATCCCGTGCCAGCCTGGGACCAGTATTTTTGAGAATGTACTCTGATGTAACTCAGCTCTACTTTTGGACATAGCTTTTGCTCTGGCCTTTTTTAAAAGGTCCATGGGGTGCCGTCGTTGGATGAATTTCTCGGTCATCCTATTAAGTTGGAGTTCCAATTCCTCAGGTTTGCTGGTAATTCTGCGAACCCTCAGGAATTGAGAAAATGGAAGTCCCCTAACCGTGGCAGGAGGCTGAAAGCTGTCATACCGCAACAATGTGTCAGTGGGTTTAGTGTATAAGGCTGATTTTAATGTCTAGGAAGCAAATTTCTGTCGTACTGGTAGCCATAGATTATTTAACAGGACTGGAAGACATATTGTGTTCCTCTATGAGTGATGTGAGGGAATTCAGTTCACTATCCCAAAATAGCAATAAGTAATCTATGTATCTAAAATACAATTTAACATGACTGGTGATGGCAGGATTCTCAGAAAAATAGCCGTCTTTCCACCTCCCATGTGTAGGTGTTAGCTAGGGATGGGGCCACTGCTGACCCCATCGCACACCCGGTGTTCTGCTTATAAAACTGACCATTAAAAAGAAAATAATTATGTGTCAACATGAAGTTTAACAATTTCAGAAATAGGTCCACATCTGGACCTTCATACAGCCTATTATGAGTAATCAGATGTTTGACAGCGGCCAGCCCCACCTGGTGTGGTATACATGTATACAGGCTTGCCACGTAACATGTCGCCAAAACCATACCATCTGCCAACAGGGGGCAATATTTACTAATATTCGTGTTTGAGTCGGTTTGTGTAGTGTTTAAACTCGTTTTGTATCGGGTGCATTTTCATGCAACTTTTTGAATCCATATACGCAAAGTTACGAAGCAGTCGACTTTATGGTTATCGTGTTTTCCGATGTCGATGCCAGTCGGTTTTTTTTGGCACATTTACGGCCGTCATTGTCGTTTGCATACGTGTTTTTGTTGTATTTGCTGTTTTTTTTCCTAAGTTAAACGGTAGGTGAATTTGTGGTTTGAAGAGGAGTGGTGGTAGCGATTTCTGAGTGTGGTATTGTGTTTGAAAGTCGTCTTGTCATTCTTGTTGTCTTGTATTTTGTGGTTTTATCTCATTTTTAGTCCAAGTTAATTTTCTTTATAGTCCCTTGTCAGTGTGTGTGTGTGTGTGTGTGTGTGTGTGTGTGTGTGTGTGTGTGGGTGTGTGAGTTGTGTAGTGGTAGTGGAGGAGTGTGTTGTTTGTCTTTTTTTTTCCTGTGTTAACTGTTTAGACACACAATTATGTGTGACTCAGAGGAGGAGGGTGTGAGTGAGGGGGAGGAGGTTGGTCAGGTGGAGGAGGTGAGTGTTAGTGAGGTTAGTGAGGTGGAGGAGGTGGGTGAGGTTGCTGCAGCAGCCTCAAGTGATAGTGACAGTCAGAGTGCTCCGCAGATACGCACCACTACTAAGACTGGGCGGAATGTAAAGTTTAGTTTTGCTGAAAATGTGGCATTGGTGCGTGAGCTGATGAAGTATCAGAGGCAGCTATTTGGCCCTGAGTCCGCCAAGGTGCCAAAACGGAGGAAGACAGTGTTGTGGACGAAAGTAGTTGCTGCTGTCAATAGTGAGGGGGTGGTCAAGCGGACGGAGGACACGTGCCGCAAACGGTACTGTGACATCAAGCGACGTGTCAAGTCCAAAATGGCCAAGGAGGCCAAGTCGGCTCGGAAAACCGGTGGTGGGCAGCCCTATATTGCAAGTTATCTGGAGTATGAGGAGCCCATGCGGAGTGTAATACCTCCAGAAGTTGTCTTCCCGCTACCAACACCAGCCCTCAGTTGTGACAGTAAGCACTGACCTAATGGAGCCAGTCGGAGATCAAGTCCAAGGGACTAGGCCAATGCAAGAACTGGCAGCCCGCCTTGAACATCAGGAGACAGCACAAGGCCATGTCATCTGATGTCTTCAGGACCTCTCCTCCCGGCTGGATGAAATTCAAGCAACCCTCCGTGGGTCAGGGGCGTCCAGTGTACCGCCTGTAGTACCTATGGTGGTGTCCCCACCTGCCATACCCATTTCTGCTCCACGTCTCCACTTGCCGACACCTGCTAAATATGACGGATCCCCAAAAGCCTGCAGGGGTTTCTTAAATCAGTGTGAGATCCACTTTGAGTTGCAACCGGGCAGTTTTCCTACAGACCGCACTAAAGTTGCTTATATAATATCTCTTCTCACTGGCTCCGCCCTCGACTGGGCATCACCTTTATGGGAAAGATCAGATATGCTGTTGTCATCCTACTCTGACTTAGTGGCAACATTTAGACGCATCTTTGATGAGCCAGGCCGAGTATCATTAGCCTCTTCTGAAATCCTCCGGCTACGTCAGGGGACACGAACTGTCAGCCAGTATTTAGTTAAATTCCAGACTTTGGCATCAGAAGTTTCCTGGAATGAGGAAGCCCTCTGCAGCTTTCTGGCAAGGCCTGTCTGAACGTATTAAAGATGAGCTTGCTACTAGAGACTTGCCCTCGAAATTGAATGAGCTCATATCGCTCTGCACCTAGGTTGACCTACGGTTCCGCGAAAGGGCTATAGAGCAAGGCAGATCAACAGTTCATAAGACTCCTTCTGCTCCTCCTCCTCCTCACCAGCCATCTCCGCCCAAAGATGAACCTATGCAGATAGTTCATCCACGATTATCTCCAGCTGAGCGCAGAAGATGTCTATCTCACCATCTTTGCCTGTATTGTGCTGCACCGTCCCACGTCATTAACGCCTGTCCCGAGCGTCCGGGAAACTCCAAGTCCTAGCCAGCCAAGGAGAGGGTTGGCTAGGAGCAATGAATTCCCCACCATCTTCAAGTGACTGCAACCTCTCAGTTTCTCTTCAGGTGACTCAACGTACCAAGAATCTTGTTGCCTTGTTGGATTCTGGAGCAGCCAGAAACTTCATAACTGAGAAGTTCGTTAAGCAGTGGTCTCTACCCACTGAGAGACTTTCATCTCCTATATCTTTAATTGCTGTGGACGGTAGTAAGAATTCTGATGCAGTGATTACCTCCAAGACCCTACCTATCCGTCTGAAGGTAGGGGTTCTGCACACCGAACTGATTTCTTTCCAGGTAATCCCAAGGGCCATGCATCCTGTGGTTCTAGGCCTCCCATGGCTTCACTTGCATAATTCCCAAGTTGATTGGAGGACTACCCATATCCTGGCATGGGGTCCTTCCTGTTCTGAGTCATGTCTACGCAAAGTGCTTCCAGTTTGCAAATCCTCTTCTAAGCCTCCTGATGTTCCACCTACTCCATATCAGGATTTCACCGATGTATTCAGTAAGTCTTCAGCTGATATTCTTCCTCCCCATAGAGAGTGGGACTGTCCTATTGATCTCATCCCAGGGAAAACTCCTCCTCGTGGACGCACATATCCATTGTCATTACCTGAGACCAACTCTATGGAAAAGTATATTAAGGAAAATCTGGCTAAAGGGTTTATCCGGCCTTCATCTTCTCCAGCTGGAGCAGGCTTCTTCTTCGTAAAGAATAAAGATGGTGGCCTGCAGCCTTGTATCAACTACCGGGGTCTGAATGACATCACAGTGAAAAATCGGTACCCTCTGCCGCTTATCACCGAGTTGTTTGACCGCATCAGTGGAGCCACCATTTTTACAAAGTTAGCTTTAAGGGGTGCTTATAATTTCATCCGAATCCGAAAGGGAGACGAGTGGAAGACCACTTTTAACACCCGTGACGGACATTATGAGTACCTCGTCATGCCCTTCGGACTCAGCAATGCTCCCGCTGTATTTCAACACTTCGTGAGTGAAATCTTTATGGACATTCTCTATTGACACGTTGTGGTTTATCTCGATGATATCCTTATCTTTGCGAATGATCTGGAGGAACATCGGTTCTGGGTGAAAAACGTTTTGTCCCGTCTCCGTACCAATCATCTGTATTGCAAACTGGAAAAATGTTTCTTTGAAGTTAAATCCATCCCATTCCTGGGTAATATTGTGTCAGGTTCTGGCCTGGAGATAGATCCTGAGAAGCTTCAAGCTATTCAAGATTGGCCGATTCCTGTAACCGAAAAAATTGGAAATTACCATACAGGTCAAGGCGCTTTGATATCATGAATATACCATAACATCAGTCGATCCCATAGGCTCAGAAATCACTTAAAACAACAGATAAAACACAATCATAGTATAAAACAGTATGACATGAATTAACATTCAACCATGAATATATTGGACTCGTACCCTAACTTATAGTTTACTTGATAGTAGACATAAATCGCTTTGCTTGGGGAGCGGGCCAACAGAGTGGAATATCTTCCCCAAATGAGGTGTTCACAATATAAGGATGAAAAGAAACTCCAAATAGTGTAACACTATTTATTAAAAACATCCAATTAAAACACACTTGGGTAGATAGTGGACTCTCACCAGATGTAAGAAAATACACAAGCATATAATGAACTGATCCAGGCGTCCCCAGGAACCATCATGCAGGCAGGTGAGTGATCCACGTATCCTCCCGTTTCCTCCACCAACGCGTTTTGATAACACTAGGTTATATTTTTCAAGGTGTAGGAGGTTATGATACAGGAGGAGTATTTAAACCCCTCTTAATGAGCTCAAATCACAAAACATAAGTAGGACCTAATACCAGACACAGATCAACTATCATCTAATAATCCCCATATCTATTAATGAAACTCCAGTCCAGAGATAATCCACCCACTAGTACTTCCTCATGACACGCAATGAAGAAATCCCGTTTTCCCGGGTAAATCAGCATCCGCATCTGACGTATAATCCGCTTCCGGCGGAAGAAGGTCATCGGCTGGTTTCACATACAGTCCCGCGCGTCGATGGACGTGTCCAAACATATGCCCCACTTCTGGCGGAAGGAGGTCACTGATAAATCTCCTGCCTCCGACGGAAGGAGGTCTCCAGCGTATCCGTCTATACAATCTTCTATGTGTCAGCGGAAAACTCTCGTTTCATAGCAGAAATACCATCTTCCTTGCGTTCCAACATCAACATTTGCGTGTCATGACTATGAAGCAGAAATACATCGCCAATTGGATGATAAGGCCACATATAGGAAAATGCGGGGAGACCCTACTAAAAAGATTCAATTACAACTTAAGGAGTTAATTGAAAAATATAATAAGAAAGGAGTTATAACAGAGGAAGAAAGCAAATTTTTGTTTGTGGAATATCCAGTGATACCCACAATTTATGTATTACCCAAAATACATAAGAATCCAATATGTCCCCCGGGGAGACCTATAGTCTCCGGGATAGATTCTTTGACGGCCAATCTATCCAAAATGATTGATTGTAGTCTCCAACCGCTTGTATTACACAATCGGTCACATTTGAGGGACACATGTGATGTCCTAAATGTATTAAGGGATTTCAAGTGGGAGGATGATTATTTGCTGGTGACGGCAGACGTCAATTCCTTATATACTATCATAAACCATCAACAGGGCATTAAAGCAGTGAAACAAGTATTAATAGGTTCAGAGTTGTCCAGTAGTTTTCAGGATTTCATTTTGGAGGGGATAAATTTTATTTTACAAAATAACTATTTTATCTTCAAGGAAGAATTATTTATCCAGAAATGTGGTACTGCCAGGGGCACCAGGTTCGCCCCTAGTTATGCGAACATTTTTATGGGCGCATGGGAGGATCAGTTCGTTTGGACTGATTGTCCCTATAGGGCGAACCTGGTGTCCTGGCATAGATACACAGATGACGTATTGTTTATTTGGAAGGGAGATAAAGAGCTATTGGAGTTATTTTGTTTGTACTTGAATGATAACGAATATAATGTCAAACTAACATTTGATATCAGTGTTATGGAAGTTAACTTCTTGGACTTAACTATATATATTGAAAATGGAACACTTAAGACTAAGACTTTCGTAAAGCCAACAGACTCTCGATCCTATATCAATAGACTAAGTTGTCTTCACGACAATTGGCTTAGTACTATTCCCACCAGCCAATATAAAAGGCTTAGAAGAAATTGTAGAGATCCACAGGTGTTTACTACTCAGGCATCAGTTATGGCAGAATGTTTCCTTAAATGTGGGTATGATGAGAGAGAAGTAAGGGAATCTTTGGATAAGGTTACTAAAATTGAGAGATCGGACCTTATGATAAAAAAAGATAAAACAGTTAGAAAAGAAAATGACAGGTTTAAATTGGCATTTACAACAAATTATTCCACTCAGCACAATAAAGTGAAAAACATTCTAAGAAAACATTGCCCCCTATTAAAAAGAGACCCGGTTATTGTTATGGAATTACTGGATGAACCTGTTTGTATATACAGGAGAGCCCAGAACCTTCAATCAAAATTAGTTCATAGTTTCCTGGATAAGCCCACGCCAGGACAAAAAATTATATCACAAGGGTTTTTTCGATGTGGATCTTGTCTGCCCTGTAGGAATATCCCCAATACCTTTGGTAATAAGAAATTGGAGCTTGTGATTAATGGAAAAAAGTGCTCTATTAAGGACTTCATCACTTGCCATTTAGTCAATATTATCTACTGTATCGAGTGCAGTTGTGATAAATTTTATATAGGTCGAACCATTCGGGCTCTAAAAATTAGAATTGGCGAGCATTTACGTAATATAAGAAAAGGCTTTGATACACATGCACTTTGATACACATGCACTGTCACTACATTTCAAAAAAGTGCATGATTGTAATCCAAAATATATAAAGAATTTTTCTGGCTTAAGAAAAATTAACCCCGATATTAGGGGTGGTAATATGCAGAAAAAATTGGCCAAAAGTGAAATGCAGCTGATACACACATGTAAAACTTTAGAGCCCTCTGGTTTAAACAAAGATTTTAAAATGAAATGATTTTTATAAAACAATGTTTTATGTGGTATTAGAACTTTTAATTTTTCTCTGTCCCCGTTAATATATATGGAACAAAATCAATATGTCTTCATTGAAACACTACATGACACGCAAATGTTGATGTTGGAACGTAAGGAAGATGGTATTTCTGCTATAGAAGATTGTATAGACGGATACGCTGGAGACCTCCTTCCGCCGGAGGCAGGAGATTTACCAGTGACATCCTTCCGCCGGAAGTGGGGCATATGTTAGGACACGTCCATCGACGAGTGGGACTGTATGTGAAACCAGCCGATGACCTTCTTCCGCCGGAAGTGGATTATACGTCAGACGCGGATGCTGTTTTACCTGGGCAAACGGGATTTCTACATTGCGTGTCATGAGGAAGTACTAGGGTGTGGATTATCTCTGGACTGGAGTTTCATTAATAGATTAATAGATATGGGGATTTTTAGATGATAGTTGATCTGTGTCTGGTATTAGGTCCTACTTATGTTTTGTGATTTAAGCTCATTAAGAGGGGTTTAAATACTCCTCCTTTATCATAACCTCCTACACCTTGAAAAAGATAACCTAGTGTTATTGAAATGCGTTGGTGGAGGAAACGGGAGGATACGTGGACCACTCACCTGCCTGCATGACGGTTCCTGGGGACGCCTGGATCAGTTCATTATATGCTTGTGTATTTTATTACATCTGGTGAGAGTCCACTATCTACCCAAGTGTGTTTTTATTGGATATTTTGAATAAATAATGTTACACTATTTGGAGTTTCTTTTCATCCTTATATTGAGAACACCTCGTTTGGGGAAGACTTCCGGTTCTGAGAAAGGTTGAGAAAAAGGATTGGGATATTCCACTCTGTTGGCCCGCTCCCCAAGCAAAGCGATTTATGTCTACTATCAAGTACACTATAAGTTAGGGTACGAGTCCAATATATTCATGGTTGAATGTTAATTCATGTCATACTGTTTTACACTATGATTGTGTTTTATCTGTTGTTTTGAGTGATTTCTGAGCCTATGGAATCGACTGATGTTATGGTATATTCATGATATCAATGCGACTTGACCCGTATGGTAATTTCCAATTTTTTCTGTTTCTTGTAAGTGTTGGTGACACTTATTACTATTAGGACATGGGCTGCTAATAGCGCACAGTTTGTGAACATGAATATTTCTTTGTAGATTCCTGTAACCCTCAAAGGCATCCAGAGATTTCTAGGTTTCGCCAACTATTACAGGAAATTTATTAGAGACTTCTCCACCATCGCAGCACCTATTACTGTGCTTACAAAGAAATGTGCTAACCCTTCCAAGTGGTTAGAAGAAGCTGTTCAAGCCTTCCATCAGTTGAAATAGAGGTTTATCTCTGCTCCAGTATTAAAACAGCCAGATACTTGCTCACCCTTTACCCTAGAGTTGGATGCCTCTTCTGTTGGAGTGGGCGCAGTCCTGTCTCAAAGAGTCAATGATGGTCATCTACATCCCTGTGGGTTTTTCTCTCAGAAGTTTTACCCAGCCGAGCGTAACTATGCCATTGGTGACCAAGAGCTTTTGGCTATCAAACTTGCACTGGAGGAGTGGAGATATTTGTTAGAAGGCACTTCTCATACCATCACCATTCTGACGGATCACAAGAACCTTCTGTATTTGAAAAATGCTCAATGTCTTAACCCTCGCCAAGCCAGGTGGGCACTCTTTTTCTCCAGATTTGACTTCAAACTACAGTTTTGTCCTGGGTCACAGAATCGTAAGGCTGATTTCCTCTCCCGCTCTTGGGAGCAAGAAAATGAGTCTGAGTCTACTGACAAGCATTACATTATTGATCCAGTGGCGTTCTCCGCAGTGAGGATGGACTCTATGCCCCCATCAGGGAAAAGTTTCATAAAGCCGGCTCTCAGCAGGAAGCTCTTGCATTGGGCACATTCCTCCCGCTTCGGCGGACACGCAGGCATTCAGAAGACCTTAAAATTCATTTCCAGATCATACTGGTGGCCGACCCTGAAGAACGACATTACTGAGTTTGTTGCGTCATGTCCAAAATGTGCTCAACACAAAGTGCCCCGCCAGTCACCCGTTGGGCAACTGGTTCCGTTGTCTGTTCCTCATCATCCGTGGACTCATTTATCTATGGATTTCATCACGGATCTCCCTATGTGTAATAAGTTTAACACCATCTGGGTGGTTGTTGACCGGTTCACCAAGATGGCTCATTTCATTCTTCTTACCAGTCTTCCGTCAGCTTCCAAGTTGACACAAGTTTTCATCTAAGAGATCTTCAGATTACATGGTCTTCCAGAGGAGAAAATTTCTGACAGAGGTTTCAGTTTGTGGCCAAGTTCTGGCGAAGTCTCTGCCAGGCTCTCCAAGTCAAGTTAAAATTCTCTACAGCCTATCACCCCCAAACCAATGGGCAAACTGAGAGGGTGAATCAGGACTTGGAGGCCTTCCTCTGTATCTATGTATCATCTTCCCAAAATGATTGGGTTCAACTACTCCCATGGGCTGAATTTTGCCACAACAATCAGTACCATTCTCATCTTCCTCTACACCATAGTTCACCAACTATGGGTTTCACCCAAAAGTTCCAGAGTTCCAACCGCTTCCAACAACGTCAGTGCCTGCAGCTGATATCACGCTTCAGCAGTTTTCAGATAACTGGAAGAATGTCCAAGCAGCTCTTCTGAAAGCGTCCTCCAGGTATAAGAGATTTGCGGATAAGAAGCGTAGGGCAATACCTGCTCTCAAAGTTGGTGATCGTGTCTGGTTATCTACAAAGAATTTAAGATTGAGGGTCGCAAGTATGAAGTTCGCCCCCCGCTATATTGGACCTTTTCTGATTGAACAAGTCATTAATACAGTGGCTTACAAACTTCAGCTACCTCCATTTCTGAAAGTTCCTAAAACATTGCATGTTTCACTCCTCAAGCCAGTAATTCTGAATCGCTTTCACTCAGCGCTTCCCTCTACTCCCAAAGTCCAGACTCAATGTGGTGTTGAGTATGAGGTTGCCTAGATCCTAGATTCACACCTCAGATATGGTCATCTTCAATATCTGATTGATTGGAACGGCTACGGTCCTGAGGAACGTTCCTGGACGAATGCATCAGCTGTCCATGCTCCTAAATTGGTCCGGGATTTCCATGCCAGATTTCCTCGGAAACTTAAGAAGTGTCCTGGGGCCACTCCTAAAGGGGGGGTGCTGTCACAATCCGGGTGTCTGGTCGCCATTTTATACCAGTTAGGTGTCTCCTGAGATTGGCTCAGCATGCAAGGCCCGGGTCATAACTATGTTTTACATTTCATTTTTGTGTTACCTGCAGTGCCGGCTCAGCGGCCTTCTTAGTGTTTTCACCTAGCTTAGTATGGCGCTACCAGCCCCGTCGTGGCAGTCACCGCAGCACCCGTGATCTTGCCACATGGAGACTGAGTATGGCGTCCTCTGTGAACCGCGGCCGCCGCTGTCATCCCTGTGGCCGCTGTGCGTAGCGTGGAATCTTCTGCTGCCTCGGCCTCCGCCGCCATTGTTGTTTGGCACATGGTTCTTTCCCCTTCACACTCTGTCAATGGGTGCAGCCATGTTGGATAAAGTCACATGTCATTCTTCTTACCAATCCGCAGCGCTGCTGGTGCCTGTGTCAAGTTGTCAGCCAATGCCTGCTCACCAGCGGGTATAAATATCCTGTCCCAGCACCCAGTAAATTGTCAGTGCTTCAATTGTCTTTCCAGTGATTCCAGTTTTCAACTTCACTAGAGACTCTCCTGTGTTATACTCTGCAGTACAGCCTGACTCCCCTGTGTCTACACTCTGCAGTGCCATCTGCTTCTCCTGTGATAACTCTTTGCGGTGCAGTCTGCTTCTCCTGTGATAACTCTCTGTGGTGCAGTCTGCTTTTCCTGTGCTAACTCTCTGCGGTGCAGTCTGCTTCTCCTGTGATAACTCTCTGCAGTGCAGTCTGCTTCTCCTGTGATAACTCTTTGCGGTGCAGTCTGCTTCTCCTGTGATAACTCTCTGTGGTGCAGTCTGGTTCTCCTGTGATAACTCTCTGCGGTGCAGTCTGCCTTTCCTGTGATAACCCTTGGTGGTGCAGCCTGACTTTCCTGCTATTGCACCGTGTTGGCAGGGTAGATGCTTTGGCTACCAGTAGCTTCTCCAGTGGAACTCTGTTCACATTGACCTCAGTATTCAACATTACAGCTAAGTGCTATTCCTGCGATCTCTAGCATCATTCTAATTCTTCAACGTTCTCAAGCATCGTTAAATACCATCTACTACTTTCCAAGTTACTGGTCTCAAACCAGTTGGAATTCAGAGACTCTCTTCATGGTTATTGTTTTTTTGCACTTTTCTTGACTTTTATTATTTAATAAAAACCTTAAAGTCACCTCCAGTTGTCGTGGTCACGCCTTCGGGCTTTGGTGCTGCAGCTCCTGCATATGTCTAGGAGTCCCATCTCACCTCCTAAGTTTCAGTACCCATCAGCCCCTACAACTGAGGCTTCCCACTACCAACACCAGTTGTGACAGTAGCTATTAGATGGCCTCTGTCATGCAGTTCGACATTCGTTACATGTGTGTTGTTATGTCCTTGCAGCCTCTACTACATAAGGAAGACGCAATGTCAATTCAAATAGAGGATGTCCCAACACAGGTCGGCCATCAGGTCTGCGCTACAATCTGGTAACAGCGATCAACCAGTAGAGCGCCACTTTGCACAGATGAGACATAGTCTCACATCATTGCGCTACAAAATTGTGGATCATATACCAGCTTCCCTCCATGGAGGAAATACAACAAAGAAGTTATTGCAACTTGAATCGCATTGGATTCACAAATTGGCCACAATCCAACCCAGGGGTCTCAATGACAACCTGAGCCTGAGTTGTTTCCTATGAAATCCTGTTCTGTCATATGTGAAGCGCCTCCCCTTTACTGGTCAGTCATTTAGATGTTCTTCTGATGCGTTGAGCTGAGATTATAGTTTATTTTCATTTTATATTTTTATATGTCCATGGCTGATTTTTATTGAATTTATTAGCACAATGCACTTTAGTGATCATTGTGGTCATTGCACTAATGATTCATCACACTCAGATCGTCATCTGTTTGTGTCTTAATGTGTTCAGTGTCTTCAGTATTTTAGTCACTATGTTTTGCACTATATCCATTGATATGTCCACGGTCCCTTTGTATATAAAGGAATGTGTGTTTTGATTTTATTATATTGCATACTGTTTGTTAGACACTGTTCCCATGTTTACATAATGTATTCTGATGCCCACAGCCGCTGCGGGGATGATGCCCAGATGCACGATGACGTTACTTCCGGGGTTGGGAGCAGGACGTGACTGGAAGTGCGGGATCCGCGGCTCTGGACGGCGTCACCGTGGCGGAGGTTGGCGCTCCATCGGTTGGTAAGGTATTTAAGAGTTTGTTTGTCACTGTTCCACTTGTGTGCTGTTTTTCCGAAGAAGGGGGTGCGAGCCCCGAAACATTGAAAAGCTGATAAAACACACTTTGTTTGATTCACCATATTTGAAAGCCTCTAAGTGCCTCCTTCTTTCTTGTATGTATATATATATATATATATATATATATATATATATAGAATAAAATCATGTTCGATACGTTTTAAATAAATGTTTTTGATCTAATTCAATTATAATATAAGAAACGCGAACATTTCTAAGCATTTTTTTGAAAATATATTGGCCAGCTAAGTGGTTAAATGTATAGGGTCCTTCTGTTCGGAACAAGAATTATTCATGTCTAAACTAAATACCGTATATACTCGAGTATAAGCCGACTTTTTCAGCACCTTTTTTTGTGCTGAAAAAGCCACTTCGGCTTATACTCGAGTCAGTTGTAGGAGGGACACGGAGGGCACAGCGCGCAGCTCTCCTGTGTCGCTCCTGCGTCTCCGGCGGCAGCGGCGTGTATGTGTTAAAGGAAGTGCACGAACCGGCACTTCCTTTAACACGTAGGGCTAAAACACACTACCCGGCTTTTGCCGGCCGGGAAAAAGCCGTCCGGCTTTTTCCCGTGCCGGCATTGTAGTTAACAGTGGGAGGGCTAGGGTCCCTTCACACTGCACGGCCCCGGCCCGGCTGCCGGGTTGTAGCCGGGTTTCACCACTGGAAGGTCCGGCTGCCGGGCGGGCGCCGGGCCGTCTTTGCAGCCAGTGAACTGTGTGTGTAAAGGGGAGCTTTCACACACAATGGTTTTTTTCCAAGCCGTGTCTGATGCTGCGCATGCGCACAGCATCACACACGGCTCAAAGCCTTCCTGTGTGACAGACTCTGCAGGTTTCTCCCGGATGGAAAAAAGCCGGACAAAGTTTGTCCGGCTTTTTGCCATCCGGGAGAAACCGGCCAGTGTGTTACAGCCCATACATGCCGCTGCCGCCGGAGACGCAGGAGGGACACAGGAGAGCTGCGCGCTTTGCCCTCCGTGTCCCTCCTTCAGAAGACAGTGCGGGAGCGACGGGACAGCGCGGGAGCGACGGAGGGTAAGTAACAAACTGGCACTGTAGGGCATATCTGGCACTGTGGGGCATATCTGGCAGCATGAGGACATATCTGGCACTGTGGGGCATAGCTGGCACTGTGGGTCATATCTGGCACTGTGGGGCATATCTGGCAGCATGAGGGCATATCTGGCACTGCGGGGGCATATCTGGCACTGTGGGGCATATCTGGCACTGTGTGGCATATCTGGCAGCATGAGGGCATATCTGGCACTGTGGGGCATATCTGGCAACATGAGGGCATATCTGGCACTGTGGGGCACATCTGGCACTGTGGGGGCATATCTGGCAGTATGAGGGCATATCTGGCACTGAGGGCTGTGTACGGCTAGAGCTGCATTTCCCACCCTAGGCTTATACTCGAGTCAATAAGTTTTCCCAGGTTTTTGTGGTAAAATTAGGTGGCTCGGCTTATATTCGGGTCGACTTATACTCGAGTATATACGGTAGTTTTGATTATGTTTTGTATGACTGAGTAAACTTTTGTTTTATTGTTAGCAAAGAGTTATTGATAGCAATAAGGCAATCATTTATGTGCAGTACATGTTTTTTTTTAAACAACCAGTAGAAATGTATTGCTGAATTGTTAACTTATTAGTTTTCATGGGATGCAGTTAAAATATCACAGGACAGAAGTCAGGTGGCCGAAATCCCGACCGTCGGCATAAACTCAGCATTGAAATACCAACGGGGGTCGGGATCCCGGAGTCAAAATACCGACAGCCAGAATCCCGATCGTTGTTCCAGCAGGACTCGCTAGCATCCTGCCGTGGGGGAGGGGTGGGGGGTGTTTGGTTTGGGCATTAGTAGGGCGGTTAGGGTTTGGTACCGGGAGGTAGGGTTAGGTTTAGGCACTTAGAAGAGGAGGTTAGGGTTAGACACCAAACAGGGAGGGTTAAGTTTAGGCAGCAGGGAAGGGAGGGTTAGAGTTAGGCACCACCTGGGATGGTTAGGATTAGGCACCACCTGGGAGGGTTAGGATTAGACACCCACAAGCTATGGTTAGGGTAGGGGGCAGGGGAGGGTTAGGTTACTTTTGGAGTGGCTGTCGGGATTCTGATGGTAGGGATGCTGCTGTCAGTATTCTGACCATCGGCATCCCATCTATCAGGAAATCATACTGAACCCGGTTTCATTTTTAGTAAAATCCCTGTAAACATTTAGCACTTACCACATGATACGCCTCTCTTGTTCTCCCTATTCTAAGAGGCCTATTTATTAAAAAATTACATTTGCAAGATACCCCCCATAAACACCCATTTTAGGGTAGGGGTATCTGCAAATGTTAAGCATCCGCAGGATGTAAGACAGAGGGACCACAGCAATTATCTACATATCTGCTGTGGTCCCTCTCTCACTAGCCTTCTATGGGGGCTGATTAGCTGTCAGATTTACCAAGCTTTCGAATGCTTGGCTTCAGTGGCTAATGCCACTTGAAGATGGAGCTAGCCTATAGTAGGCTATAGGCTACTCCATCACAAATTTTACTGGAGAAGGATCCACCCCATCTGTCCCCGCTGATGCATGTGCAGTATGACGGCTGAGAATTAGCCTACCACATTTGAACCTGTTAGAAAAGTGATACAGTAGCTATAACAACAGGGGCCAATTCCTGCTTGGCTGGCCCAATTGTGCCCACTCTGGCCTGCACTTACCCCTCCAGTGACCGGCTGCCGAGCTGTGCTCTAATCGTGCAGAGTTTGGAATCACTGCACAATCACTGATTCCGCACTCCGTGCAGTTGCACGGTGGCTGGCTGTGACTGGGCTATGCAGCATAACACTTTCTCATACTGCAAGCACCACCCCTGTATGACATCATGCGGGGGGGGAGGGGGGCAGCTGGAACTGCTGCTGCAGTGCTGCCTTGATGTGAGAGAGGCTGGAAGAGCCCGTTTAGAAACAGAAGAGAGGAGATACAGTAAAGCTAGGTATGAGAGACAGAGAGAGAGAGTAAATAATGAATGTGGCCATGAGAAGATGAAAAAGAGTAAGGCACATGAGACAGTAAAAAAAAACGTGTGTACAAAAAAAGTACTCATTTTCTGTGAGAGATTAGAAATGAAAGTCAGTGAGATATGATAGACAATAGAAAGGAAGAGGAAAGAAATTAGAATAATGTATAAAAACTAAAAGGAAAGGTGAGGCTTCAAAGAGCAAAGATAGTAAAGAAAGGGAGAAAGGGACCTGCGTGCGGTGTGATATAGAGGGACGGGGACCTGCGTGCGGTGTTATATAGAGGGACGGGGACCCACGTGTGATGTGATATAGAGGGACGCGTAAGGTGTGAAATAGAGGGACAGGGACCTGCGTGCGGTGTGATATAGAGGGACGGGGACCTGCGTGCGGTGTTATATAGAGGGACGGGGACCCAGGTGCGGTGTGAAATAGAGGGACAGGGACCTGCGTGCAGTGTGATATAGAGGGACGGGGACCTGCGTGCGGTGTTATATAGAGGGACGGGGACCCACGTGTGATGTGATATAGAGGGATGGGGACCTGCAAGCAGTGTGATATAGAGGGACGGGGACCTGAGTGCGGTGTGATATAGAGGGTCGGGGACCCGTGTGCGGTGTGATATAGAGGGACGATGACCCACACATTCTGTGATATAGAAGGATGGCGACCCGCGTGCGGTGTGATATAGAGGGACAGAAACACACACATGATGTGATACTGAGGGATGGTGACCTGCATGCGATATGACATAGAAGGATGGCCACATGCATGCAGTGTGATATAGAGGGATGGGGACCTGCGTGTGGTGTTATATAGAGGGACGGGGACCCACGTGTGGTGTGGTATAGAATAGAGGGACGGGGACCTGCAAGCAGTGTGATATAGAGGATCGGGGACCTGAGTGCGGTGTGATATAGAGGGACGGGGACCTGCGTGCGGTGTGATATAGAGGGACGGGGACCCACGTGTGGTGTGGTATAGAGGGACGATGACCCACACATGCTGTGATATAGAAGGATGGCGACCCGCGTGCGGTGTGATACTGAGGGACAGTGACCTGCATGCGATATGACATAGAAGGATGGCCACATGCATGCAGTGTGATATAGAGGTATGGGGACCTGCGTGAGTTGTGATATAGAAAGACACATGCAGTGTGATATAGAGGAACGGAAACCTGCGTGTGGTGTGATATAGGGGGTCGGGGACCCACGTGCGGTGTGATATAGAGGGACGCGTGCGGTGTGATATAGAGAAACGGCGACCTGCATGCGGTGTGATATAGAGGGACAGAAACCCACACATGATGTGATATTGAGGGACGGTGACCTGCATGCGATATGACATAGAGGGACGGGGACCTGCGTGCGTTGTGATATAGAAGGACATGTGCAGTGTGATATAGAGGAACGGGGACCCGCACCTGCTGTGATATAGAGGGATGGGAACCCATGTGCGGTATGATATAGATGGACAGTGACCTACATGTGGTGTGATATAGGGGGACGGGGACCCACACGCGATGTGATACAGACGGGTGGGGACAAGCGACCAAAATATAGAGGGATATTGTCCCATGTGCAGTGTGATATAGAGGGATAGAAACACACACATGGTGTGATACTGAGGGACGGCGACCTGCGTCCGGTGTGATATAGAGGGACAGGGACCCGCACACGCTGTGATATAGAGGGAGGTGGACCCACATGCGGTGTTTTATAGAAGGATGGGGACCCACGTGCTGTGTTATATAGGGGGACTGGGACCCACATGTGGTGTGATATAGAGGGACGGAAACCCACACATGGTGTGATACTGAGGGACGGCGACCTGCGTGAGGTGTGATATAGAGGGATGGAGACCCGCACACGCTGTGATACAGACGGGTGGGGACAAGCGAACATAATATAGAGGGATATTGTCCCATGTGCAGTGTGATATAGAGGGATGGGGACCCACATGCAGTGTGATATAGAGGGATAGAAACCCACACATGGTGTGATAATGAGGGAAGGCGACCTGCGTCCGGTGTGATATAGAGGGACTGGGACCTGCGTGCGGTGTGATATAGAGGGATTGGGACCTTAGTGCGGTGTGATATAGAGGGACAGGGACCCGCCCACGCTGTGATATAGAGGGACGGGGACCTATGTGCGGTTTGTTATAGAGGGACCCACATGCGGAGTGATATAGAGGGACTGGGACCCATGTGAGGTGTGATATAGAGGGGCAGAAACCCACACATGGTGTGATACTGAGGGACGGCGACCCGTGTGCAGTGTGATATATAGGGATGGGGACCTGCTTGTTCCCAGGCGTGGGGACAAGCAACCATAATATAGAGCAGGCATTCCCAACCACGGTCCTCAAGGCACACCAACAGTGCAGGTTTTAGTGATATCCAGGCTTCAGCACAAATGGTTAAATCAAAATAACTGAGGTACTAATTAAGTCACCTGTGTTCAAGCCTGGATATCACAAAAACCAGGACTGTTAGTGTGCCTTGAGGACCGCGGTTGGGAAACACTGATATAGAGGGATATGGACCTGTGCACGGTGTAAAATAGAGGGACAGTAACCTGCAAGTGATGTAATATAGAGAGATATGGACCTGCATGCGGTGTAATATAGAGGGATGGGGACCTGCAAATGGTGTAATATACTGTAGAGCAGGGGTGTCCAAGCTTTTTGCTAAAGAGGGCCAGATTTGGTGAGGTAAAAATGTGTGGGGGCCGACCATTCAGCCTGAGATTCTTTGAACCATTAATCACCTCAGAAGACTAACAAATAACTTGTCTTACCTGCTCTAATGTGAAGGGTGATATGGGGATCTCGACTGCAGTAAACAGGCCAGGTCTGTCTCAAAGAGAGTGGTTTTGATGTGCACTGTTACGTTCCTGATGCTCAGAACTGGGGAAATGTAGTGATGCAAGTTCAGAGCACCAGAACGTGACGCTGAACTAAGGAGAGGTACGGAAAATAGCCCCTAGCACCCTACCTCCATTGTCTTACCCATGTGGTCGACTCACGCCTGAACGACTATGGTTTCTTGGGCCCACGGCAGCCGCGTTTGAAGGGTGGATTAGGTCTGCCCAACTCCAATGCCCCCAGGTCTTAGAGAGAGACAAAGCGTGAACCGAGACAGGGTAATAACAAGGGGACCTCTAACTAAAACAAACAGAAGCTAGGGGCTACTAACAACCCTAAAACTAAAGGTATGTGCGGCACGCCGCCAAGGAAAAAGGACAACAAAAGATACCACTGTCCGTTCCCCCACACGGCACCGCCGAGTTCCGGGGAGGACAGTGAAAAGCGGAAACCTCCGCAAAAACCTCCAACACAAAAGTAATACAAAGTTAACGCGGCCTAGGCCGCAACTCGCGGCAGAAGCCGCTACTCACGAAACCGGGAGAGAACCCCAAATAACGAGAACCCTCGGATGACTGCAACAGGTTCGTTTTGGACAGGAAGGATTCCCAGGACCGGCTTCAGAACTCCAGGACTCGGGAGCACAGGGAGCAGGATCGACCAGATACAGCTAAATCAGGAACAGACGTTACCAGGCAGGAACAGCATGCAGGAAGCTATCACCAGCGTCTGTGTGAGGCACTGAGGAGGCATATAACAGGGAACCCTCCAATGGCAGTGCAGAGCCTGATTGATGAATGTCGTGCAGCTGCCTTGCTGCACGAGCAGGGGAGAACAGGTGTGAGTACTCTCATGGCAACGGGGAACGCGGTCCGCCTGTGGCGTCCCCGTTGCCATGGACCCGGCGGCCCTGGGCGCACGGCGTCCTAGCGTTGCCAGGGACCCGGCGGCTAGTGCGCGCACGGCGTCCCGGCGTTGCTAGGCGCCGTGCGGGAGCATACAGAGCGAGAGGCGCGGCGGCCGTGACCGCTGCTCGGTCAGAGCAAGGACAAAAACCGCCGCGCCTAACATGCACGATGTCACGCAGGTGAGAGTCATTTAGTCTTTCCTCATGCGGTTTTTGTTATGGTTCATAACCGAGAATGTCTTCTCGCATAAGTATGTCGAGCCAAACAAGCTCAGCATTTTCTTAGCAAATGTTCGAGTCTCTTGGAACCTGACTTTATCCAGCTGGCAGTAAAAGTTGACAAGAGGGAGCTGTTGGTACCGACTGTGACACTCTGCGTCACACTGCAGCTCAATGAGCTCCAGCTGCAGGTGGTCTAGAGCGTTATCAGGAACCATAGAGAAAGGAGAGGAAAAAAGTGTGATCTCCTTTTCAATAGCTGCAAAATCATGAAAGCGCTGTTGAAACTCCTCAGCCAGAGATGAGATGTCTACTGCATACCTCCTCATTTACACACTGATATTGTTCTCTGGAAAACTAGTCATCATTTCCTGCAGCGATGGGAAATGTGTGGTATTGGGCTGCATTTGTGACAGGTGTCCTTGGAAAAGTTGCAGCTTGGTCCAGTTGGTTTACCACTGCATTTTGGGGGTCATTCCGAGTTGTTCGCTCGTTAGATTTTTTCGCAACGGAGCGGTTAGTAGCAAACTGCGCATGCGCAATATCCGCAGTGCGCCTGCGCCAAGTAAATCTGCACAAAAGTTTGGTAATTTACTCACGGCCTAACGAAGATTTTTCTTCGTTCTGGTGATCGTAGTGTGATTGACAGGAAGTGGGTGTTTCTGGGCGGAAACTGGCCGTTTTATGGGTGTGTGCGAAAAAACGCTGGCGTTTCAGGGAAAAACGCGGGAGTGTCTGAAGAAACGGGGGAGTGTCTGGGCGAACGCTGGGTGTGTTTGTGACGTCAAACCAGGAACGAAACTGACTGAACTGATCGTAGTGTAGGAGTAAGTCTGGAGCTACTCAGAAACTGCTAAGAAATTTCTATTCACAATTCGGCTAATATTTCGTTCGCAATTCTGCTATGCTAAAATACACTCCCAGTAGGCGGCGGCTTAGCGTGTGCAATGCTGCTAAAAGCAGCTAGCGAGAGAACAACTCGGAATGAGGGCCATAGTGTCAGATAAATATAATGTCTCCAGTATAGTGCCAGGTACACATAATGTGCAGTGCCAGATAGACATGACATGCCCCGCAGCCGTGCCAGCTACACATGACATGCCCCCCAGCAGTGGCAGCTACACATGACATGCCCTGCAGCAGTGCCAGCTACACATGACATGCCCCCCAACAGTGCCAGCTACACATGACATGCCCCCCAGCAGTGCCAGCTACACACAATATGCACCCCAGCAGTGCCAGCTACACATGATAGTGTTCACTTTTTAGGGCAGGGTGCTGATCACAGGGAGGGCACATTTTTAAGTTAGGAGGGCAAAATGATGTACATACTGTAATGCTTGGTGCTCCCCTACCTACATGCCAAAGCATGGACAGTGCACGCCAAAGGTGCGCAGCAAAAATTTAGGGGCATTGCTTCGTGGGGAAGGTGCGTGGCCACATAATAGTGGCAATTCGCATTACACCACACAGTAGTGCAGCTAATACACTTTGCGCCAGGCAGAGTACCGAGACACATTGCGCCAGGCAGAGCACAGAGACACATTGCGCCAGGCAGAGCACCGAGACACATTGCGCCAGGCAGAGCACCGAGACACATTGAGAGCACCGAGACACATTGCGCCAGGCAGAGCACCGAGACACATTGAGAGCACCGAGACACATTGCGCCAGGCAGAGCACCGAGACACATTGAGAGCACTGAGACACATTGCGCCAGGCAGAGCACCGAGACACATTGAGAGCACTGAGACACATTGCGCCAGGCAGAGCACCGAGACACATTGAGAGCACTGAGACACATTGCGCCAGGTAGAGCACTGAGACACATTGAGAGCACTGAGACATATTGCGCCAGGTAGAGCACTGAGACACATTGCGCCAGGTAGAGCACTGAGACACATTGCGCCAGGTAGAGCACTGAGACACATTGCCTAGCCACAGAAGCCTAGCGGGAACACTACATGACATGCCCCCCAGCAGTGCCAGCTACACGTGACATGCCCCCCAGCAGTGCCAGCTACACGTGACATGCCCCCCAGCAGTGCCAGCTACACGTGACATGCCCCCCAGCAGTGCCAGATACATAAATGGTCACACAGTGCCAGATATGTCCTTACAGTGCCAGATACATAAATGCCCCCACAGTGCCAGATACATAAATGCCCCCACAGTGCCAGATACATAAATGCCCCTACAGTGCCAGATAAATAAATGCCCCCACAGTGCCAGATAAATAAATGCCCCCACAGTGCCAGATAAATAAATGACCCCACAGTGCAGATATGCCCCCACAGTGCCAGATATGCCCCTACAATGCCAGATACATAAATGCCCCCACAGTGCAGATTTGCCCCCACAGTGCCAGATATGCCCCCACAGTGCCAGATACATAAATGCCCCCACAGTGCAGATTTGCCCCTACAGTGCCAGATATGCCCCTACAGTGCCAGATACATAAATGCCCCCACAGTGCAGATATGCCCCCACAGTGCCAGATATGCCCCCACAGTGCCAGATACATAAATGCTCCAACAGTGCAGATTTGCCCCCACAGTGCAGATACATAAATACCCCCAGTGCCAGATACATAAATGCCCCCACAGTTCCAGATACATAAATACCCCCACAGTGCAGATATGTCCCCACAGAGCAGATTTGCCCCCACAGTGCCAGATACATAAATTCCCCCATGGTGCAGATATTCCCCCACAGTGCAGATATGCCCCCACAGTGCCAGATGCATAAATACCCCCATGGTGCAGATATTCCCCCACAGTGCAGATATGCCCCCCACAGTGCCAGATACATAAATGCCCCCACAGTGCAGATTTGCCCCCACGGTGCCAGATATGTCCCCACAGTGCCAGATACATAAATGCCCCCAGTGCCAGATACATAAATACCCCCACGGTGCAGATATGCCCCCACAGTGCAGATATGCCCCCACAGTGCCAGATACATAAATACCCCCACGGTGCAGATATGCCCCCAAAGTGCAGATATGCCCCCACAGTGCCAGATACATAAATACCCCCATGGTGCAGATATGCCCCCACAGTGCCAGATACATAAATACCCCCACGGTGCAGATATGCCCCCACATTGCCAGATACATAAATGCCCCCACAGTGCCAGATACATAAATACCCCCACAGTGTAGATATGCCCCCACAGTGCAGATATGCCCCCACAGTGGCAGATACATAAATACCCCCACAGTGTAGATATGCCCCCACAGTGCAGATATGCCCCCACAGTGGCAGATACATAAATACCCCCACGGTGCAGATATGCCCCCACAGTGCAGATATGCCCCCACAGTGCCAGATACATAAATACCCCCACGGTGCAGATATGCCCCCACAGTGCCAGATACATAAATGCCCCCACAGTGCCAGATACATAAATACCCCCACAGTGCAGATATGCCCCCACAGTGCAGATATGCCCCCACAGTGCCAGATACATAAATACCCCCACGGTGCAGATATGCCCCCACAGTGCCAGATACATAAATACCCCCACGATGCAGATATGCCCCCACAGTGCAGATATGCCCCCACAGTGCCAGATACATAAATACCCCCATGGTGCAGATATGCCCCCACAGTGCCAGATACATAAATACCCCCCCGGTGCAGATATGCCCCCACATTGCCAGATACATAAATGCCCCCACAGTGCCAGATACATAAATGCCCCCACAGTGCCAGCTACACGTGAAATGCCCCCCAGCAGTGCCAGCTACACGTGACATGCCCCCCAGCAGTGCCAGATACATAAATGGTCACACAGTGCCAGATATGTCCCTACAGTGCCAGATACATAAATGCCCCCACAGTGCCAGATACATAAATGCCCCCACAGTGCCAGATACATAAATGCCCCTACAGTGCCAGATAAATAAATGCCCCCACAGTGCCAGATAAATAAATGCCCCCACAGTGCCAGATAAATAAATGCCCCCACAGTGCCAGATATGCCCCTACAATGCCAGATACATAAATGCCCCCACAGTGCAGATTTGCCCCCACAGTGCCAGATATGCCCCCACAGTGCCAGATACATAAATGCCCCCACAGTGCAGATTTGCCCCCACAGTGCCAGATATGCCCCTACAGTGCCAGATACATAAATGCCCCCACAGTGCAGATATGCCCCCACAGTGCCAGATATGCCCCCACAGTGCCAGATACATAAATGCTCCAACAGTGCAGATTTGCCCCCACAGTGCAGATACATAAATACCCCCAGTGCCAGATACATAAATGCCCCCACAGTTCCAGATACATAAATACCCCCACAGTGCAGATATGTCCCCACAGAGCAGATATGCCCCCACAGTGCCAGATACATAAATACCCCCATGGTGCAGATATGCCCCCACAGTGCAGATATGCCCCCACAGTGCCAGATGCATAAATACCCCCATGGTGCAGATATTCCCCCACAGTGCAGATATGCCCCCCACAGTGCCAGATACATAAATGCCCCCACAGTGCAGATTTGCCCCCACGGTGCCAGATATGTCCCCACAGTGCCAGATACATAAATGCCCCCAGTGCCAGATACATAAATACCCCCACGGTGCAGATATGCCCCCACAGTGCAGATATGCCCCCACAGTGCCAGATACATAAATACCCCCACGGTGCAGATATGCCCCCAAAGTGCAGATATGCCCCCACAGTGCCAGATACATAAATACCCCCATGGTGCAGATATGCCCCCACAGTGCCAGATACATAAATACCCCCACCGTGCAGATATGCCCCCACATTGCCAGATACATAAATGCCCCCACAGTGCCAGATACATAAATGCCCCCACAGTGCCAGATACATAAATACCCCCACAGTGTAGATATGCCCCCACAGTGCAGATATGCCCCCACAGTGGCAGATACATAAATACCCCCACGGTGCAGATATGCCCCCACAGTGCAGATATGCCCCCACAGTGCCAGATACATAAATACCCCCACGGTGCAGATATGCCCCCACAGTGCCAGATACATAAATGCCCCCACAGTGCCAGATACATAAATACCCCCACAGTGCAGATATGCCCCCACAGTGCAGATATGCCCCCACAGTGCCAGATACATAAATACCCCCACGGTGCAGATATTCCCCCACAGTGCCAGATACATAAATACCCCCACGATGCAGATATGCCCCCACAGTGCAGATATGCCCCCACAGTGCCAGATACATAAATACCCCCATGGTGCAGATATGCCCCCACAGTGCCAGATACATAAATACCCCCCCGGTGCAGATATGCCCCCACATTGCCAGATACATAAATGCCCCCACAGTGCCAGATACATAAATGCCCCCACAGTGCCAGATACATAAATACCCCCACGGTGCAGATATGCCCCCACAGTGCAGATATGCCCCCACAGTGCCAGATACATAAATACCCCCACGGTGCAGATATGCCCCCCACAGTGCCAGATACATAAATGTCCCCCGTCCCCCTATACCTGCAGCGCTGGGAGGGGGAGTGCTGCTGAGGGCGCGGGCGCCGTGCGGACTCTTCTGAAATAATTGTGTGCGTGGCAACGGCGCCTGACGTCAGACGCCGGCGCCGCATAGCGCGCACAGACACAAAAGAACAGTTTAAAGGCCGGGTATCGCTGCAGGATGGGCTGGCTCCAGGCAGGAATATGGCTGCGCCCATTAAGGGTGGCGCCCCGCGTGGCCGCTCTATTCGAACATGCCTTGAGCCGGCCCTGTGCAGACCCCCCAACTGAGCCATCTTACGTCGTTGTGCTACACAACATCTCCATATTCAGCCTGAATGTCGAGTATAAACTGTTGAAACTGGCGGTGGCACAGGGCTCTGGAGCGAATATAATTAATAGCCTTTATCACCGGTTTCATAACATGATCATATTTCAGATGTTTGGCACAGAGAACTTGTTGGTGAATAATACAGTGGAGTTTTATAGCTTTGCCTCCTTCTTCTCTGACTTTGTTACAGACTAGGGTTGATAATCCACTTCGCTCGCCAGCCATGGCAGGTGCGCCATCCGTAATAATCCCACTGACTTTTTTCCACGGTAGTTTCATGTCATCTACAGCGGAACAAACATAAACAAATAAATCTGTTCCTCTTGTTTGGTCCTTAAGGCTCTGGAGGCCAAGTAGCTCTTCACTCACGTTCATTTCATTGTCCACGCCTCTCAAAAAAAATCAGTAACTGAGCGGTGTCAGATGCGTCCGTGCTTTCGTCGCAGGCTAATGAAAAAAAGTCAAACTCCACTCCTTTTGCCTCTAACTGTCTCTTAATATCAGATGAAACGTCTTCAATTCTCCGTACCACAGTATTACGAGCCAGGCAAATATTGGCATACTCTTGCTTCTTCTCAGGACAAATGCCCCCAGTGCGGTCAGATACATAAATGCCCCCAGTGCTGTCAGATACACATTATATACCCCCACAGTGCTGCCAGATACACAAATGTCCACAGTGCTATCAGATACACAAATGCCCCCAGCAGTGGCGTGCAGTGAGGTCAGTGGCTGGTGAGGCACTGCAGCCATAATGTACGCTGAGGCCCTCCGATGACCCCTACCACCGCTGAGCTGATGTCTGCTACTGCCCCACAAGCCAATACCCACTGCTGCTGCTGCTAATGGCTGCTGCCTATGCCAATCTACTACAAAATTGCCGCCATCAACCGTCCTGGCCCCCCTGCCACTAATTTGCATCTCAGTGCGATGCAGCCACTGCCAAACTTGTGATGAGCAGGCGGCTAATATATTGTAAATTTTGTAATATAAAAAATAAATATTAAGGGGGGAGGGTGATGCCAGGGAGAGGGTGACAGCAGTGGGTGACAGAGAGAAGGTGACACTGACAGCATTGGGAGACAGAGAGGGTGACACCAGGGAAAGGATGACAGCATTGGGTGACACAGAGAAGGTGATGCTGACAGCATTGGGTGACAGAGTGGGTGACACCAGGAAGAGGGTGACAGAAGTGGGTGTCAGAGAGAAGGTGACACTGATAGCATTGGGAGACAGGGAGAGGGTGACAGAAGTGGGTGCCAGAGAGAAGGTGACACTGACAGCATTGGGAGACAGGGAGAGGGTGACACCAGGGAGAGGGTGACAGAAGTGGGTGCCAGAGAGAAGGTGACACTGACAGCATTGGGAGACAGGGAGAAGGTGACACCAGGGAGAGGATGACAGAAGTGGGTGCCAGGGAGAGGGTGATGCTGTGGAGAGGATGACAGCAGTGGGTTACACGGAGAGGGTGACACTAGGTATAGCACAATATAAAATACAACATAAACAGTACATCCCGGGGTCCGTGGAACAGCACGGGTGAGCTCACACAATGTCACACTGAAAATACACTTTTTGGGGGGCACGCTTGAAAATGTCCACAGGGATGTAAATGCACACATTTTTTTCTGGTCCTGCTCTTATCAGCGATCGTGAAGGGCACACGGAAAAGCTTTTTAGTATCAGGTGACCCGTTCCCCCTAACGCAGACAGCAGAAGGGACCCTCTATCACTATATACTGTACTACACTCTCGGTAATTTACCTCACATATTAGCTCAATATTTTTTCCTATTTTTCAGCACTCTCTCATTGGCGAATTTGTTGTAGTCTCCCTGCACTGTCCTTTGGCATCAGGGTTACGATCAGCATCTAACACCAACAGCAGAACTGTTCTGTCTGTCTTATTTTTTTTATTTACAGTACATTATACAGTGCAGGTACACAATTATGTATTCCTGTTTTAACTGGAAATACCTATGCAAATAACTATGTTACTGCACAATCTGCTGAATCAAATTGTATCAATCGCTTTCTTCAACAAAAAATTCTAACAATGTGGCAATCATAAAATAACAGTGTTGCTACCACTTACATAAGCAACAAACGTTTTAGCAATTAGAACACATCAGCGTTTCTGTTATCTTTATCACAAGCTTACAGTATATTGGCCCTAATTCCGAGTTGTTCGCTCGCTAGCTGCTTTTAGCAGCATTGCACATGCTAAGCTGCCGCCCTCTGGGAGTGTATCTTAGTATAGCAAAATTGCGAACGAAAGAGGGGCGTGGCCTGGAGGCTGAACAGGAAGGCAGCACATTCTGTGAGCTCCTCAGAGAACAGGGATTTTTGCCTCTAAAAATCATTCCCTGCCCGAGAAAACCCCTCCAGACTTGCTCCCCCTGACGGAGGGAACATTCACCGGTGGTGGGGTAGTGCTGCGGAATCGGGGAGCTGGTCTCCCGGCTCCTGCGGGTTGCGGCCTACCCACCACCCAGAAGCCGGGGCCTAAATTTTGGAGTCTCCAGCTGCGGGCCTCACGGAACCTCAGCGCCATCCCTGAGCCACCCTCAAGTGCCCTGACGCGGACCCCCTGGGAGCTGACTTGCGTCTCCCCGTGCTGACGGGACGGGGGAGGTGGCAGAAAAGCGGGGACCTGGCCGGAGTGCGGACGCCGGGGATCAAGAGCTCCGGAGACGGCGGCCATTTTAGACCTCTCACCCCGGGACAAAGCGGCGGACTCGGGACCCGGCGGCCTCCACTACATCAAGAGGTGAGCTGGTCCCCCAACACACTCTCCCTCCTACCGCTGCATGTGCTTCACGCCAGCGGGCGGACACTGTCGGTTCCTTCGTGCTGAACGCCGGGGGGAGACACAGCACCGCAGCAGCTCCGCACCTACACCGTCCTCTCTCTGAGGCTGGCCCTCGGTCCCGACCCTGCAGCCTTCTAGCCCTCATAAGGGACATCACCAGCCATATCAAGCTCGGGGGCTCTGGAAACCCTCTACCCTCCCCTTACCTGACCTGCTAGGTGACACCCGGCTGGCAGATCTTATCTGGTCACTGGGGAGCCCCACTCGACGGCCATCACGGTTGCTGAAGTCGGCCCTCTCCCCCCCCCCCCCTGCCCTGAGGTGCAACTGGGCTAAACAGAGTGCCTTCTTCCTGCCACAGAAGGGCTTTATACAGGCTCCAACACCCCCCCAGTATTAAAATTTCATATAACTTGCTGAAGGTTTTTGATATTCCCCTTCTGTGCTGGACTTTTCTGTATTACAATATCACAAGCCAGGGAGCGCCATCTCCTGGTCTCTGCCTGCAACAACGCCTGCTATATACATTCCAGTCTCCTATGTTATTACCTAGCAGAGAAATGTGCTGCTGACTGCCTATGGGCGCGACCATGGGGGTCTTGTTCTTGTGAACTCTCAATTTCTGTCTCGTGATGGATCACTAGCTATTTATGCTATTACTCTGATATGCCCTATGACCTCTCTTAATTCCGGGACTGTCACACACCATGCCTAAGTCCAAAGCCAAGAAAAATACCTCTTCTGCGGAAATCTCCTCCTTTATTTCTAAGATGAAGCCTAAGTCCACTAAAATACCGGCCGTCCCACCGCCCGCCCCGGTTTCAGAATCTGAGGAAGATTCTTCTGCCCCAGACCCCTCCATGAAAGATTGCATTTCCTCTATCCTGGCGGAGATGAAGTCGCTGAAACAAGCTTTTCACTCTGAGATCCATAAAGCCATCTCGGGGCTCAAGGCGGAAATATCTGATCTTGGGGCCCGCACTAATGACGCTGAACAAAAAATCGACGAAGTCATTGCTTTCCAGCAGGAACTGGAACACTCAGTCTACGTTATGCAGGAGGATATTTACTTGCTCCAAGACCAACAAGAAGACGCAGATAATCGCGCACGACGTAATAACCTGCGCATTAAACACATTCCGGAGTCGGTGGAACCAACACAACTGGAAGATTTCCTCCTTAGATTTTTCCAACACCTCCTTCCGGACGTCCCGCGGGAACAGTTCCTCCTGGACAGGGCTCACCGGGCCTTGCGCCAAAAACCCTCGACTTCGTCCCCTCCAAGAGACGTAGTTCTACGATGTCATTACTTCAAAACCAAGGAAAAAATTCTAACAGCGGCCCGGAATAGAGACTTGTGTATATTTGACACCCACAAGCTAATGGTGTTTCAGGACTTATCCCCGACCACTCTAAAGAGGCGCTTCGACCTGCGGGAGTACACCCAAATCCTCAGGGAAAACCAAATTCGCTACAGATGGGGTTACCCTTTTGCCCTTATTGTGCAACTCGATGGGAAGAGACTGTCGGCACGTTCGAGGGAGGAGGCTCACAGGCTTCTTTCGAGACTTAACCTTTCCCCCCCGGAATCTGATAATCCTGACTCCACACGGGAAGCTCCAGTTCTTCAACGTACTCCAGTCTCACCCCTCCCGCAACGGGCGCCTCGACGCCTTTGGTTGACAGTCCCGGCAAAAACCTCTGTGAGACATGACCCCTCGTGAACATTTCTCCACAGCTGCAGTGCCGGGTTACTATATGTTATTTTCTACTGTTTTGTATACTAGCTTAAAGGTTTACGGGTTAATTTTTGCTAGTGTTCATATTTCTGAACATATGTTCTCTTTGTTCATAAGAGTCAAAAATGGTTTATCACGGTTAATTGTTGTTATGTCCCCCCTGGTCGCCTTCCCCCATATGTCTGGTCGGTGGGCCCCTTGATACTCCAGGCCATACCCCCCACCGAGCTAGTATAGTCAGTTTTGAGCATAGGGGAGAACTACTCTCCCTTAATACCCCATACGGGAGCTCAAACATCCAGACCCGTACGATACGTACAATGGGTCATTGGCTCGGTATGTTATACATGTTCATTTCTTTTCGTTTTGCTCTGTTCTTTATGTTTCTATCCCCCTTTTTCTTTCCTCTTCTCTCTCTACCCCCCACTCCTCTCCTCTTCTCTCCCCCGTCCCCCAGGGAGATCATTTATGGGCCCTTTGGGCCATTAGAGTTGTGTCTCCTCCTGTGCAACCATGTCTGTTAACATAATATCCTATAATGTGAAGGGTCTCAATAGTCCCCAAAAGAGGACCAAACTATTTCTCTTTTTGAAACAGGTGGGGGGAGATCTGGTATTCCTCCAGGAGACACATTTTAAAGGTACTTCCCACCCTGAATTACGTTCTAAACGCCATCCTGTTGCTATACACGCCTGTGATCACTCCCAGAAGAAAAGAGGGGTCGCCATATTAATCCCCGCTCATCTACACTTAGAATCAGAAAAAATTGTTAGGGACAAGCGCGGAAGGTTCCTCATTATAGTAGGCAAGCTTAACAATGTCCCCATCACCTTGGTCAATATCTATGCCCCCAATGTCAATCAAGCCTCGTTTTTCGCCTCCTTAGATTCTAAAATTGCTCAGTGTAGGAAAGGCGACATTTTAATGGCAGGAGATTTCAACACCATACTCCATCATAGTCTTGATCGCTCCAGTTCCTTGCCAACATCCCAGACTCATACACATACCCGCAACTCCCGAGCCCTGCAGTCCCTACTTAAAAATCACTTACTCTTCGATTCCTGGAGGGTTGTCGACCCCTTAGTTAAAGATTACACATTCTTTTCCCCAGTGCATAATCTATACACTAGAATTGATATGATTATGGTAGGAAGAGACCTCACTTCCCGAATCCAGAAATGCTGTATTCACCCAATTACGTGGTCTGACCATGCCCCGATATCCTTATCTTTGTCTGGGCTGGCTCGCACTCTTTCCCCCCCCTCTTGGTCCCTTAACGATGCCCTCCTCCAACAGACCGATGTGCCGCAACAAGTTACTCAGGCATTGAATGATTATTTTAATGACAACCAAACCCCTGGTATATCGGACATGACCCTGTGGGAGGCGCATAAAGCGGTCCTTAGAGGCCATTTTATTCAGATCGCGGCCAGGCTCACCAAACAGCGCTCCCAAAAGATCTTAGAGCTCTCTGACCAACTCCACCTTCTGGAGGAGGTTCATAAGTCTTCTCTAAACCCTGCCGATTTAGACAAACTACTTAAAGTTAGGGGTGAACTTAATATGCTGCTGTCTCATAAGACTGAACAATGCCTTAGACGCCTCAACCAGATTTATTACGAAAAAGGGGATAAGGCAGACAAGATTTTGGCCAGGAAGTTGAGGGCTCAGATCTCCTCAAAAAATATCTTATCTATCCGCACCAAACAGGGAACACTAACACACGACCCCGACCGCATTCTGGGTGAATTCGAGGAATTTTATAAGCTATTGTATAATACGGAGGCAGTCCCTTCGTCGTCCTCATCGAGATTCGAGGAGGGGATCAAATCCCTCTTAGATAAGTGTGACCTACCGTCACTGAGCAGGTCGACAGTCTCTCAATTAGGCTCAGAAATAACTGTGGAAGAGTTAGATAATGCACTTAAAACTCAGAAATCTGGTAAAGCTCCTGGCCCTGACGGGATGTCAATTATGTATTACAAGAAATTTAAAGGGATTCTACTGCCCCACCTCTGTAGGCTCTTCAATGGCTTCCTCAGAGGTAACCCTCTATCACCCCGGGCTCTAGAGGCACGCATAGTTTTAATTCACAAGCCTGGGAAGGATCCCAACTCTTGTGCTAGCTACCGCCCCATCTCTCTACTAAATAACGACATTAAAATCTTTGCCAAAATTCTTGCCCTGAGACTAAATTCAGTTCTCCCACGTCTGATCCACGCAGACCAGGTGGGCTTCATCCCAGGCCGACAAGCTAGGGACAATACCCGCAGAACCATTGACCTGGTCCATCTGGTCAATAAAGCTAAATTGCCCTCTGTCCTTCTCTCGCTTGATGCGGAGAAGGCCTTTGATAAAATACTGTGGCCTTTCATGTTCGCTACCTTGCGTAGGTTCGGCCTGGGAGGAAGCCTACTTCAGGGTATACAGGCACTCTACTCCAACCCTTCTGCCAGGGTCCGGGTTAATGGTAAAGATTCTCCCCTCTTCCAAATCAATAACGGTACGCGCCAGGGGTGCCCCCTGTCTCCGTTAATTTTTGCCATGACCATCGAGCCCTTGGCGTGCATGGTTAGGGCCAATCCTGATATTAAGGGCATCACTGTAGGCGATGAGGAGTTCAAACTGTCACTATTTGCAGACGATGTTCTGTTAACTCTGTCTTCACCTAATATTTCTATCCCCAACCTATTTAAAACCCTATCATTATATTCACATTATTCGGGATATCGTATTAACTATTCTAAATCGGAGGCCCTCCCTTTGCATCTCAATGAGGATACCAGATCTCTCCTAGCTGCTAACTTTAATTTCGCTTGGCGCTCCAAAAAAATTAAATACCTTGGCGTGTTCATCACAAACTCCTACGATTCCCTATACTCAGAGAACTTCCCAGCCTTATTTAAGTGTATAGAGTCGGACCTTCGGGCATGGGACAAGCAGATTATAGCCTGGTTCGGACGGATAATCTCAGTAAAGATGAACATCCTACCCAGGCTCTTATACCTGATTCAAACAATTCCCGTACGCATCCCCGCTGAGGCCTTGGGCCGAATGCAGAGACTCTTCCTAAAATTTATATGGTCAGGCAAGCCTCCTAGAATTAAGACCTCTACTTTGGTACGTGATCCACTAGCTGGAGGCAGAGGTTTGCCGGACATTCGTAAATATTATCATGCAACTCACCTGAGCCAGGCTGTCGCCTGGTTTTCCCCAGCGCCCCATCTACCCTGGATTCGAATTGAGCGGCTGGCTGCCGGGGTCTCCACTTTGGTATCCCTACTAACGCCGACCAAGTCAGTCCAGATATTGCAAACATGTCCCCCCCCCACTAAATTTACCTGCTCCCTGTGGTGTTTCTGCATTCGGCATTATGGTTTATCTACTTTCCCCTCGCCCATCACTTCCATTTGGGACAATCAAGAATTCCTCCCTGGCTCCACCTTACGGTCCCACCCATGGTTCCACCTGAACCCGCGCCCGGGACTGGTGTTTGACTTCATAGAGGGTTCCTCATGGCGTTCCCTGCAGTCCCTACGGGACAAATATGATATCCCCCAACCTGCATTTTATGAGTATTTACAAATTCGTTCTTTCCTAAGCTCCCTCTCAAAATCCCAAGTCATACGTCAACTTACCCCCTTGGAACGTTTGTGTATTTATTCTCCTATGCGACAGGGTATTATCTCCATACTTTATGGCTTACTACGTTCTCTGAAAGCAGCGAACATACTTCCCCATGAGCGTAAATGGGAACAGGATCTTGGCCCACCCCCTGCAGAGGACTCATGGGAAATCATCAGGCAAAATGTAGCCCAGTCCTCAATTTCCTCCTTAGTGAAAGAAAATTCCTATAAAGTCTATACTAGATGGTATCGGGTCCCAGCAACACTGCATAAGATTTTTCCCGGGTCATCCCCATTATGTTGGCGCGGATGTGGCCAGACTGGAGACTTTAAGCACATCTGGTGGTCTTTCCCCAAAATATGCGCGTTTTGGGCACAGGTGGAAACCCTCATCGGTTCCATTTTCCACTCGCAAGTAGTATTGAGCCCTTGGTCGGCCCTCCTGGGTCTACCCCTGCCCAACTTTGATACCCAGGCGAGTAGCCTGGTACTCCAAATTCTACACGCCGCTAGATGTGTGATAGCTAAAAATTGGAAAAAAACCATTCCCCCCCCTAGGAGCATGTTGATAGCCAAAATATGGCATATTTCCATGATGGAGAAAATCACGGCCTCCTTAAGGGACAGGTCAGAGAAATATAGGAGGATATGGGATCCTTGGTTCACCTACACTACGCCCTCTAATACCGGAGTGTGATACCCTCCGTCATATGATTCTCAATAAGCAAACGAAGTAATATACTGTCCACAGTTGTAAAATTGGTAAAGAGTGCAGTTAGGAGGTGCTACCTCCCTTGACATGGTTCTACCTTGTATGTATGTTACTATGATGATCCCCCACTCTCTCCCACACCCCCGTCCCCTTTCCCCCTCTCTCTCTTATTCTCTTCTTTTCTCCTTCTATCCTTCTCTTTATTTTTAAGCTTAAACACAAAAAAAATTGTTGTCGATATATATATATATATCTGGTAGTGATGATGTACTTCCCTGTTGATACTACATTTGGTTATTCCCCACGGGATAACGTGTATGTAATTTTGAATATCTCATTTGGAGTCATCATCTCCTGTTTGTCTTGTACCAGCATATTCGACTTCTCTTCAATAAAAATATATTTAAAAAAAAAAAAAAAAAAATTGCGAACGAAAGATTCGCAAAATTGCGAGTAGAAATTTCTTAGCAGTTTCTGAGTAGCTCCAGACTTACTCTGCCAGTGTGATCAGTTCAGTGCTTGTCGTTCCTGGTTTGACGTCACAAACACACCCAGTGTTCGCCCAGAAACTCCCCCGTTTCTCCAGCCACTCCCGCGTTTTTCCCAGAAACGGCAGCGTTTTTTCACACACACCCTTAAAACGGCCAGTTTCCGCCCAGAAACACCCACTTCCTGTCAATCACATTACGATCACCAGAACAAAGAAAAGACCTCGTAATGCCGTGAGTAAAATACCTAACTGCATAGCAAATTTACTTGGCGCAGTCGCACTGCGGACATTGCGCATGCGCAGTAAGCGGAAAATCGCAATATAGCAAAAATCGGCAACGGGCGAACAACTCGGAATGACCACCATTGTTGCTCCTGGATCGCTCATGCTTGATCAATTGAGGTGAATACTGTTCTCTCTAATACAAGCCTATACTGTTATTCTAAAGGACCTCGATACTTTACTAATTGAGGTGACAATTGTGTCTTTTCCATATTGGGTTACTCTAACTTTACATTATTTTATATTTATGTGATCTTTTTCAAATATCACAATAATTGGCGGTTAGGGAGCAATATGATTAAGGATCATTAATGCCAATTAACTTGTTTTTTGTATTTATGCTTTTGACCGAGTGTTATGCGGATAATGAATGAGGTCCCTGTTGGAATTGCTCCTATATTACATGTGCAGTTTCAGTCATTTGTAAACATTTCAGATCTTTTTGGTGTAAAACATTAATTGGTATTGTCATTTATGACTAGAGTAGTGATTATCGGATTATGTGATCAACAAATTGTGTATACATTAAAGGTCACTTTTACGTTTGATTTAATTCAATGTTTGGTATGTCTAAGTATTTTGGGGAACTGTACTCTTGTTAAGATGGAATAATAAAAGTTATGTTTTAATTTTTTCTAAGTGTGCATTTACAACCCTGCGGACATTTTCAAGCGTGCCCCCCAAAAAAGAGCATTCTTTCTTCTAAGTGTATTTTCTCTGTTTATTTGGCTCTGGGGAGCACCACCAACCCGTATTATACATCTGCTCTGTTGGGCTTATAAATTAGGTAGTTTGCTTTATATCAGTACTTCATGATATAACCATCCATTTGCATCTGTTTGAGATATTTTCAGAGGCTCAGGGTGGGGATCCTGTTGCAGACATTCAATTTATGCTTTTCTGTCCACAATGTCACACTGACAAGCACTCACACTGTACTGAGGCACACACACTCACACTGAGGCACACACACTCATACTGAGACATGCACACTGTCACTCACACTGAGGCACAGACACTCATACTGAGACACACACTCATACTGAGACATGCACACTGACACTCATACTGAGACACACACACTGTCACTCACACTGAGGCACACACACTCATACTGAGACACGCACACTGACACTCATAATGAGACACACACACTGTCACTCACACTGAGGCGCACACACTCATACTGAGACACGCACACTGACACTCACACTGAGACACGCACACTGTCACTCACACTGAGGCACACACACTCATACTGAGACACACGCTCATACTGAGACACGCACACTGACACTCACACTGAGGCGCACACACTCATACTGAGACACGCACACTGTCACTCACACTGAGGCACACACACTCATACTGAGACACACACTCATACTGAGACACGCACACTGACACTCACACTGAGGCGCACACACTCATACTAAGACACACACTCATACTGAGACACGCACACTGACACTCACACTGAGGCGCACACACTCATACTGAGACACACACACTGTCACTCACACTGAGGCACACACACACTCATACTGAGACACACACTCATACTGAGACACGCACACTGACACTCACACTGAGGCGCACACACTCATACTGAGACACGCACACTGACACTCACACTGAGGCAGACACTCATACTGAGACACACACTCATACTGAGACACACACTCATACTGAGACACGCACACTGACACTCACACTGAGGCGCACACACTCATACTGAGACACGCACACTGACACTCACACTGAGGCACACACACTCATACTGAGACACGCACACTGACACTCATACTGAGGCGCACACACTCATACTGAGACACGCACACTGTCACTTACACTGAGGCACACACACTCATACTGAGACATGCACACTGTCACTCACACTGAGGCCTACACACTCATACTGAGACACACACTCATACTGAGACACGCACACTGACACTCACACTGAGGCGCACACACTCATACTGAGACACACACTCATACTGAGACACACACACTGACACTCACACTGAGGCGCACACACTCATAATGAGACACGCACACTGACACTCACACTGAGGCACACACACTCATACTGAGACACGCACACTGACACTCACACTGAGGCACACACACTCATACTGAGACACGCACACTGACACTCACACTAAGGCGCACACACTCATAATGAGACACGCACACTGACACTCACACTGAGGCACACACACTCATACTGAGACACGCACACTGACACTCACACTGAGGCACACACACTCATACTGAGACACGCACACTGACACTCACACTAAGGCGCACACACTCATACTGAGACACACACTCATACTGAGACACGCACACTGACACTTACACTGAGGCACTCGCACTTTTACTGAGACACACAGACACACTGAGGCACACACTCATACCGAGGCACACACACATTACCACAGTAGGTACCTCCAGGCTGGAGGTGCCAGCTCACACTGCAGGTGCCAGTGTCAGCAAAGTAGCAGTCAGATCGCAGGAGACTTGGCACAGTCGGGGGCGTGGCTTAATCACGGATATGTGACCACGCCCCTTTTTATAAAAATAACTCCTCACCATCAAGCAGCAGGCTCCAAAGCCCGCCCGACACTAGCTGGTGTACAGTGCCCCCCCCCCCTTCCACTACTACTCCCTGCAGCCCTGTCACGGGGGGAGGGGGGGGGGTCTCTGGTGATCTGTGGGTGTGAGCTGCCCCCCTTCCCACGTTACTTTCATTCACTCACCCCCCCCTCACCTGGGTCCTGGCCTGGGCATATGTGCCTTCCGCAGAGGTGTCAGTGCTGCTCCCTGGGAGAGAGCAGTGGAGGAAGGGAGTTAGCGCCGCCCGCTGCATAAAGCACTCCCAGCTCTCTGCACCTGGCTCTCGCGGTGCTGTCTTCTGCTCTCCCCCCTTCTCCATGTACCGCTGCAAGAACAGTGCTGTGAGTAAGGAGGCAGGGAGGGGGGAGCCGCTCATAGCCAGCGCCGCATGCACTCTGTCTCCTCGGCATCCGGGCGCGCTTCAGCTGGAGCAGTGCCTGACGTGTCCCGCCGCCACTTCTCCACGCCGCGTCTATGTGATTGGACCAGCGGATCCAGCACTGGATCCGCTGTCCAATCACAGGTGCCTCGCTAGCAGGGGCGTGCTTTCCCTGCTAGCGAGGCACTTGTATAAGTGCCGCTTTCCACTCTTTTTGTAATGGGCTTTTACAGCCCAGCACATGGCCCCGCCCCCCGCTTTGTCCCGTTCCCACTGGTTACGGGAGGCACTAGCTGTCAGTGCCTCCCAAATGTAGTACATGTGGACTACAATGATTATAATAATACAAAGAGGGTACATCTGACACAGGATATGTATCTTATGTATCTTCTTTGTATTATTTTAATCATTAGTGACAGGGGAGGCACTGCCTCCCCTGCCTCCCCTGACTGCACGTCCCTGATTCAGACATCACTTTATACGGAGCCAATATATCGGTAAACTTTCTTACTAGAGCACTAGGGTGTTATAAATGCCTGGGATGTACTGCATGCAAATCGATGCTGACAGGAACTACATTCAAGCACCCCAAGAGAGAACAAAACTTTAGTATCCGTCATACCCTGACCTGCACTACTTCCCACGTAGTGTACCTCATCCTATGCCCGTGCGGGCTAGGGCACGTGGGTAAAACTATCAGAAATATGCGACAAAGAATGGCACTTCATCACTCTGCCATATCAGCGGCCATTAAAAGTGGAAAATCGGAACAACCAGTGGCTCAACACTTTGCGGACAAGCATCATCCATTAAGTTCACTTAGACATATGGCTATTGAACACGTCCCTAATAGCCTGAGAGGAGGAAATAGAAATGGAAAGCTGTTAGAAATGGAGGCAAGGTGGATATTCAAACTGGAGACTATACAGCCAAATGGCCTGAATGAACAGATCCTGTGGAATTCACTGGGCAGGAAATGAGCCCAGAGAAGATTTTGAATTTTTAGACGCTGTGGGCCCTTAAGGGAATATGCTACATGTATGGCCACTATGGAATACTAAGAGGTGGAGGGTAGTTCTAAGTCCCTGCTTCATCCTGCTTGTATCTTTAAATGTATTAGAGGTGATGGATGTAGAGATGGACCTTTACCACTCGTAGTAATACCCCTCTGTAATTAGCCACCCATGGGCAGCTATAGCTATGACGTCCCCAGGGTATCACACGGTGGCAAAGGCTGTCTCTCTGGCTTGTGCCCGTGTTATTTTAGTATATGTCAATATGTACCGGTATATAGTCTTCCTAATGTAACTAGTTGTAGTTAATTTAGGACCTGTCTGTGTATGTATGAATTGTAAAGGCACTGTATAGATTGCACGTTATGAAGTAGCTTAATTTGTACATATAGTCTACCTCTATTTCACACTATCTCTTGCAGACGCCGGCGCACAAGAGCAATGGAAAGCGGCTAGGTTGCCAAGGCGACCGAGCCGGAGACCAGACGTGATGTCATGGCAACGGGACGCCGGAGCGGGCAGGTGGCGCGAGTGCCGCGTCACTCACACAGCGCCGGAAACCCCCGGCCCCCGGAGCCACAGACAGCGCGGGCGAAGCACCTCCTTACACGTGGTGGTCACCAGCTTTAAAGGTAAGGGGATTTTACACTTACATATGAAATCAAATCCCCATAGAAAGGGGAAAAGGGAAAGAAACCAGATAAAATTTAAGGTGCACTCATCCAACTGATACATTTTAATATGATTGTTATTGTGAAACATGTATATCCACAGCAGCAATATCAAATAAAGGCTTAAATGCCCAATGACCTAAATCGATGTAGAAGTTTATTTTATTATATATTTATATGGGACTTAATTGTCCTTTATTGAGAATAGAGCGAAATATTAAAATTCATAGAAAAAGAAAAAAAGATAAAAGGTGACAGAAATTGAACAATATGTGAATAAAGATTTAAAAACAAAGCTAATGTGTTTTTCCCTTCATATGTTTTCTTGTGTTTATTTCAATTGTGCACTCACATACATATATTTGTGCAGCACTGTATCAGTGCTATGTTCATATGAGACCTGCAATTTTCGTATTAGCTGGAGCCTGTATACTGTGACAGAGGAAAATATGCTGTCTTCCTATTGAGTCACAAACTGTTACATCAAATTGTAACCATGTTTTTAGAAATATGCAACAATAAATCTCTACTCCTGCCCTTAAGGCTGTAAATATAGTAAATTGATTCTAATGTTATAAATAAAGGAGTGAAACAATGTTGCTGAGTATGTGACTTGTGCCTGAAATCCTAGAATGTCATAATCAATGCACCTTTGTGAGCCTTCAAATCTTTTCTCATATATATATATATATATATATATATATATATGCGAATCCCTAAAATAGGGTTTAATTAGATATGATGAAAGGCACTCCAACATTGTGATTTGCATTATAACTTACATATCTCGGTGCGGGTTACCCTCCAGATCTGGTGGGAGCTTTTTGCTTGACCAGTATTGGAACCTCTAGATTTTACACTTACACTCATTCACACCTTGACAAAGGGCTACGGGCCCCGAAACATTGGACCTGTGATTTGCTCAATACACTGCATTATTTGCACTTTACAAGACCTGGAGTGACGCCTTTTTGTTTGCTATCATTGTATCTATACGGAGGGCACCCAGGCTAATGAATACAAAACCGGGAGTGCCGGGCACCACACCAATATATATATATATATATATATATATATATATATATACAAAGGCATCTCCATACAGTAGGTGATATTAAATGATCATAAATGTGGTAAATACTATTATGAGATTGTTATTCAAATGATGTGCTTGCTACAATGTCAGATTGGTCTTTTTTATACTTTTTATACTGTAAAGGAAGATTTTACAAATATTTGCAAGTGCTAATTTCTGAATTCCAATAGCATGCTAATAAGGCAGAAGCACATATAACCTTACTTATGTATGTGCTGTTTTGTTTAGTTAGTGGAGAAAACGTTGCATGTAATTATATATTTATATTGTTTTATATTTTTATCATCATATAGTCTATCACTGCTGCCACATGTCCCAAGTAACATAAAAATGAAATCTACCCTTTGAACTTATCTCTGCTAGGAAAGCCCAACTGGGCAAAAGAGCTGTGTTGCCTTATTCTATTTTTTAATTATTGTGATTTCTATGTTATGAATTAGGCTTTTAACAGTCAATGATTGGTATTTTGTAAAAAGTACATGGAGGCTAGGCATTTCCCTAATCCAGGGCGAGATTAACATTGGAGCAGCTGGAGCTAAAGTTCCAAGCATCACATAAAAATAGCCCCATCATCATGGAAGCACGATGAAGATCAGTTGCCTAGCTAGCCACACACAATTGACCATGTGGGTCTGGTAGTGTAAGGAGTGTAGAGACAATGGGTCTGGTAGTGTAAGGAGTGTAGAGACAATGGGTCTGGTAGTGTAAGGAGTGTAGAGACAATGGGTCTGGTAGTGTAAGGAGTGTAGAGACAATGGGTCTGGTAGTGTATGGAGTGTAGAGACAATGGGTCAGGTAGTGTAAGGAGTGTAGAGACAATGGGTCTGGTAGTGTTAGGAGTGTAGAGACAATGGGTCTGGTAGTGTAAGGAGTGTAGAGACAATGGGTCTGGTAGTGTAAGGAGTGTAGAGACAATGGGTCTGGTAGTGTAAGGAGTGTAGACACAATGGGTCTGGTAGTGTATGGAGTGTAGAGACAATGGGTCTGGTAGTGTAAGGAGTGTAGAGACAATGGGTCTGGTAGTGTATGGAGTGTAGAGACAATGGGTCTGGTAGTGTAAAGAGTGTAGACACAATGGGTCTGGTAGTGTAAGGAGTGTAGAGACAATGGGTCTGGTAGTGTAAAGAGTGTAGAGACAATGGGTCTGGTAGTGTAAAGAGTGTAGAGACAATGGGTCTGGTAGTGTAAAGAGTGTAGAGACAATGGGTCTGGTAGTGTAAAGAGTGTAGAGACAATGGGTCTGGTAGGGTAAAGAGTGTAGAGACAATGGGTCTGGTAGTGTAAAGAGTGTAGAGACAATGGGTCTGGTAGTGTAAAGAGTGTAGAGACAATGGGTCTGGTAGTGTAAAGAGTGTAGAGACAATGGGTCTGGTAGTGTAAAGAGTGTAGAGACAATGGGTCTGGTAGTGTAAAGAGTGTAGAGACAATGGGTCTGGTAGTGTAAAGAGTGTAGAGACAATGGGTCTGGTAGTGTAAAGAGTGTAGAGACAATGGGTCTGGTAGTGTAAAGAGTGTAGAGACAATGGGTCTGGTAGTGTAAAGAGTGTAGAAACAATGGGTCCGGTAGTGTAAGGAGTGTACATACCCATGTGTCTCTCACTACACCCACACATCACAGCTCCTCTGCTTCTCCATAAAGGGCCTTGAACATTTTCAGCCCTAGGCCCATGTGGCCCTTAATCTGCCCTTCTGCCTAAAAGCTTCTCTTGTAAATAAAAATGTACACGTTTCAAACAAAGAAATGGCTATGCTTTTTCTGTAAATCAATGGATTCTTAAAGGCTAAAAGATATATTTATTCAGTTTAAACCCTAAAACGACCCCTCCTCAAAAACTCAGCATGCCTGCATTTATTACTGGTTGAAGGAAATAATTTGCTAGATGATTCTATTATATAAATTAGAGATGAGCGGGTTCGGTTCCTCGAGATCCGAACCCCCCTGAACTTTACCCATTTTACACGGTTCCAAGGCAGACTCGAATCTTCCCGCCTTGCTCGGTTAACCAGAACGCGCCCGAACGTCCTCATCCCGCTGTCGGATTCTCGCGAGATTCGTATTCTATATAAGGAGCCGCGCGTCGCCGCCATTTTCACTCGTGCATTGGAGATTGAACGGAGAGTACGTGGCAGCATTCTCTCCCTGAAAAGCTCCGTAATCTGTGCTCAGTGTGCTGCAAATATCTGTGCTCAGTGTGCTGCAAATAATCTGTGCTCAGTGTGCTGAAAATATCTACGTTCTCTGCCTGAAAACGCTCTATATCTGTGCTCAGTGTGCTGCAAATATCTGATCAGTGTGCTGCATTGTGGGGACTGGGGACCACCAGTATAAGTATATACATGATGTGGCCATTCACTGGTACCTGGTGACAGAACGTATACTGGATTCCCTCACAATGTAACTTTATATCTGTCACCTATATACATGATGTGGTCATTCACTGGTACCTGGTGACAGAACGTATACTGAATTCCCTCACAATGTAACATTATATCTGTCACCTATATACATGATGTGGTCATTCACTGGTACCTGGTGACAGGACGTATACTGGATTCCCCCACAATGTAACATTATATCTGTCACCTATATACATGATGTGGTCATTCACTGGTACCTGGTGACAGAACGTATACTGGATTCCCCCACAATGTACCGTTATATCTGTCACCTATATACATGATGTGGTCATTCACTGGTACCTGGTGACAGAACGTATACTGGATTCCCCCACAATGTACCGTTATATCTGTCACCTATATACATGATGTGGTCATTCACTGGTACCTGGTGACAGAACGTATACTGCCGGGGTGGCCAGACTTTTGGAGTTGGCGATCTACTTTGAAAGCTAAAAAGCTTTTGTGATCTACCTAGGAGGAATAATATCACGTGCCGCAGGCGCGCGTGCAAAAAAGGGGCGTGGTATAACAAATAAATGTGGGCATGGTATAACAAAAATTGGTCGTGGTATAACCAAAAAAGGGACGTAGCCTTGCTGCACAGAGTGTAATGACTGTCTCGCACGAAATAACACATTGGCCCCCACAGGTAAAAACCTCAAACACATATGCCCCCACAGTGCCAGATACACATATGCCCCCACAGTGCCATGTGCTCACAGTGCCAGATATGCCCCCACAGTGCCATGTGCCCACAGTGCCAGATATGCCCCCACAGTGCCAGATATGCACCCACAGTGCCAGATACAGATATTCCCCCACAGTGTCATGTGCCCACAGTGCTAGATGTGCCCCCACAGTGCTAGATTATTGATATGCCCCCACAGTGCCAGGTATGCCCCCACAGTGCCAGATATGACCCCACAGTGCCAGATATGACCCCACAGTGCCAGATACAGATATGCCCCCACAGTGCCATGTGCCCACAGTGCTAGATATGCCCCCACAGTGCCATGTGCCCACAGTGCCAAATACGCCCCCACAGTGCCAAATATGACCCCACAGTGCCAGATACAGATATGCCCCCACAGTGCCATGTGCCCACTGTGCTAGATATGCCCCCACAGTGCCAGATTATAGATATGCCCCCACAGTGCCATGTGCCCACAGTGCGAGATATGCCCCCACAGTGCCAGATACAGATATGCCCCCACAGTGCCATGTGCCCACAGTGCTAGATATGCCCTTACAGTGCCATGTGCCCACAGTGCCAGATATGCCCCCACAGTGCAAAATATGCCCCCACAGTGCCAGATTACAGATATGCCCCCACAGTGCCAAGTGCCCGCAGTGCCAGATATGCCCCCACAGTGCCAGATATGCCCCTACAGTGCCAGATTACAGATATGCCCCCACAGTGCCATGTGCCTGCAGTGCCAGATATGCCCCCACAGTGCCAGATATGCCCCCACAATGCCAGATTACAGATATGCCCCCACAGTGCCATGTGCCCGCAGTGCCAGATATGCCCCCACAGTGCCAGATATGCCCCCACAGTGCCACATGTGACCCCACGTGCCACATATGACCCCACAGTACCAGATATGCCCCACATTGCCAGATATGCCCCCACTGTGGCCCAAAATGCCAGATATGCCCCCATAGTAGTGCTCACAGTGCTGTGTAGAGAGCGCAGCGCGCGCTACTCCAGCCTGCCGCCCTGCCCCTCAGTCTGATCTCCGGCGGTGATGGCAGCGTGTATATCTCAAATCAGGCACCGGTCCGTGAGCTCTGATTGGCTAACGTACCGGCGCCTGATTTGAGCTATACACACCGCCGTCACTGCCGGAGACCAGACTGAGGGGCAGGGCGGCTGGAAGGAGAGGCGCGGCTTCGGGTGGATGGCGGTGGATCGCGATCGACTGGTCGCATGTCCGCGATCGACCAGTCGGTTGCGATTAACTGTTTGGCCACCGCTGGTAAACTGGATTCCCCCACAATGTAACGTTATATCTGTCACCTATATACATGATGTGGCCATTCACTGGTACCTGGTGACAGAACGTATACTGCAGGGGTGGCCAGACTTTTGGAGTTGGCGATCTACTTTGAAAGCTAAAAAGCTTTTATGATCTACCTAGGAGGAATAATATCATGCGCCGCAGGCGCGCGTGCAAAAAAGGGACGTGGCATAACAAAAAAGTGGGCGTGTTATAACAAAAATTGGGTGTGGTATAACAAAAAAAGGGACATAGCCTTGCTGCACAGAGTGTAATGACTGTCTCGCATGAAATAACACATTGGCCCCCACAGGTAAAAACCTCAAACACATATGCCCCCACAGTGCCAGATACACATATGCCCCCACAGTGCTATGTGCCAACAGTGCCAGATATGCCCCCACAGTGCCAGATACAGATATGCCCCCACAGTGCCATGTGCCCACAGTGCCAGATATGCCCCCACAGTGGCAGATTACAGATATGCCCCCTCAGTGCCATGTGCCAATAGTGCCAGATATGCCCCCACAGTGCCAGATATGACCCCACAGTGCCAGATACAGATAATCCCCCACAGTGCCATGTGCCCACAGTGCTAGATATGCCTCCACAGTGCCAGATTATAGATATGCCCCCACAGTGCCATGTGCCCACAGTGCCAGGCAGGGCCGGAGCTTCCACTAGGCAGCTTTAGGCAGCTGCCTAGGGGCTCCGGGACTTGAGGGGGCGGCCTGCTACAGCTGCCTAAAAAGGTAGCATAGTCCTACCTTTCACAGCCACTGCAATCCCCCAGAATGCGTATTTTACAGTAGCCGTGACTGCTAAGCTCCCGTATTGCAGCTTCCAGCTCCACCTCCACCCGGCACAGGCAGTAACTTTGACAGCTCCTGGAGTCCTGGCTGGGGGTGACAGGGAGCACTGCTCTTCATTCCAGGCTCTTTCACAGACTACTCAGTTCCAACTGTGCACTGCAGCCTGCAGGTAAGGTGACTGCACAGTGCATTCTCTGCATTGATGAGGAAAGAGAGCGAGAGCAGCGGTGTGGTGAGGGGGTGGGTGGTGGGGGGGGGGATAAGGAGCAGGCATGCACACAGTCTGGGGAGATGAGCAGCAGCATGAACACAGATTTTGGGGGGGGGGGGGGGGATAGAACAGCAGACATTTAACAGAGTAGGGGGGAGGGGGTGAGAGCAGCATGCCTTTCATCTGAAGGGTGGGGAAGGGGAAGGGGCAGAAGGCAGAAGTTTTGCCTAGGGTGCCGAGAAACCCTGCACCGGCCCTGGTGCCAGGTATGCCCCCACAGTGCCAGATATGACCCCACAGTGCCAGATACAGATATGCCCCCACAGTGCCATGTGCCAACAGTGCTAGATATGCCCCCACAGTGCCATGTGCCCACTGTGTCAGATATGCCCCCACAGTGCCAGATACAGATATGCCCCCACAGTGCCATGTGCCCACGGTGCTAGATATGCCCCCACAGGGCCATATTATAGATATGCCCCCACAGTGCCATGTGCCCACAGTGCCAGATATGCCCCCACAGTGCCAGATACAGATATGCCCCCACAGTGCCATGTGCCCACAGTGCTAGATATGCCCCCACAGTGCCATGTGCCCACAGTGCCAGATATGCCCCCACAGTGCCATGTGCCCACAGTGCCAGATATGCCCCCACAGTGCCAGATTACAGATATGCCCCCACAGTGCCATGTGCCTGCAGTGCCAGATATGCCCCCACAGTGCCAGATATGCCCCCACAATGCCTGATTACAGATATGCCCCCACAGTGCCATGTGCCCGCAGTGCCAGATATGCCCCCACAGTGCCAGATATGCCCCCACAGTGAAACATATGACCCCACAGTGCCAGATATGCCCCACATTGCCAGATATGCCCCCACTGTGGCCCACAGTGCCAGATATGCCCCCATAGTAGTGCTCACCGTGCTGTGTGGAGAGCGCAGCGCACACATCCCCAGCCTGCCGCCCTGCCCCTCAGTCTGATCTCCGGCGGTGATGGCAGCGTGTATATCTCAAATCAGGCATCGGTCCGTGAGCTCTGATTGGCTAACGAACCGGCGCCTGATTTGAGCTATACACACCGCCGTCACTGCCGGAGACCAGACTGAGGGGCAGGGCGGCTGGCAGGAGAGGCGCGGCTTCGGGTGGATGGGCGGCGGATCGCGATCGACTGGTCGCATGTCCGCGATCGACCAGTCGGTTGCGATCAACTGTTTGGCCACCCCTGGTATACTGGATTCCCCCACAATGTAACGTTATATCTGTCACCTATATACATGATGTGGTCATTCACTGGTACCTGGTGACAGAACGTATACTGTATTCCCCCACAATGTAACTTTATATCTGTCACCTATATACATGATGTGATCATTCACTGGTACCTGGTGACAGAACATATACTGGATTCCCCCACAATGTAACGTTACATCTGTCACCTATATACATGATGTGGTCATTCACTGGTACCTGGTGACAGAACTTATACTGGATTCCCTCACAATGTAGCTTTATATCTGTCACCTATATATACATGATGTGGTGATTCACTGGTACCTGGTGACAGAACGTATACTGGATTCCCCCACAATGTAACTTTATATCTGTCACCTATATACATGATGTGGTCATTCACTGGTACCTGGTGACAGAAAGTATACTGGATTCCCCCCCAATGTAACTTTATATCTGTCATCTATATAATAATTATAGTAGTACAGTACAGTAGGCCATTGCTGTATCTTGCAGCTCTGTGTCACTGCAAGTATCCATTCCATATCTGTGTGGCATTTTTGTGAGCAGTATATATTAACAGTGCAGCATTTTGCTGACTAACAGTATATAGTTGTACAGTAGGCCATTGCTGTATCTTGCAGCTCTGTGTCACTGCAAGTATCCATTCCATATCTGTGCGGCATTTTTGTGAGCAGTATATATTTACAGTGCAGCATTTTGCTGACTAACAGTATATAGTTGTACAGTAGGCCATTGCTGTATCTTGCAGCTCTGTGTCACTGCAAGTATCCATTCCATATCTGTGCAGCATTTTTGTGAGCAGTATATATATAGTATTACAGTGCAGCATTTTGGTGACTAACAGTATATAGTTGTACAGTAGGCCATTGCTGTATCTTGCAGCTCTGTGTCACTGCAAGTATCCATTCCATATCTGTGCGGCATTTTTGTGAGCAGTATATATATATATAGTATTACAGTGCAGCATTTTGGTGACCTAACAGTATATAGTTGTGTACAGTAGGCCATTGCTGTATCTTGCAGCTCTGTGTCACTGCAAGTATCCATCCATTACAACAAATAATTCCAGTGATTTTGTCATTTTCTTCCAGTGATTTGGACCAATAACACCATTGATTAGAACGAATAATTCCAGTGATTTTGTCATTTTCTTCCAGTGATTTGGATCAATAATACCACTGATTAGAACGAATAATTCCAGTGATTTGGACCAATAATACCATTGATTAGAACAAATAATTCCAGTGATTTTCTCATTTTCTTCCAGTGATTTGGACCAATAATACCATTGATTAGAACAAATAATTCCAGTGATTTTGTCATTTTCTTCCAGTGATTTGGACCAATAATACCATTGATTAGAACGAATAATTCCAGTGAGTTTGTCATTTTCTTCAAGTGATTTGGACCAATAATACCATTGATTAGAACGAATAATTCCTGTGATATTGAGGTGTTTGTGTCGCTTAGCTTAGCTGTCCAGCGACCACAGTGCACCTCTATTTCTCTTTTCTTTGCATCATGTGCTGTTTGTGGCCAATTTTTTTAAGTGCCATACTGTCTAACACTGCAGTGCCACTCCTAGACGGGCAAGGTGTTTGTGCCGCCCTCTTGGGTCGCTTTGCTTAGTCATCCAGCGACCTTGGTGCAAATTTTAGGACTAAAAATAGTATTGTGAGGTGTGAGGTGTTCAGAATAGACTGGAAATGAGTGGAAATTGTGGTTATTGAGGTTAATAATACTATAGGATCAAAATTACCCCCAAATTCTATGATTTAAGCTGTTTTTGAGGGGTTTTAAGAAAAAAACACCCAAATCCAAAACACACCCGCATCCGACAAAAAAATTTCAGGGAGGTTTTGCCAAAACGCATCCGAATCCAAAACACGGCCACGGAACCGAATCCAAAACCAAAACACAAAACACAAAAAATGTCCGGTGCACATCTTCTAATATAAATGACATTTAAGACCTGATATAAAGTTTGGTGAAAGGTTATGCTTGCATTTAGAGTTCCGATGCACAAAGTAGGAAGATGTATTTATATTTCTTCCATGCATTAGCAAACATAGATATATTTTAAATAAATATGTATTGCATAACTGGAGTTAGTTAAATTTTTATAGGAAGCTCTGAATTAACTTTGAGGTCAAATGTACATTTTTTTATTCATATGGCACTTTATTTTGATTACACTACAGTAGAGATGAGCAGTACAGTTTTGCTGAAGCCGAACAGAGCCAAACTTCAGGGATTTGAGTCAATCATAGACCAGACTTGGGTCACTTTAGGATCCCTAGTCGAACCGGGTCCCGGCTTGGATCATCCCACCAATTCCGATCTCAGATAAAGAAACCGAATCTTGCATGTTTTGGATTGCATGTACTGTAAATCCATCCCTCGTGATTCCAGGTGCTGTTTCTCAGTTGAAATCAATGTTATTGATGTTGATAATACTGTAGGAACAAAAACAGGTTTACATTACACAATTTCAGCTGTTTTTATTAATTTTAAAGAAATCCAGATTCAAAATCAAAATCAGATCCCTTAAGGGTGGTTTTCCTGAAATCAAAACATGACAATAATTTAGAACCAAAACCAAAACTCGGGGGTTCTGCACATTTCTATACTCTACAGTAGCTCTCAGTTTTTAGGAGAATTAGGGGGACATTTACTAAGCAGTGAGAAGAGCGGAGAAGTGAGTCAGTGGAGAAGTTGCCCATGGCAACCATTCAGCACTAAAGTAATATCTATAATTTGCATACTATAAAATGATACAGAGCTGCTGATTGGTTGATGGGACAACTTCTCCACTGGCTCACTTCTCTGCTCTTATCACTGCTTAGTAAATGTCCCCCTATGTCCCAGATTTATCAATCCTTGGAGAGTGATAAATTGCACGGTGATAAAGAACAAACCAATCAGCTCCTGTCATTTTTCAAACACAGACATGAGCTTATTGGGTGGTACTTTATCACCGTGCAATTTATCACTCTCTAAGGCTTGATAAATCTCATCCTAAATGGGATTTGAGTGTGCGTCTGCTTCCAGAGAGGGTAGTTTTGAACATTGTAAGCTTCAGTGCCTATGCGTGAGTGAAAAGTAGCAAAAGGCACATGCAGAAATAATTCTCTACAAGGTCTGGATAACTTGTTTTCTGCGACTCTGAAGACTACATAAGAAGAACTTACTGTGGATTGAAAGACAACATTTTTTTCAAGCAAATATGTATAAATGTTTTTATATTGTATTATACAAGTATTCAGTACCTTGCAGCTTCCATGAAAAATAAATTCAATGTTACAGAAATTTCAATATATGAAATTTAATAAGATAAGTAGATTCAAGGTTTGGAAGGATGAGTCTACTGTAAAGCTATTATGTCTCATGCTCAGTTATTGTGTCAGAATTAGAGCTACAGTATTACTACAGTAGTTCACCTTATTCCAAGTTGATTTTTATTTAAAATAAGTGAAAGCATTTAAATAAGCCATCATACAGAACAGAACATTGATATATATATATAAAATATATATACAGCGGTTTGGGTTCGGCACTCAATGTGGGTATATTGAAATACTTGCTGCGGTGCCCTCTGAGGATCTATAGCAGGATCCAATATAGTGAATGATTTGTCCCTGAAGACGGGGCGCAGTCCCCGAAACGGCGTAGGACCGAATTAAAGACTCTTTTGTATGAATATCCAGTCTGCTGAGTGCCGCAGATTTCTCCTTCACTATATATATATATATATATATATAAATATATAAATATTGATTTTTCCAGAATTTCGTTGTACGTGGGTCAACATCCGAATCAGAAATAGTCTTGAATCTAAAATTGGACACCACACTTTATGCTTTCAATAGACTGGACTATTAAATCACATCAATAGGTTTTTTTATATAAATAACACTTTTTTTTTGTATTTATATATCTCATTAGGTAGTTTGCAAAAATGCCGACATATGGTTGTCAGCACTCCTAAGAGATTATAACCAATAGTATTCCTAGGCGACCCTGTAAGGATTTACGCCCAATTAGTTTTAAGGTATGGTATTTCCTATAATTAATTAATAGAATCTAATAGATGATAAATTTGTCCATAGTGGATTTCTTTCCTCTTTTCATTAGGTAGTTTATACAAAACATCCAATCGATTACACATTTAAGAAGGAATACCTCTTAAGCTCTAATCAGGAGCCCTGATATAAGAGCTTCATCCACTAAGTCCAGATATAGGAGATTCTGAATAATCGTACATTTGAGGTATGTCCAGTCAATATTTGTAGTAATGACGACAATAATAACAATGTTTTATTAGTTCCTTAAAATAAACACATCTAAGAATGTGTTATTTACATATTTATTTCAGGTTATGATCCTTTATATTAATTCATCATGAGCAAATTAGCCTTTTCCTATATTCGGTAGATACTGTTTACATACCACATACATATAATTTTCCAAATTTAAAGTAGCAGTTTTTCTCAAATAGTCCATTATTTTTATTTCCCCCCCAAACAAGTTACCCCTGATGAAGTCGATAAGATGAAACGTGTTGGGTTTGTCAGTCAGAGAATCACAACCTAGTCTGTAAAGATACTCCCTGTCGAGCTCGCACCTTGCAAAAGGTGAGGGGATATCTAGATTCCACCTTACAAACGTGTTGGCTGTGTACTCTTTTAGTTGCATTTTATTGACACAATTTTATACTTTGAACTGTGTATACGTTATTAAAATAACTTTTTACTAATTGGCCTGTTGGCCTCTTGTTTGGGTGACTATTTGGTGAGGGGTGTCTGTTACAGGTCCCCAGATTCAAATACCCTCCAGTCTACATTCCGACGAAAATAACGCTGGAAGAACTGTGTAATTACATTCCACTTTAGCGCACTTGGGAATTTGTGTTTATATATATATATATATATATATATATAAATGTAGCAGATGGATCGGCACTCGCCTTACCCCAGTTGAAATGCTCCAGTGTCCTCTGGAAACCAAAATCCATATAGCAGCCACTTCCATTCAGCGGCACTCAGGGACTGTAACAGCATAAAAACTTTAAATCATCTTGTGCTTTAATGTATCTCAAAAAGCCTGCATATCTGCATATATATTAAATATATATTGCATATATATTCTGTATATATATATAAATATATATATATACATATACATATATACTGTACAGTATACTGTATATATATTAGTGATGAGTGGATTCAGTTTTACTCGGTTTTACTCGGTTCTCAAAACGGCATCTTGTTGGCTCACGGATGTCACGTGTTTTGGATAGCCAATAAGATGCCGTTTTGAGACCCGAGTAAAACCGAGTAAAACCGAATCCGCTCATCACTAATATATATATATATATATATATATAAATATATATGAAATACTACAGGAGGACCCTACTACATCATACAAATTGGAACTTGATGAAATTCTACAACAAGCAGTTTTGGACAATTCCATCACGCCATATATGAAAGAATCCTTAAGTACAGATTGGCCTACTATTCTGGTATTTTATACCATTCCTAAGCTACACAAAGATGCAGTGAATCCACCTGGCCATCCCATCATAGCAGCAAGAGACTCGCTATACTATAAACCATCCCGATTCCTTGACTTCTACCTTTAACCATTGATTCAAAAACTCCCACTTTGTTTAAAGGACACCACTTCATTGATCCTCACTTTACAAGCCTTATCACCATTGCCAGCCAGACATCTGCTCTGCACAATTGATGTGATCAACTTATACACAAGCATTCCCCATAACCGAGGTCTACAAGCGATGGAGACATTCCTGAATCATCAACCAGAATATACAGGCCCAGACATCAAGTTATTTCTCACATTGCTGGGACTTACCTTAGAAAGAAACTACTTTCTTTTTGATAAAAAGATCTACCGCCAGCGAACTGGGTGTGCCATGGGATCTTGCGTGGCACCCAGTTTCGCAAAAGTATTTCTGAGCGTAGTCGAACAAAGCTTATTCTTTGAAACAGGGAGTGCATCAGATAAGATCAAGCTGTTTCGTCGATATATAGACGACATCCTAATTATATGGGCTGGCACAGAGGAGGAATTCAAAATTATGATGAATGAAGTCAATTCAAAAAGATCCGGCAATCAAGTTTACATTCGAGTGCAGTTTTGAATGTATCCATTACTTAGACGTTGCCATTTCTCTGGATGCGGACCATAACATCAACACCAGCATATATTATAAGCCTACTGACCGGAATACGGTGCTGAGAGCAAATAGTCATCATCCCGAATCATTAAAGTGGAGTTTGCCATATTCGCAATTCCTCAGAATCATCCGTATTTGTAATAACGAGTCAGATGCTGAATTACAGATTCACAACATGTAAATTTGAAGCGAGAGGATATTCAGTGGAATCATTAAAGAAAGCAAGGGATAAAGCACTGTCCACTCCAAGACAGATTGCGCTACGTAAGAGAGAGGAGAAGGAAACGAAGGATCGGATGATATGGACCCAGGATTATACAACGGCAAGTAAACATTTGCTGAATAAAGCTAAGAATATTTGGCCGGTTGTCACCAGAGATAAAGATCTTCGAGTCCTTAAGGACAGTTCTCTGATGGCCTCATATAAAAGGGCCGTAATATAAAGGACATTGTGGTCCATAACGACATTTCAGAGATGGGCCCAGAAAGACCAGCCCATTTTCTTACACGCAAACCGGGCAACTACAGATGTACCGGATGTACAATCTGTAGCTGCCTAGAAATTGGCGATGAGTTCCAACACCCTAGGTCTGGAAAATCCTTCAAAATTAGGCATGCATTAACATGCACTAGTAAATACATTGTATACTACATCAAGTGCCCTTGTGGCTTGTTGTATGTAGAAAAGAGTTTTCGTCAATTTAAAGAAAGAATCGCCTTACACAGATTAAGCATTCGTGCAGCTTTGGAAGATAAAGGAAGCGATTTACCAGTAGCGAAACATTTTTAAAAGGTTCAACCATACCCTAGCTACGATACGGTATCGTATGATTGACCATGTCCCACAAAATAGGAGGGGAGGCGATAGAGGTAGAATTCTCCTCCAAAAGGAAGCATGGTGGATACATAAGCTTCAATCTGTCCAGCCGCATGGTCTAAATGAAGCCTTGAGTTTTAATTGCTTTCTATAATTATTCTTCCATGTGATTTAGTGAATTTTCCATTTCTTGGATATTTCTGAAGCTGCATGTTCTACATATTTTGCTAGAATACGTAAATACTGTGGTCTAGCATATTTATTCAGTCAGCATTGTGATGATAGGATTATGCTACATTTTTTGATAGTTTGTGTTTATTATACTAGACCTGCATAAATCCATATAGATTAGGTCATATATATATAGCTTCTTATCTGGATGTCCTGTATTTAATGCTTAATATGTCAGCATGTAGCCTATGGTTCATATCCATGATCTCAGTGTATCACTGTTAGGTGTTTTTTTATTCTCGTATTTCTCCCACTTGTGTATGCATAACATCATTGTGCACTTCCTGCATTGCATGGTTGCCGGGCAACCATCACCAATGAGAGTTCTGGAGACTCCCCCCGCCCTCTGATCAGGTGTGCCTGACGTCAGGACACTGAGACGGGGCAGCGATTCCCCGTACAGGATTGTGCGGGTGACGTCACAGCGGAAGTGAGTGTCATCCAGGCTCTCACATGGTGGCTGCTAGGCAACCGACGCATACCGTCTCTTATCCAGCTGGCTGTGATTCCCCGTACAGGACTGTGCGGGTGACGTCACAGCCAGGCGCCAGCAGGGAGCGGGCGGGATTCTGATTGGTGTTAGGTGAGTCTTATTTATGTATTTATATGTGTTGGCTGTACTGGTATCTGTTGTGTCTTGATAAAGGGGTGCAGTCCCCGAAACGTCGACTATAACCATTGGTGATGTCGTCTTTCATTCTATGCTGAGTGCCACCGATATCTATCGTTTATATGCTCCACGGAGAGGTTGTGCACCGGACTGTCATTTACTAGTAAGCGTGAGTGCCGGACATATTTTTTGTTTCTCTATAAATATATATATATACTGTACAGTATATATGTGGGGTGTGTGTGTGTGTGTGTGTGTGTGTGTGTGTGTGTGTGTTTGTGTGTGTATAATAATGGCATTTGTTACTATGCTTTGCAAATTGCTTAAATAGTAAAATAAGTGTATTTGCTGCTGTCAAAGTCAAAAATATTACATAGAGAGAACATACAAACCACACACACATTTAAGTCGCTATACTTGCAAATATGCGCAGCGAGCACAGCAATATATGGAAACACACGCATTTGCTCGGACATGGCACGGAGATGGATTCTGCGCTTGTTTCATACAGTACATGGTTATAATAATGTCAAGCACCAGACATCATGGAGATTTAGAATTGGCTGATGAATTGATGTCATGAATATGTATTATCTGAACAGAACCAGATGCGCCCATCATGTTTGGTATTGAAGCAAGCAGAATGATGTGTGGGTTAGTTTGATGCTGGTTGTGAAGTTGTGGGACATTGCAGCGGATAGATATGATTATATCTATAAAAGCTGAGATCACTTTGTTGAGAACAATGGATGATCAAGCCAACCTTTTACTAAGATTTTCAGGGCTGAACCTGATTAACATATACAAAGGAGAGAGAGAGACCCCTCCCCTAGGAACAGACACACAGGAGGATAGTTCCTGTCTGGGGGGGTTGGGGGTCAGTTTTTGCAGGTGGCCTCAGAGAACAGATGTAATGAAGCTACACTCAGAACAAAGCTCCCAGAAGCATGGCTGGATCATCACCAGGCACCAAAGGCTAAGTATTGAATTCACATGGCTAGATAAGGAAATATAGACAGATTGCTTTCTGGTTTAAATAGGATATTGTAACTTGGTTGTGTGATTGTTTGGTGTTTGTGTGATAGATCTGGGAATCTGTGATGGTAGCTGGGACATTAGACAACCTGTAGCATAGCATTTGTGGTATTTGTTTGCCTATGGTGATTTAAAATAGATTGTGCTGGTTAGTTATAATATATCTTGTTAATCATAAATACCACCATGCAGTTACGTTTGAACATGTGCTGGTAGCAATGGCAGGCTGAGATGTGTGGTTACATTGTGATCTGGTCTTGTGATGAATATGCTCTGGTTATTGAGATACTGAAGTTGTTTGGAATGTGAAAGTGAATAAGATGGTTCTAGGAAGTTGGATTGAAATTGTGAAAGGTGATTTAGATGGTTTGGAATTGTAAAATCAGAACATATGCATTGTTCTGAGGCTTGGACATTTTGGAATAAAATGGAGTCTTGTGTCTTCTGCTATGTGATTGTGGTGTAGTAGAGAGTGCCATGTGTTTGGACCTGCAAATCTAAAATGGCTGCTGCCGGGTATTTTCCCCTCCCCCTTTCAACCATGTGGTGCAGTCTTTGGAATCATGGGAGTTTTTCTCAAAATGGAGTCTAGCTTCTGTCCCATGCGGTATTGTAGGGTTGTGTATATAGGGACTGCCAGTATGGGTAAGGTCAAGTATTTTCTCCACAAAGATTCTCAGCATTGAATAACTGCGCAGCGATTGTTCCTCACATGTGTAAGCTTCGCTGCAATCATATTGATCTTCTTGTTATTGTGAGCCATTTCTCTCTCTCTCTCTCTCTTCTCCTCTTTCTCTCTTATTTTCTCTTAAATAGTAATTGTATCAGAGGCGGAACTACCGGCAGTGCAGGCAGTGCACTGCACTGGGGCCCGCCTCTGTCCAGGGGCCCAAGCATGTAATGAGTCAAACTGACTCATTACATGCCGCTGTGCGCTGCAGGCAACCGCTGCCCGCAGCGCACAGCCGCCCGGAGATAGGAGCTGAGCAGCGGTACAGACGGGGGAAGGAGGAGGGAGCCGGAGGACGGAGCCGCAGCAGCGCTTTGTTACTGGTGGAGGCGCTGCTGCTGCTGCTCCTCTGCTTCCCTATAGGCTGTCTTCCGAGAACAGCCTATAGGGAAGCAGAGGGGCAGCAGCAGCAGCGCCTCCACCAGTAACAAAGCGCTGCTGCGGCTCCGTCCTCCGGCTCCCTCCTCCTCATTCTCTACTGCCCGGGAATCGTCGTCTGACGCAGCTGCACCGAGGAGCCTGAGGGTAAGTATAATTCTTTCTTTCTTTCTTTCTTTCTTTCTTTCTTTCTTTCTTTCTTTCTTTCTTTTTCTTTCCTTCTTTCTTTCTTGTGCCTGCCTGCCGCAATGTGTAAAAAGGGGGGACTACCTGCCGCAATGTGTAAAAAGGGGGGACTGCCTGCCGCACTGTGTAAAAAGGGGGGACTGCCTGCCGCAATGTGTAAAAAGGGGGGACTACCTGCCGCAATGTGTAAAAAGGGGGGACTGCCTGCCGCAATGTGTAAAAAGGGGGGACTACCTGCCGCAATGTGTAAAAAGGGGGGACTGCCTGCCGCAATGTGTAAAAAGGGGGGACTGCCTGCCGCACTGTGTAAAAAGGGGGGACTGCCTGCCGCAATGTGTAAAAAGGGGGGACTACCTGCCGCAATGTGTAAAAAGGGGGGACTGCCTGCCACTATGTGTAAAAAGGGGAATCTGCCTGCCGTAATGTGTAAAAATGGGGACGCTGTCTGCCGTAATGTGCAACAAGGGCACGCTGTCTGCCGTAATGTGTAAAAAGGGCACGCTGTCTGCCGTAATGTGTAACAAGGGCACGCGGTCTGCCGTTATGTGTAAAAAGGGGTAATCTGCCCGACGCTATGTGTAAAAATGGGGAATCTGCCTGCCGTAATGTGTAAAAAAGGGGGGCTGCCTGACGCTATGTGTAAAAATGGGGAATCTGCCTGCTGCTATGTGTAAAAAGGAGGAATCTGCCTGCCGTAATGTGTAAAAATGGGGACGCTGTCTGCCGTAATGTGTAACAAGGGCACGCTGTCTGCCGTAATGTGTAACAAGGGCACGCTGTCTACCGTAATGTGTAAAAAGGACACGCTGTCTGCCGTAATGTGTAACAAGGGCACGCGGTCTGCCGTTATGTGTAAAAAGGGGACGCTGTCTGCCGTTATGTGTAAAAAGGGCACGCTGTCTGCTGTAATGTGTAAAAAGAGGAATCTGTTCGCTGTAAGGTGTAAAAGGGTCTCTACCTGGTGTAGTGGTGCTACTGTGCGGCGTAATTTGAATAAAGGAGACTACTGTGTTGGTATTATTTTGTGGCCACACCCCTTCCCCACGAAGCCACGCCACTATGTATTTTTGCGCGCGCCTAAGGCGCGCACTGCCCCCGGGGTGGACTTGGATGGGGGGGGGGGGGGCAAAGCATTTTGTCGCACCTGGGCCCACCGCTTGCTTGTTCCGCCACTGAATTGTATTATATTTCCTGTGTAGTTATCTGGTTAGGTGGTCTATGTTATATTGTAGTGTATGATTTGTATTTGTATTAATTCTTTTGCAAGTATATCATTCATAATATATATATTAGGCGTTGGACCCTGAGCACGGTATCTGTGTATTTCTTATAGTGTTAAGTATTCTCAGAGCGTCGGTGACGCTAGAACAGCTTTAAAGGTAATAAGGTTATACTGTGTTGCATTTACACTCTACCACTACACAGAGGTTTACAGTATAAGTACATTCCTTAAGGTATAGTTAAGGGAGTACCCTTGCGGTACTTTTTGCGCCAATTGCGTACTGTGTTCTTTAACCTTTAACGTGTTTTTAATAAGATAAATATTTAGCTTTGTTACTGCACTTTGTATTTCATACACATTATGCATCTTCTCATTAAAATCCCTTTACTGGTGTGTTCTCTGAGCATCAAGGTTTGCAATTTTAGCCTTAAGTACTGAAATGCTCACTTTCACATTGTTTTGGTTGGACACAATATATCCATGCCTACAAGGACACATACTATAAGGATAGACACAGCAGTTTTTAGATTACATTTAATAATGTAAACGTAGGAGAGAGGGAGACAGAAATGGAGATGGCAATAGCTCAAGTTATTCTCATTCATTAAATAATAAGTAAAAATACCATTACAGGTTGAAGGGGATGTGTTTGGCATACCAGTGATCAGGACACCGGCACTCATGTGACTGATGCTGGAACCCCAACACTACTCCGGAGACCAGTGCCGGAAAACCAACACCCGACATCCCGAAGGTGAGTACGGTTTAGGGTTAGTGCCTGGGGGCAGGAGGATGAGGCACTAGGTGGGGTTAGGGTTAGGCACTGGGGGGGTGGTTAGACATTGCCACCATCCCCGAGGATTAGCCATAGCCACAACCCCCGAAGGATTAGTCATAGCCGACACGCCCGGAAGGTTAGGGTTAGAGTAGGAGACGGGGGAGGGGTAGAAAACGTACCCAGTCCAGTGTCAGAATCATCAGTGTTGGGATGCCGCTGTCGGTCACGTTACTGCCTGCATCCTGACCACCGGGATTACACACCGAACCTAGTTGAAGACCATACATATAAATTCAAAGCCCTGACCTATTTGGTGCCATAGTCAAGACTTTAGCTAGTGCTCCTGCAGCCTATGGAATGAGGACAAGACACAGTGCATGCTGGGTGCCCCCTGGAGCAATGGTGGCCTGGGCAATTGTCTATATGGCCTATTCCCAGGGCCAATTCTGTATAAATTGCTTGTGCCCCCCACCAATAGTAGCAGAACTGGACTACTTGATGTGGCAGGTTCTAGCTATTATGAGAATATGGGGTAATTAGCTCAGTAGAGCGTTAGGCAAAGTTCACACACAGTTTTTATCAGTGAATAAAATAAATAATGCTTTACTGTCAGCAGAAACAAAACAAAAACAACCTAGCCCCCAGTCAGGACACTGACTCAACTGCTTCGCCCCTGACTATCCATGGGTAGCTAGTCTGCAGAGTCTCTCCAAGTATATCAAAGACTCCAGCCTGTCTTGGCTGCCACAGCTACTCACAGACACAGTATCACTGTCCTAGCTTCTCCCTAGCAACATAGGCTCAGTCCCACAGTCTGGCCTTCTTTTTTCAGGTAATTCAGTCTTAGAGTTTTCGGGTAATCCCTATCTCCTGTAGGCCTGAACCTCCAGATTCCTAGCACCCAGACACACCGTATACTCAAAGAAGTCATGACTTGGACTGTCTGACTGCTCCAGCCTCACCTGAGCTCTGAGATAAGTGCTGCCTCTAGGTGTGGACATACTTCCTTTTTGTTCCTTGTGTGGGCAGATCCCTCAAGCCACATACTGGACAGTTTGTTCATCAAAGCCATTTTTGAAGATACTGCCACACTATGCACATCAAAAAAATGTTTTTAACAGGTCACAAATGTACTCATAAAAAAGTAGTCATTAACTTTATTTATGAACATTCTGACATGTGTGCTTATTGGGCTGTTGTGGAGATACCCTGGAAATGTGTACCCTGACTTTGCATTATTAGTTGATCCAGATCCACTACTATGGAGTATTGCAAGGTATCCTTTAGCTGTTGAAAGCTACAGTACTGTATTGTGTCTACCTGGTGAAATGCATCTTTTATTGCTGCTATGCCTTTACTTCTCCAGTTTGAGAACATACTGTTTTCTTAGCATTGGATACATTTTCCACATTGGGATATATCTAGTAAAGCAGTAATTTCTGTGAATCTAGTAATAGTAACCCAACCCTTACCCTTGTCTTTGAATAGTGGCCCTCATTCCGAGTTGATCGCTCGCTAGCTACTATTTGTAGCCGTGCAAACGCATAGTCGCCGCCCACGGAGGAGTGTATTTTCGCTTTGCAAGTGTGCGATCGCATGTGCAGCCGAGCGGTACGAAAAAGATTTTTGCAGTTCAGAGTAGGTCTGAACTTATTCAGCCCTTGCGATCACTTCAGCCTGTCCGGTCCCGGAATTGACGTCAGACACCCGCCCTGCAAACACCTGCATTTTCTCTACCACTCCCAGAAAACGGTCAGTTGACACCCATAAATGCCCTCTTTCTGTCAATGTCCTTGCGATCACCCGCGCAAATTGGGTTCGTCGCTAGAAGCATTGCACAGCAACCATGCTGTTTTACCCGTACGACGCGTGTGCGCACTGCGGTGCGTACGCATGTGCAGTAGTGACCTAATCGCTGCATTGCGAAAATCGGCAGCGTGCGATCAACTCAGAATGACCCCCTGTATGTTTTGCTGTAGTTGTCAACATGGGTTGAGAGGAAGGTGGTAGCAAAGTAAGAGAAAAGAGTAGAGTATTGGACACAGGCCTCCACTGCCCCCCCCCCCCCCCACCACCACCTTTGGCACCAGTGCCCGCCAGAGCCATTGCAGCTGTCCACAACTACATACACATACACAGCATTGGATGCAGATCATGTAAACACTGATTCTCTGAGTTACCCTGTGGTCTTTCAGAATGGCCAACAAAATTAAGATGTCTGGAGCCATTTAATCTGCGGGATTGCAGTCGCAGCCTGAGACATGCTCTGAAAGTGGTTACGACACTCCAGTGTTGTTGCTGACACTCCCTGTAATCACTGCAAATGGTCCGTTACTGTGAATAACTTTTTGAAGTACTCATCATTGTGAGCAACATAGCTAAGGTACCTTGGCACGTGCACAGTGCTACCATGGAGCATGCGCATTTGCCCGATAATTGCTCAACTGCATAAATACCAGCATAGTGTACAACTATGAATCAGACCCAATGCTAACTTGTTGCCATATTTCCCAGCTTGGATAACAATATATTTGTTTTAGTTTCCTTCATGGTAATTACCAATGGTTCTTTAAGTATTGTAAATAAAAGCGGAGATAAGGGGCAGCAATAAAGAAAGAATTCACTCTGCACTCATTTTGATAATTAGAGGCTTAAATGAGATGAGTACAAACACATGTCACAACATATATTTATTTAAAATTTTAGTATTAGTAAATACTAAGCACCAATTAGTGCCTTTTCTCACGGATTTAATACACTATTGGAATAAAATAAAATAAAATAAATGCGAACATCAAGAGCCTAATCACATACAAATCCATTTTTCTACGTGCTTGCAATAAATATATCAATACTCAATAAAACAAGCTAATAGAGGTGGATCAATTACTAAAAAGACAGAGCACTGTCAAGAACCCCCCCCCCCCCCCCCCATAAATTTGCTTATGCTTAAAAAGCCATATAGCGGAGCCTTTCATTTTTAGAATCCAACAAGGATGTTTAGTAAATGTCCTGACATCAGTTGTTTCCAAATGCCATTCATAGACGTCTATTGTGTCATAAATGTGCCAGTTCTATTACCACACTGGTGCGTGTATAAGCTCAATATCAACCACGTATGAGGATACCACGGCCAAATGTACAAATGCTGTGGTGGCTTCTCCCACTGTGGATTAATCGTGTGTTACGAAGGAGTCGGCTAGGAGGCACCGGACGTCTCTGTCCTCCCCAGTCAAAGTGCCGCTGCGCCTCCTGATGACCACCAGTTGGTTTGCTGCCGCTGTCTAGTGATGAGCTGTTATCCGTTTTACGATCCTCAATGGTTAATTCCTCATCACCGATACCCCTGACGCGTTTCGCTCGTACTGGAGCTTCATCGAAGAGTGTCCATACTGCTTACGGTGATGTCCTCCATTGGTCCACCTAATTTGTCCACCTGTTTTCCAATTGATTGGTCCACCTCTATTCAGGAAAAGAGATCCACCTCTATTTTAACCCTCTCCTCCCTTTATATCTTATTCATTGCAGATCCCTATAGTATACTGAATTCAATATCATGCTTGTTCAGTTTCAATCTTACTAGGTTGCTCCCCCAATGATATATAAAAACATATACAATAAATTCCATATCCACCTATCCTTAATAAAGATAAAATATATAATACCCACACATGATTAGACTCAAAAAAAATTATATCATTTGTCCGCAAATTTATAATCCTCCGGTTCCGAACTCACGGACCTCACACTATATAAACCGTTTCTCTAGTACTCACGCCACTCTCAGACCTGGATTTATACAGACAATATAAGGAGCATTTCTTTCCTTTTTCCGGTTCACTTTTTTTCTATACATCATATATAACTGGAACTAATGCTGGCATTTAGTGAATTTATTAAACAGTAATTCCCGAAGGGCTTCCTCCCAATAATATATGCGCGTATATAAATTATACTTCCTGCATCTAAAATAACATAAAATTTATACTAAACGTAAAACACAATTCCTCCTCATCTTTCTTCCAACTCCCTGGATTCGAACTCACACACTTTCTATATTTAAACCATTTCTCTAATGGTCTCACCACCTTCTGACTTTCAGTCAAGGGAGCCATTTATCATGATGTAGTACCTTCAATTCATATCTGAATCCACTAATAACTCCCACTAAAGAGTGGTGAATCTATATATAGTCATGAGTATTTCCCGGCCTTCACCAGGACATATGTAATTTATTAACGGAACCTAAAGAGGTCCAGGTGAAAGAATTAGATACATTCGGCCATACAAATGATAAATCCACTTATATATTGCATACTTACAGTTATTCTATTTAGTGTATTAGACATTACCCATTAAACGCACTATAAGTTTACAATTTTCTTTCAATTAGTATAAATCTCGATACGTTACATCACTTCAGCTCTTCATAAACTCCCTATAAGTCCCCTCACTAAGTGCCCTATTTCTTACTAACCAACCGGCCCCTTTGGGACACACAGCTCAACCCAAAACTCCATCTATTAACAGCTACCATGCACATATTTCCTATTCAATGCCATGTACCACCCTACACTAGATGTTTCCATCCCCAATGGCCCATCATGATCCCCCTCAGGCAAATTATTCAAAATTTATGGTTTCATTGAGACCTTGAGGGAAGATACTATGTAGTCTATGCATCCATAGTACCTCTTTACTGCAAAGATTCCGAAACCTGTCACCCCCTCTAGAGGTGCACTGAGTGTGCTGTACCCCCACTAATACCAGTTGATCTACATTACTATTGTGTGCTTCTATAAAGTGCCTTGACACACTATGTAGTGGATTTTTCTTTATAATATTCAACCTGTGTTCCCTAAATCTTGCTTTTAATGAACGTGTGGTTCTACCCACGTACTCTATCTCTTTGCACTAAAATTGGTGTTGAAAAAAATACATTGGCATTGGTCTGTATCTTGAGTTTCCAGAATTGTGATGTAATCCAATGCAAATATGAATCATTGAAAAGTCTTGAGCAGTTGTTCTTGTCCAGTCCAAACAGCCAATATCTTCCTGACATAGTCACTGAGGACCGGAATGAGAGTTGCATACAAGTTGTCCGGAAGTGTGACTACAAGTTAGGATGCAATTTGTGCATGGTAACTGTGGCCGGAGAGACCCTCCTGCCACATGTGTAATGGCAGTCGTGACACTGAAGGGGTTAACCCCAAGTGCCTGGCGCCATTTTCCTGGACAATGGGCGCTTGGCAAAACACTTTTGAATGGACATTGGTGCTGGGTGCCATATTTAAAATGTTATGGTTGCTAGGCGCAGTGTGTTTAAAAATGTCTTAATGTCTTCACCGTGGTCCCGGACCTCTCCGGCGACCGCAGCAGTAAGGGTGACCCCCCGGCGCATTAGCTTGTGTGTGCATCTGAGAGGAGAGTCACCGTGGCCGGGAGATCAGCTCCCGCTGCAGTGCTCTGTGTGTGATGCCGCTGCTGGGGGCAGGGAGCTATGCTCCCGGCACTTCAGCGCTGCAAGGAGACACAGAGCCGTGGCAGCCGGGGCAAGCGTCCCGAGCCGCCGGGCTTCAAGAGGGCATTGCGCCGCAGCCCAGATCCCCTCCAGCGGGCTAAGGTGAGGCCACTAAGTGAGTGCCGCACTGGGGGAACAGGGAGAGCCAACTCCCTGGACCCCAGTGGCAGGTATTACACAGGACTGAACACTGAGAGTGTCCGCTGCATCAAGGATGAGTTTCCTGGGCTGCAGGGCTGAGGAGCCCAGTGCTGAGCACTGGGCACAGTTAAACAACAATGTATTTAAACATAATAAAATATATATATTGTATGATGAGGCACTGCAGTGCCTGGGTATGTGGAGCCTGTGCAGGGCACAGTCTCAGTATAGATTTAAACAGAACTGTACCGTGTATTTTAATGTAAAATGCACTTACTGGTTGTTGTGTCCCAGGAGGGGGAAATCCATGGCTGTGCAAGCTGTTGGATTCCTCCAGACCTTTTTCCCAAAAATGTAATGCCTTCTCCTCCAGCCTCAAACTTAAAAGTACCATGGGGAGAGAGAGGAGAAGCTCAGTTTTCCAACAAGGTGAGTGGTTTTCTGGAGCTATGACTGTCACCGGGGTGGATCCAGATCAGGGCCGGCTCCAGGCACGTTCGACTAGAGCGGCCGTGCGGGGTGCCACCCTTAATAGGCGCCGCATGCTGGCGCCACCATCTTTGTGCCTGGAGCCAGCCTGCAGTGCTTCCTGGCCTAAACTTTAACTCCTGTGTACTCGGCTGTGCGGCGCCGGCGTCTGACGTTAGATACACATAATGTGCAGTGCCAGACATACATGATATGCCCTCCAGCAGTGCCAGATAGACATGATATGCCCCCCAGCAGTGCACACAGGAGTTTTAGAAGAGCCGCCCGCGTCCTCGGTGGCACTCACCCTCCCGCCACCACCGCAGGTATATTGGAGTACTTTATGGATCGGGCACATTGTGGGGGCATATCTTGCACTGCATATCTTGCACTGTGGGGGCATATCTTGCACTGTGGGGGCATATCATGCACTGTGGGGGTATATCTTGCACTGTGGGGGTAATTATGTATCTGGAATTGTGGGTGCATATCTGCACTGTGGGGGCATTTATGTATCTGGCACCGTGGGGGCATTTATGTATCTGGCACCATGGGGGCATTTATGTATCTGGCACCATTGGGGCATTTATGTATCTGGCACCGTGGGGCATTTATGTATCTGGCACCGTGGGGGCATTTATGTATCTGGCACTGTGCGGGTATATCTGCACTGTGAGGGCATTAATGTATCTGGCATTGTGGGGGCATATCTGGCACTGAGGGGGTCAGTTTTAGAAGAGCCACCCGCATACTCGGTGGCACTCCCCCTCCCGCCACCACCGCAGGTATCATGGAGTAATTTATGGATCGGCACTGTGTGGGGGCATTGTGGGGGCATATCTTGCACTGTGGGAATAATTATGTATCGGGAATTATGGGTGCATATCTGCACTGTGGAGGCATTTATGTATCTGGCACTGTGGGGGCATTTATGTGTCTGGCACTGTGGGGGCATATTATCTGCACTGTGAGGGCATTAATGTATCTGACACTGTGGGGGCTTATATGTGGGGGCATTTATGTATCTGGCACTGTGGGGGCATATCTGCACTGTGGGGGCATTTATGTATCTGGCACTGTGGGGGCATAACTGCACTGTGGGGGCATTTATGTATCTGGCACTGTGGGGGCATTTATGTATCTGGCACTGTGGAGGCATATCTGCACTGTGGGGGCATTTATGTATCTGCCACTGTGGGGGCATTTATGTATCTGGAACTGTGGGGGCATAACTGCACTGTAGGGGCATTTATGTATCTGGCACTGTGGGGGCATATCTGGCACTGTGGGGGCATTTATGTATCTGGCACTGTGGAGGCATATCTGCACTGTGGGAGCATTTATGTATCTGGAACTGTGTGGCCATTTATGCAGCTGGCACTGCTGGGGGGCATGTCACGTGTAGCTGGCACTGCTGGGGGCATGTAATGTGTAGCTGGCACTGCTGGGGGGCATGTCGTGTGTAGCTGGCACTGCTGGGGGGCATATCATGTAGTGTTCCCGCTAGGCGTCTGTGGCTGGGCAATGTGCCTCAGTGCTCTACCTGGCGCAATGTGTCTAACGTGCTCTGCCTGGCGCAAAGTGTATAGGAGGTTCTACCTGGTGCAATGTGTATTAGCTGCACTACTGTGTGGTGTAATGTGAATTGCCACTATAATGTGGCCACACACCTTCCCCACGAAGTAACTCCCCTAAATTTTTGCTGCGCGCCTTCCGCGCGCACTGTCCAAGCTTTAGCGTGTAGGTATGGGAACAACAAGCATTACAGTATGTACATCATTTTGCCCTCCTAACTTAAAAAAGTGCCCTCCCTGTGATCAGCAACCTGCCCTAAAAAGTGAACACTATCATGTGTAGCTGGCACTGCTGGGGGTCATGTCACGTGTAGCTGGCACTGCTGGGGGACATGTCATGTGTAGCTGGCACTGCTGGGGGGCATATCATGTGTAGCTGGCACTGCTGGTGGCATATCATGTCTATCTGGCACTGTTGGAGGGCATATCATGTCTGTCTGGCACTGCACATTATGTGTATCTGGCACTATACTGGAGACATTGTGTGTATCTGGCACTATACTGGAGACATTGTGTGTATCTGGCACTAAACTGGAGAGGTTATGTGTATCTGACACTATACTGGAGACATTGTGTGTAAGGAACACTACTGTGGCTGTTATGTGTAAGGCTGCTAATTGTGTGCGTAGAGGGGTGTGAAAATATTAGTTTATAGTTTGATGATATGAAGTTACGAGGCCACGGCCACTTTTCCAGGAGTCCGCGCCCACTTTTCCAGGAGCGCGCGTGCTTTCGGCGCGCGCATGGGGGGCGCTTTTAAATTCTCTCGCTCAGGGTGCTAGTAGGCCTGGAGCCGGTCCTGATCCAGATCCTCCAGGATGGGACGGTCAAAGGAGAGTGACCACAATGGTAGCTGTGCATGTGACCAAGGCATGCACAGCCCATGGGTAAACATTGATTGGTTGTAAACCACAGGGTGGACTTACCCCCGGTGGTATTGTGTATTAGAGTAGGATAAACGGAGGGCAGATGCCCCATGAGAAGTGTATTATACCATTTTCACTCTGCTGTAAACATCTACTGTATTGCTGAGTTCTTTTCAGAAATATTGTTGGCAAATGAACATCTTCTGCCTCAAGATGACCACTTTATCTTGTGACCTGCAGGGCTAGGCGAAACCTAGCTCCGTTTTCTGGCTGTCCGGGGTGTACCCAGCGTCTCCAAGCTCCGCCTCCAGCCAGCTACTGGGTGGAGGCCTAGTCAAGCGACTAGTGGGGATTCGTCAACACCCCACAGGTGTGGTAGGACGGCGTGTCGACGCACACAGAGCAGAACCGTGGTTCCAGATGCCACGGCAGGTTAGGAGTCTGGTGGTGGCAGCTTAGTACCTGCACACTGCACAGTGGGTGGAGTCAGTAACAGGTGGTTACTGACGGTAAGCAGTAATCCCCTAATTGGCCAGGTCCTGTGTGACCTAAAACTCCATTCTGTGTACTGGGGATGGGACGCGAAAGCGGTGAGGGCTGTCATACAGGACCGTCCAGTCACAGTAATAAATGTGGATCAATACTTGTATTCAGAGTTGGCAGCATCTATTTGCTGACAGCTCACTTTTCTATACTTTACACTTGTGAAAGTAGATGTCATCGTGTGCACCAGCCTTATACCGGATGTAAAAAAAACAACATGAGTAATCAGACAGATCTCTGCATATACTCAACATTTCATAGCCCGTATTTCTACTTACACACCCCCAGGATACATACATAGTCTATATCAATGCCTCATTACCACCTAGTTATACCATTTCAACTGCAAGTGGAGATGTGGCTGAGAAGCATATGCAGTTGCTCCTAGTTGCATATGCTACGCTAGACCATGGAACATGTGCAGTGCCAAAAATCACAGGATCAGTCTGCAACATTTGCTTTTGTACAGCTCTGAATTATTACACCCATACAGGGGTGTAGTCAGGGGGGTACAGCGCAGCAACCATTCCCTCAGAAGAAAATCAGTGCCTAATTGGTGCCTCTGCTGAGTACTCACTGCAATTTTTTATACTGCCCCTGCACAATCGATGCAGTACCCATTCCAGACAACCAGTCCCTAGTATCCAGCAGCTTTGTAGAAGTGATTTAAGAACAGCATGATACTGCTGGTCTGAGACTGCAGAGGTCTCGAATGGCCCACAAAGACAAGACTGGAGGAGCACCAAAGGATGGCATGCATGAGCTTTGTTAACAGGATATGGTCGAAATGTTGACATTTACAATATTGACAATTATAAAGTTGCCACCACAAAATGTAGACAGGTATGGTGACATTGCTAAAAACTTGACAAGCAGCATGTCAACGTTCTAAGATTGTCAGAATGTCGACATTAGAGTTAGGCTGTGGACAGGAAGGTTAGGATTATGTGGCAGGTGGTTTAGAGTTAGGTTGCGGGCCGGTGGTTTAGCGATAGGCTGTAATGAAAGGTTTGGATTAGACTGCAGGGGGAGGAGGTTAGGGTTAGGAACTAGAGGGAGGTCTAGGGAAAAGCCATAACTAGACATTTTAGTGCCCAGTGTGAGGAAGAGATTTTCCCCAGATCCAGTTATCTGTGCTGCTGAGGACCACTAGTATTCTCCTCCTATGTCCCACTCAATAAGTCCTCCAAGCCTCTGTCACCTGTCAGTTACTGCCCACCTACCTCCACACCACTTCTCTACAACCATTGGCCCACCCAGCTACCTCACGCTGCATTGGCTAAGGGATCTGTCTGTCAGGTATGTTCCAAACTGAACACAAGGGGGTAAATTTACTAAGATTCGTATTTTCCCGTTTGAGGTCAAAGTTCAATCACGAATGACATCGAAAGTGTAAATATGCAACTTTTTGAATTGATTACGACTAATTTACTAAGCTGCCGTATTCTGCATTTCGGGTTTTCCGATGTCGATGTCATTCGGTTTTTTTTGGCAGTGTTTTACGTGAGTGACTTGTAAAACACTGCCGACTTTAATACAATGAATCTCGGCCGGATCTGAGAGATCCGTGCTGGGCTTCATTGTGCACCTTGTAAAAAAAAAAAATGTTTAAATGTAAAAAAAAAATTGCGTGGGGTCCCCCCTCCTAAGGCAAACCAGCCTCGGGCTCTTTGAGCCGATCCTGGTTGCAGAAATATGGGGGGGAAATGGACAGGGGTTCCCCCATATTTAAACAACCAGCATCGGGCTCTGCGCCTGGTCCTGGTTCCAAAAATACGGGGGACAAAAAGCGTAGGGGTCCCCAGTATTTTTGAAACCAGCACCGGGCTCCACTAGCTGGACAGATAATGCCACAGCCGGGGGTCACTTTTATACAGTGCCTTGCGGCCGTGGCATCAAATATCCAACTAGTCACCCCTGGCCGGGGTACCCTGGGGGAGTGGGGACCCCTTCAATCAAGGGGTCCCCCCCAGCCACCCAAGGGCCAGGGGTGAAGCCCGAGGCTGTCCCCCCCATCCAATGGGCTGCGGATGGGGGGCTGATAGCCTTTGTTCAAAGTGATTGATATTGTTTTTAGTAGCAGTACTACAAGGCCCAGCAAGCCTCCCCGCAAGCTGGTACTTGGAGAACCACAAGTACCAGCATGCGGCGGAAAAATGGGCCCGCTAGTACCTGTAGTACTACTACTAAAAAAATACCCCAATAAAGACAACACACACACACCTTGAAAGTATAACTTTAATACATACATGCACACCAACATACATACATACATACATACTTACCTATGTTCCCACGCAGGTCGGTCCTCTTCTCCAGTAGAATCCATGGTGTACCTGTAGAAAAAATTATACTCACATAATCCATGGTTGAAGGCTCCTCTGTTTGTAATCCTTTTGTAATCCACGTACTTGAAAAAATAAAAAAAACGGACACCCGACCACGAACTGAAAGGGGACCCATGTTTTCACATGGGACCCCTTTCCCCGAATGCCAGAAACCTACTCTGACTGATGTCTAAGTGGGTTTCTTCAGCCAATCAGGGAGCGCCACGTTGTGGCACCCTCCTGATCGGCTGTGTGCTCCTGTACTGTATGACAGGCGGCACACGGCAGTGTTACAATGTAGCGCCTATGCGCTCCATTGTAACCAATGGTGGGAACTGTCAGGTCAGCGGTTGACCGAAAGTGACCTCACCGCTGACCTGAAAGTTCCCACCATTGGTTACAATGGAGCGCTTAGGCGCTACATTGTAACACTGCCGTGTGCCGCCTGTCATACAGTACAGGAGCACACAGCCGATCAGGAGGGTGCCACAACGTGGCGCTCCCTGATTGGCTGAAGAAACCCACTTAGACATCAGTCAGAGTGGGTTTCTGGCATTCGGGGAAAGGGGTCCCATGTGAAAACATGGGTCCCCTTTCAGTTCGTGGTCGGGTGTCCGTTTTTTTATTTTTTCAAGTACGTGGATTACAAAAGGATTACAAGCAGAGGAGCCTTCAACCATGGATTATGTGAGTATAATTTTTTCTACAGGTACACCATGGATTCTACTGGAGAAGAGGACCGACCTGCGTGGGAACATAGGTAAGTATGTATGTATGTTGGTGTGCATGTATGTATTAAAGTTATACTTTCAAGGTGTGTGTGTGATGTCTTTATTGGGGTATTTTTTTAGTAGTAGTACTACAGGTACCAGCAGGCCCGGTTTTCCGCCGCATGCTGGTACTTGTGGTTCTCCAAGTACCAGCTTGCGGGGGAGGCTTGCTGGGACTTGTAGTACTGCTACTAAAAACAATATTCATTACTTTGAACAAAGGCTATCAGTCCCCCATCCGCAGCCCATTGGATGGGGGGGACAGCCTCGGGCTTCACCCCTGGCCCTTGGGTGGCTGGGGGGGACCCCTTGATTGAAGGGGTCCCCACTCCCCCAGGGTACCCCGGCCAGTGGTGACTAGTTGGATATTTGATGCCACGGTCGCAAGGCACTGTATAAAAGTGACCCCCGGCTGTGGCATTATCTGTCCAGCTAGTGGAGCCCGGTGCTGGTTTCAAAAATACGGGGGACCCCTACTCTTTTTGTTCCCCGTATTTTTGAAACCAGGACCAGGCGCAGAGCCCGGTGCTGGTTGCTTAAATATGGGGGAACCCCAGTCAATTTTTCCCCCATATTTTTGCAACCAGGGCCGGCTCAAAGAGCCCGAGGCTGGTTTGGTTTAGGAGGGGGGACCCCACGCATTTTTTTTTTAAATTTATAACATTTCCCCCCCCTTCCCACTGAAAAACATGCACGGATCTCATGGATCCGTGCATGCCTATACAAACACGGAATAAAAAAGCAGGTCTGTTTTTTTTTAGCACTTTTTCACAATTTGTATTTCATCACGGCAGTGTTTGGCTATTGTCGGCAGTGTTTGTGTTTTGCACTTTTTAGTAAATTCCCGATTTCTACCAAATTGCAGGCGTATTTGACCGATGGTGTATTGATTCGTGATTTTTTCCTAGGACTTCCAAAATATTACGAATGCCCTCATCACTGCCGTGATTTTTGCTTAGTAAATTACCGAGATGACACTTTGAAGAAAAAACGGCATCTCGGTCAAAATCGGGACCTTAGTAAATATACCCCAAGTTCTGGAAACAGTAGAAAGTGCATAGAAGGAGCCGTGTGCACTGCTAGTGGCATACTGTACATTGCAACTGGCAAATTGAGATTGTTGGTGGAGGCCGGTACCACCCCAGGGCATCCTGCATTCAGTGAGATGGCACCAGCCACACCATCCTAGTTATGGCCCTGGGCTAGAGTTAGGGATAGGGATTAGGGATTGGGAAATAATGCTTAATCTATAATTACAGTATGATGGGGATAGGAGGTCATATGACGGCTGGGACATGGAATCCATTCTGGACCTGTTACATCCTCCAGGAACAAGTACGTCACTGTTGGGCCACCAGGGACAATATGTTGACTTTCTAAAATTTCCAAATTTTATCAGGGTCTACGTGATTAATGTCAACATGGGCAATGTCGACATACTGTATCATACCACACCCAAGTTAACGTGTGTGTGGTGTTGAAAACGCAGTACAAAACATAGAGAAATGTGGGTGGAAGAAATATTGGAAGAATAGAAGACCCGTAAATTGAGGGCAACATGGTACAGAAAATAAAAATGAAGAGGAGCACAGTACAGCACATACTGTAACTTTTTTCTTTTCTTTTTTTTTTGAGTTGCAGGATATAGAGCATAATACAAATTAACAGGTGTGGAGGGAGGCACAATACATTCTATACAGATGGGATGCGCACAATCCATTTGGGTAGCACAATATTGGACATACTGTACATAAAGGGGGGCACAACACAGGGCATACAAATGGGGGTCATGTGGGTGTTATGATGGGCCATATAAGGGGCATATGGAAAACACTGGAGCCTATTTTTTATATATCAAACTTATGTCAAAATATAGCTACAAAACTGCACCATGAGTGTACCCCTTACACAAATCATCTTTGATCCTCGGGTCAATTTGAAGGATAACTTTCAGTTTCTATGCCTGTATTTTGGTGAACACTGTGACATCAAAAGAGCTGATATGATGCTTGAAATTTTGGTTGCCTTGGTGATTCAGGGAGAACTTCTACTGTTGAAGCAGTAAAAGGCATTGGAAGTTTATTCCCAGGGATAACTGCCTTAAAAATATCTCTTAGTGCTCCTACAATATGCTTCTGGAGGATTTTGTAATTTAGTGGAAATTCCCACTAAAGCCTTAGAACCCAGGGTCTTAAGGACTTTAGATTTTTTTATTGCTTTACAGACCTACTGTATTCATCAGTGAAAGGTGAATTAAGGATTTCAATTTGTTGTCTTGTAAGAGGAGCTCAATATTCTCTGACAAGTTGTGATTTCCTACGCATCTTTTAACTCCAAATTCAGAGCGATGGCAAAGGCTGGTAAACTAGAAAATAAAAAAGGTTTACAAGCAGTGATTCACCACATATTAATGGATAATGCCACAGGCATACTGCAATATTAGTTGTTATATAAGTTATTTAATATGTTTTTGTTAGTTTTATTGAGTTTTTGTAGGCTATCTTTAGAATATGTATTTTTTCTAAGCCCTGATATTTTAATTTCACTTTTCAGTGATGTAAGGTTAATGTTAGCGCTATAGTAACTCCTCTCAGTATATCTGATAGTAATGTGGCCATACAGATGTGTCCGCTGATTATGCATCGCAGCATGTGACTCTCAGCATAGCAGGATTGCGTGTACGCACCCGCTATGAATTCACTTTGAATGGGGGAAGGGAGGTTGCAAGTGGACATGTTTGTAGTTCAGGCAGACACTGATGCCGATCTAATTTGCCAGTGGACATCGATATTCAGTGAGCTACTGGGAAGTCTGGAAAAAATGCATGTTAAAAATCCCACATTCTGATAATTTTTTTGGTCGGAATTGTCAAATCAAGGATTTCCAACATGTTGGATTTTGTTTCCCCTAGCACCCTGAATAACTGTCATACTATAATGAATACTATACTCTAATACTATAAAACTATAATGTTTTTTCACTGGTATGCTGCCCTGGGCTGTCTGGCTTATGCAGATTTTTGGGGAGCCACGCCCTGCATCTAGATATAGCGCTAGGGACCCCCAATATATACAGAGAGGCCTTGACGTGGCTTGGGGCTTATACATACATTTGTGCAGATATATGTAACCAAGATCTCTGAATTCTAAGATATTATATGGGATTTAAATCTGGTTACTGCTATTATTCAGGGTGCTGGGGGAAACAAAGGGTGGGATTCAAATGATACATCACGCCCAATTTCCTTTCTAAAATGATCTCCGTTATCGCGCATATTGCGCCCATAGTGATCAGGTTTAGCTGTGTAAAGGGTTGGGTGCCTCCCTACTCCAGGGGTAGCGAGCTAAAATAATGATACCATGCCCCTGAGGGCAGAAACAGAACGGGTGTGGAAAGGGGTGAAAATAATTGAATCCACCCTAAATGTGTTTTTTTCCTGCTTAGAAAAACCCATCCCTTTCAAGCACCTGAATGTTATCACTAAGCTAATTGAGCATCTGCCACTATATAAACATGTTGGATTTCACAGATCTCCTGTACCAACATTGGGAGAACTGTCACCTTATCCGATGGCTCCAATTCCCTTGTATAAAGAACATAAATTTGCCTTTGTTGATATGCTTATATCATTAATGTCAAGAAGTCCGCCTCCCAAATGAATTAATTGATTGATAATTAATATATAATACTTTATATTAATGCAATAATACTGTTGCCAAAACTGCATATTAATGCTACACCTTTTATTATACTAACATTTATTTTTCTGCTTGTTGTTCTTACTTCGGTTTCTATTTATTATAAATAATAAGTATAAAATAATTTTTTTTATTTAAGGTGGTGTCTCTGCAAAAGAGAAATTCCACTTTTACCCAGTAGTTTGATAAACTGAATACCACAGTGCTCTGACAGGACAAACAGCTAATTACAGACTGTTGATAGGCAGAACAAGAGAAATAACATAAGATGGATGATACTGGACATGTGACTTTGCTATATCAGCACAATGTAGACTACAGGAAATAAATACCTTCAGTAACTTTATTATACATATGCAAGGGCAGATTAAGAGAGGAGGGTGGATTAAGAGAGGAGAGGGCCTGTGTGCAGACTCCGTGTGGGCTCCCTCCTCTCTGTCAGTGGCGTAGCACTGTAGGCTTTGTGCAGGTCTCTGGAAACATGACGCCCTAGGGGTCATCTCTATTGCACATGTGTAAATCACTGGGAAAATGGCCACCACAACATTTTCACATTGAAATTTGTCTATAACGCAAGACAGCCGAAGATCATAAAATAGTCTATTCTAGACACAGTATTATGTGCTGCTGAGATGTAGATATACAATATTTTTAAGGGGTTTCAATGTCTAAGTCGACAGTCAATAGGTCCACCCATGCATCAGATTGACAAGAACACAATGTCAACATGGTCAAGAGGTCAGCAGGTAAAAGGTAGACAGTGCTTAAGGTCAACAGGTACAAAGGTCGCCATGACAATGGTAAACACACATGGTCGACTCAAGTTTTGGGGGATTTTCATGTTTTTCCAACTTTTGCTTGATTTACTATACATGTGGACTATGATTTGGAATAATAACCTATGGAAAGCACAGTGGTAGCAGAGCAAGCCGCCTTGCCCGAAGCGAGCCCACAAAGGAACACGTTTCCACTAATTGTGCTTACATATGGTTAAACACCCAAAAAACAAAAACATTTGTTCTGACCTTTTTTGTGTCAACTATTGTCATATCAAACTTTTGACCCTGTTGACCTTTTGTACCTGTCAACCTTACCCACTGTCTACTTTTACCTGTAGACCTTCTGACCCTGTCAACCTAATGACTGTCTATGTATACAGTTTAGATCTTTATACCACACCCATCTTGAAGTCACTGCATGTATTCTCCTCCATGTGTCTGTAATATGCACTTGTTTGACCATATACTGTAATCAGCCTCAGTCAGGACTCTCTCAGTATACTGTATCTGACTGCAGTACCTCTGTGTTACCAGATGTGCTGCTATGTCACTTGGACATTCTCTCTTCTTATGTACAGTATTATATAACTTAATCTGGTGTCTTCTCCTGCAACCACCAGCACTTGGGCCACTGTTACATAACCCTTCCCCTCATCAGGCACCTTGCTGGTCATTGATGTTTTCTAGCCTTTCATGTGGTAAGGTTTCTGGACTTGTTCATTCTTCCTGGGTTTATCAAGTCATGTTTCCAGTCATGTTTGTTGCTTCAGAAACGGACAATGGGGGTAATTCAGACCTGATCGCTGCTGTGCATTTTCACACAGTGGGCGATCAGATCTGTACTGCGCATGCGTATACACCGCAATGCGCCGGAGCGTCGGACGACTGCACCGGGCATCGGTGTATAGCAACGTGATGGTGCGAAAAAAGTGATGGCACGGGCGTTCGCAAGGTGACTGACAGGAAGAGGCCTTTTGTGGGTGGCAACTGACCGTTTTAGAGGAGTGTCCAGGAAAATGCAGGAGGGACCAGGCGTTTGGAGGGAGGGTTTCTGACGTCAGCTCCGGCCCCGATCATCGCAGCAGCTGGGTAAGTCCTGGGCTGAGCAGAGACGGCACAAACTCATGTTTTTGCAGCAATGCTACAAATGTGAACGCACACCTGCACAGCACTTTACCCCTCCCCCTGTAGGTGGCAACTATCTGATAGCAGGGATGCAAAAAACACACCCTAGTGATCAGGTCTGAATTACCCCCAATGCTTCATGTCAGTTCTGGCTCACTGTGCCTGGAACCTGCCATTACCTGTCAATATTATTTGTCTGATTACTGGATGCCTGTTTCTGCATACTTACCTGTTCTGGACTTTGCTTATAACTCCAGTGCCTGCCTAATCCTAGACATCTCTGCAGTTGACCAGATTACCATCCGTTGTCTGCCATTAATCCTGGTACATCTTGGTAAACTCACATCCAACTCCTCAGTGTGTCTGCTATATTCAGCATCTGCAATTGAAGCATACTACATTTGTGAATGTCTTCCTTATCAATTGTATGCCTGTGTCATCCGAGTATCTGCAAAATATGTGTTACGTGAATATCTGCTTTGTCAAGTGCTTATTTGTATTCCAAGTGTTACTGCATACTCAGCCACAGTTTATCTCCATTACTAATTTGCCTGCTATCCAGCCACACCCGAAGTTTGATCATCTGTTCTGTTCTTGTGTGTCCTGCAAAAGCATACCTCCCAACATGACCCGCTCCAGGAGGGACAGAATGCTCTGCTCCTGGACTTCCCTCTGAATTTATGATTACCATCATCTGTGCTGAAACACTTTTCTTATCCTTTTACCTATTCAACACAGGTACAGACAATCATAAATTAAGAAAAAAGTCCAAGAGCAGAGCATTGTGTCCCTCCTGGAGAGGGTCATGTTGGGAGGTATGCAATAGACATATTGAATTTGTCTGGAACATTTTGTGACATACAGTAGTGTTTTTGGTATACTACGGGGGTTTTCCATAACTGCCTCTATTTTATGTTGGCATTTCTACTGCTATGTTGCGAAGCTATTATACGAAGATCCTACATTATTATTTAGTTGAAATCAATGTACATGCATAACTTGTTAATAGCACTCAATTAAAGAATATATTAGTATATTATATATTCTAAAGCAGGCATTCCCAACATCGACCCTCAAGGCACACTACTGTGCTGATTTTAGTGATATCCAGGCTTCAGCACAGATGCTTAAATCAAAATGACTGAGGTACTGTACTAATTAAATTAAGTCACCTGTTATCAAGCATGGATATCACTAACACCTGGACTGTTAGTGTGCCTTGAGGTCTGAGGTTGGGAATGACTGTTCTAAAGTAACATCTAAAGCTGACCATACACCTAAAGATTGATTGTCAAATCTGGCTGGTTGGCACAAAAATTATGGGAGTAACTGACAATTGACCATTTGCTCCCAACCAATGAAAAGCAGACAAAAATGGCCAGACAAATTTGTTGCATCCATTTGATTTAACCAATTTGTCTGAACGACCGTTATTGTCAGTTTTCCAGCGTTTCAAAGAAAATTGTCAATTGTCATTTGCTCCCATACATTACCAGCTTTTCATTCCAACCAGCCAGATCTGACAATAAATCTTTAGGTGTACTGTATGGCCAGTTTTATACTGCTTTGATACCTAATGATGGGTCGCACCCGGGAGCCATGCACAGGTTCTTACAGGGTGCGACCTCTTGAGACCCCTTTCAGAATGCGGCATCAACCCGGTATAATTGCCAGGTTGGTGACATCAGCTGTGACGTGTCCCAGAGGCGGTGCTTGGAAATGAGATGATGAACAAGTGCCAGGTGCATCGACAGTCTACCCTGTTTAAACTGCATCGCGACCCCGATCCTTACTGGAACCAACCCTGCAAGCTAGCTGGGTTGGATTCTTGGGTAACTGGACCTGGGCAAACCCTTTTACACCACGTCGCTCCTGGGTTATCACTGCAATAACCTAGGTTTTTAGAGGTGGTGTAAAAGGGATATTAGATTATACCTGCCGACATCATATAATAATTTGTGGTGAACTTCCATTTGTTCACATTTTTGTTAACCAGGATTTGTTACCCCCCTGAATTTGTAATTAAAAGATGTGTAGGCAAGCACCACTTGTCATTGAATACTGAGTTTTTGAATATTAGTCCTTGAATATTACAAAGTACAAATTAATGATCTTGGTATTACTTCTATTTTTCTATTTATTCTTTTTTTTTTTATTTCGGGGGGGGGGGGGGAGGCGGGGGGGGGGGCAGATGAAGAGCAGGGGATGTATCAGTGTTTTCTTGAGAAAATTTATATCACATCCTTAATTTCTACCAGATACAATGCTTGTTGGAAGTAGAGATGCATTTCCATATTTAATGGGAGTGACCCTGGTTCTCTGATTTCTGCTGAATAGCGCTTTTAAATTCCAAGAAGATCTCTGGTTCAAACATCATGACTGACCTGCATTTCTGGCTCCCTAATTACTTATACAAGTCTTTCTCAAAGTCATCATTAAATTACTATAATAATGCCACTACTGTTTTCTGATTGGTTTCAAAGAAATGATCACTATATGGAGATAGAGGCTATTAATTTGTCCACCTTAGCTGTTCAGAATTTATCTCAATCTCTTCTCTTTCCCTTTGCCGTCACTCCAAAGTTTCTTTTACATACAGATGTTACAGTTCATCTTTTGCTATAAAGGATGCTTTAACATTTCATATCTTTGCTTTGTTTTTATCTGCTACAACCTGCCAATGAAAATCTGTACCTGGATTTCCAATAATTTAAACAATTCTCTATTTGGCTATATGGCTATCATGACACTGGGATTTCAAGTGGACTCTTGATTAGTACTGCCAGTCTGGGGTATCGTAGTCTAACAGGCACCCTGGCCTCCACAAACAACTGCCACAAGGTGGAATGATTTTCTGTGTCAGAGAGCCTTTAGATTGCAGCCCTCCACCAAACTACAGTAGCTCAGGATGAGATTGGTGAGGAAATAAAACAGTTGCACTCTTATGAGAGCTACCAGAGAATTACAGTAGAGCAGAGCGAGGGTTAAAGCTACAATAAAGCTGCATGACTAGAAGAGCATTGTGAGACTATGCAGTGTAGATGTGAGGGTTAAAGCACAGGTGTAGCTGTTGGAATGCAGGAGCAGTGAAAGACTGTAGATGCAATGATAAAGAAAAGGTGTAGTTGCTGCATTGCAGGAGCAGTGGAAGAAACTGTGCACTGTGGATGTTGCTGGAACAAAGTGAGAGTTGAAGCACAGGTGTAGTTACTAGGCTGCAGGAGCAGTAAAGCTGGGAAACGCCTAAAGATATGTCTGTCCAATCTGGTTGGTTGGAACAAAAATCTGGTAATGCTTGGGAGCAAATGACAAAAAAACATTTGCTTCCAACACTGGAAAACAGGCAAAAATGGTTCTTCAGCCAAATTGGTTAAATCTGTTTGATTTAACCAATATATCCGAATGACCGTTTCTGTCCACTATCAGTGTTAGGAGCTAATGGACCATTGTCATTTGCTTTACATTACTAGATTTTCGTTCCAGCTAGATAGGACAGATATATTTTTAGTGTGTACCCAACTTAAGAGAGACTGGGAATTATGAATAAAAGCACAGATGTAATTGTTGGACAGCACAGGTGGACTGAAGGAGAGAGAGACTCTGTTCCGTACCTCCCATAAGACCCTCTCCAGGAGCGACAGAATGCTCTGCTCCTGGACTTCCCTCTTACTGTTTGATTGCCGGCACCTGTGCTGAAACACCTTTCTTAGCCATTAACCTGTTCAACACAGGTGCCCGCAACCATAAATTAAGAGAAAAATCCAGAAGCAGAGCATTGTGTCCCTCCTGGAGAGGGTCATGTTGGGAGGTATGCTGTTCTATGATTGCTGCTGAAGCAGACATTGAAAGATTCACAAGGAAATTTTCCAGGAGACACAAATGAATACTGAAACACAGGGAAACCAAGAATAGAATACTGTCTCAAAACTCTGCCTCTGTCCAGAAGTATTCCAGAATAAGGAAGGACCACTGGAGCGCAAGGATATCCAGATTTCAAAAGCTGTAGTTCTAATGACCATATACTGTAGGTTGGAAGCACTTGAAACACGGGTGAGTGCACAGAAGCTGTTTGAATGGGCTTCGCAAGGCTTGGTTGATGCTGCTCAGGTGTCCTGACATCCAGGAATGGGATTGGTCAGATACATATGGAAGTTAAAGCAAGATGGTGGTGCCCATGAATTGCAGTTTGGTAGTACCTGCTGCGAAGGAAGGAGGAGTCAATGACCAAACTAACCCAGAAAGTAGAAGTCACAGTCCAGTCATTTGTGGTGCTCAATAAATAAAGATTAAAGGCTAGATGCATCATTGCTTGGAGAGTGATAATATAGAGAGAGAGAAAGTACCAGCCAATCAGTTTCTAACTGCCATGTCACAGGCCCTGTTTGAAAAATGACAGTTAGGAGCTTATTGGCTGGTCATTTATTAGTCTCCATTTTATCACTCTCTAAGCGATGATGCATCTAGCCCTAAATTTAAAAATAAAACCTTAATTGTAGGTGTATAATCAGTAATACCAAAATGTATAGATTGTCTTCTCTATTGCTGCAGTTTCTACAAACCAGTTGGTATTGTTGTAAACCTAAAAATGACTGTACTGTTGTATTATTGTGCAATATACCATAATGGGCCTCATTATGCCGCTGCAATAAACTTTCATTCACATAGAAACGCTAATCCATTACAATTAGGGTGAGCCTTAATTGCATTGGATTGGAGTTAAATTGTAGTCTATCATTTATTTATTCTATGCATTATTAACATCATCTATAGTTATGCCAGAGAAAGTTTCTGAATGCTGGGACAAAACCTTCATTTTTTATTAACGTTGACTTCTTTATGTATATTATGTTGAGTTATCATCCTCTAATGATTTGCATTATAAAGCATTTTCATACACTTGAACATGTCCACCCTACAGTCAAATAAGAAATGTTTACATGTGGGAATAAAACAGAGTTCTTTATTAATAACACAAGTTTCTATTACTAAAGAATCTTGGAGGAGATTTTAATAAAATTAATATTGTACCTGTGTTAATACTTGTTGCCTCCACCAGGTTATTTGAGGATGGCCCTTTTTTATTTATTTATTTATTTATTTATTTATTTATTTATTTTACCCTCTCCATGTTTTTCTCTGCCGGCAGCATCAAGTGGTGTAGAGTGTGACTTCTCTGCAGGCGATTCACAAAAAAAAGGATATGGCATGCTTTTAGATAGCTGAGTATGGACTTCTACAGGGGATGTTAAATAATACACAACACAGTCACACGTGAATGGTCCCTGCATATGCTCAGTGGAGATCTCAGTGGCCATCTTAGGATAGGGCATGAAGCCTCCCTGAAGAACATGAAGACTGGAGCCTGCACAGAGCACTCTCCTCTTAAAACACCAAAACATCATTCCCCCTCGCTACAAGCTTCTCCATGTTATCCAGACATTTAATTTTAGCTTTTCTGTAGTGACCTGTAAAATAAATTGGGTTAAATACATGAAAAGGTATCAACATATCACATGACTTTAGCTTGGCAATGTTGGGAGACACTGTACATTGGTAAAAGTTACGATACAGACAGCATGGTCCATAAAAAAAAAATCTGTCGACCTTGGGACTGCTGTGACTGACCTCTCCTAATTTGTGGCCTTTAATTCTTGCAAAGTTCTTTCGCACCAATCGGATCTTGATTTTTTTTTTCTACTGGATGTCTCAAAGTTCACGGAATACGATGTTTGCAAATTCGACATCATAACTCTTTGGTGGCTTGCTGATATTTGATCTTGCAAAAGACCTTTTTTGTGGTTGGATTTCCACACTGATACCTCTGGTTCAGGTACGTCTCCAGCTGCTGGCATATCCAAAGACACATGTTTGTTTTTTCTGCATGTGAACTTACAGCTTTTCTATAACTTGTGATGGTTCTTCGAAGATAATATCTCTAGACGTGACTAGTTTTTTAGTATTTGGATTCCATAATCTATAGCCTTTGCTTCCATGGCAGTAGCATGATGCAGTTTTACTGATTTTTGAATCCAGCTTTTGTCTATTTTTTTTTTTTTTGCATCTTCATACTTCCAAAAGTTCTGAGATGTCTTTTCTCTATTACCATGCTTCAAACTGTGTTTTGTCCTTTAGGGCAACTGTAGGAGAACGGTTATTGAGATGAGCTGCGGACACAACTTCTGCCCAAACCTGCTTGTCTAGGAATGTGTTCTATAGAATGCATCTTGCTCTTTCCGTTAGTGAATGGTTTCCCTTCACCATTTTGCTCAGGAGTATATCCAATGGACATTTGAGACTCTGTTCCATATTTTCTTAAGAATGATTCCCTCTCACTTTTGAGATATTCTACACCATTATCATATTTCATGGTCTTGAGACTGTGACCTGTTTGTAGAATACAATCAATCTCTTTTGCCACTTCAGATTTCTCTCTGAAGTACACAAGTCATCCTTATGATGTCATCTATAAATGTGACAAGGTATCTGTATTCAGTTACTGATTTTACTTCCATTGGACCACTCTGATCTGAATGTACCGTACTATCTCAAGTGATTTCGGAGCTCTGTTTGCTGACTCAAGAAATGGCTGATGACTTTATTTTACAAATTTGCTGAGCTCCTGAACACTGACATATCCAACATGATCAATTCTTCTATGCTAGAGTTCCAATGACTGTGACAAAGAGTTGTCTTCATTTGTGTCAAGGACGTACAATTGCTGATACCTTGTGCCTGTATTTATGACAGTCCATTTTCTATTTCTCACAATACGTTTTCCTTTACCAAAGTGAACTCTGTAGCTTCTCTGTTCCAGGGCACTGATGGCTATTAGATTTGTTCCCATCTCTGGTACAAAAAGCAAGTCTTGGATTTCTATTACTTTTGTTCTTGTTACAAGTCTCAAGCAAGCTATAATTGTTTTAACTGTTGTAGCTGTAAGCACTTTGTTGCCAACACCTTTTAATTGTAAAAGGGTCACATTTGTTTAGTGTGGGGAACAATTGTTCATTGCAGTAGTCTCAGAATTTAAATCACAGGGCAAATGTTCTTGGAACTGTAGCAGTTTCTTCTGACTGTGCATGTGGTTATTTTCCTGTATTTGCTTTCTACTTTACAACAAAAGTCAAACTATGGCGTTAAAGTTCTGTAACATTGCTGTAGCAATCTCTTCATCATATACTTACATTCCAACAAATGTTCCTTGCTTAGAAAAAGGACCTCATTTTATCTTTGTAATCACTCATGCTGCTACATTTATTCACTTCTACAACACACATATTGGTATGCTTCCTGTAGTGCTGTCCACATGTCTTTAGCTGTCATCTTTCCATGTATTATAGAGAACACATCTTGCTCTACACTTAATCCTATGGTCCTCAATGTTCTCATCCGGGTTTAGACCTGCACCAAGATCTACCATAACCTTCCACAGTCCTTCAGGATTTCATTTTACTTCCAGGTTGTTTAATTCTCTGTGGCTTTAAGCATGATAAACCCAATTTATAGGTGTACTTCCTGTATTCATGCTTCTTACAAACATAACTAAGCCTTTGTGCACTAAACAGCTTCTGTGCTGCTACACTGTGCTGGAAACAGTGTGCTGTCTTCAATATGTGTTCTTTGTAGATTCTGTGTACTGTAATGACTAAATTCTGTTCTGACACACTGCGCTATTTGCATTCTGTGCTCTATTGCAGTAGGCACTACACATGTGCTTAAGATGGTATCTGTTTGCTGCTCTGGGCACTCTGGATACTTGCGGCTTGTGCACTTGAACTGTGCGACTGGGTGTCTGAGTGACTGGGCCCATAACCTGTTGACTATGATATGTTTGCCAGTGTTGAAATACAGTCTCACACCATCTAGACAAGATGGTGGCTACACATGTTCAGTAGAGATCTCAGTGGCCATCTTGGTATAGCATTTGAAGCCTTCATGGAGAAAAGGAAAACTGAAGTCTGCAAAGTTTTGTGAGGGCACTCCTAGGATGTATCAATGTTAGGCTATGTAGAGATGTGTGGTTGCATATTTATGCTTGTTTTCAGAATAGGGCTGTGAAAGTGTACAACTCTGCAGATGGGCAAATATCAGCCTTTTTCTCCATGCATGAAAGGTGGCTGTAATTATAGCTGACTTAAATTAACGTTCACATACCATTCAAATTTTTATGACATATCCCTAATACTGTAGTTTTGCAGAATGGATTTAACATTCTAGGATAACTTTAACTATAACAGAATTATATGCAACAGTAATCAACATTGATTAGCTATTTTTTTTTGTATATATATGATGCTGTTATCTGACCACACAGTGACAATGTGTCATGTTATTACTAAGGTAGACAGATAGGCTGTAACCTCAAAGCAATGTGACGCTTTGATTCAATTACTTAGATGGTGGTGAAAGAATGATATGCATAGTATATTATTCAGCTTGTTTCCAAGATGTACTTGAAGGTTATTACAAATACGGCAAATGAAACAGGTTCTTGTAAATAAAGTAATAGAACTCTTGACAAAAGGCAATTACATTGGGGTTACTGACCTCAGCATGGCAGCATATAGAGTACATCTGACTATTGGTATATTATTTCCACAAAAGAACATTTTTTAGCTGTAATACTCCTGCCAGATTGACCAGAGAATAATTAATAGATATATCCTACTCTAACTGGATCAGCTTGTATACCTCAACTTTACTGATAATTAACCTAAGGTCATACTTTAGAAACAAACTATTTCTAGAATAGTAAACTCCTGCTGAAGTCAAATGTGTACATTGCGAAAATATCAGGCATCATCTTTGTTTAGATTCTGAAAGTTTGAATAATTGTATTGCAGACTATTTAGTAATTTCTGTTTGTCATCTTATTTGAATAGCAAGTTTACTCAGGGTTGCCAGGAAACCAAAAAAGCACACTAATTGGAAGCTATGTTACACTGCAGGTGGGACAGATGTAACATGTGCAGGGAAATTAGATTTGGGTGGGGTGTGTTCAGACTAAATTGCAGTGTAAAAATAAAGCAGCCAGTATTTACCCTGCACAGAAACAATATAACTCATCCAAATCTAACTCTCTCTGCACATGTTACATCTGCATACCTCCCAACATGACCCTCTCCAGGAGGGACACAATGCTCTGCTCCTGGACTTTTCGCTTAATTTTTGATTGCTGTCACATGTTTTGCACAGGTTAATGGATAATAAAGGTGTTTCTGCACAGGTGATGGCAATCATAAATTAAGAGGGAAGTCCAGGAGCAGAGCTTTCTGTCCATAATGGAGAGGGTCATGTTGGGAGGTATGCATCTGCCCCACCTGCAGTGGAACATGGTTTTGCCCTTTAGTGTGCTTTTTTTCTGAGGATCTTTTAATGTTCTATCTGTAAGGGGTATATCTATCGGTTCCGGTATGAAAGATAGATAGTGTCTAGTTAGACAGTCAATAGATAGACACCATATGTTAGATGGACATTAGGTCGACAGGGTCAAAAGGTCGACAGGGTCAAGAGGTCGACATGGAAAAGGTCGACAGGTCAAAAGGTCGACCGGGTCAAAGGGTCGACATGAAAATGGTCGACATGAAAAAGGTAGACACCATGTTTTTTGCATTTTTGTGGTTTGTGTGGATAGTTTTGTCATCTGGGACCCCCAATTGTAGAAAGGCATACCCTCGCGGGGCTCACTGCTCTCCCCATACTTCGGGCTCGGTGGCTCGCTTTGCTCGCCACAAGGTTTATAACCAACTCTATGCCGACATGGATAGAGAAAGTATGAAATAATCCAAAAACATGTTACATTTAAAAAAAAACATTTGTCTATCTTTTTATGTCGACAATTGTCATGTCGACCTTTTGACCTGTCGACCTTTTCCATGTCGACCTTTTGACCCTGTCGACCTAATGTCTGTCTAATATATGGTGTCTATCTATTGACTGTCTAACTAGACACTGTCTATCTATCAAACGGATAGGATATCTATCACACTCTGCATTTTTAATGTTGATTTGTTAAATATTTGTTGACATTATTTGGAATGGAAAACATAATATTTTCATGCAAATATATTGAAATACTTTTGCCAGAAGAAGCCCACCCTGGTGAAAAGCTGGAAGCAGTGTCATAGTTAGTATAACGCTATCACACTACTTCTAGGGTCAGGTACTCAGTCACTAGGAGAGGGAGCCTGAGGCTCTGTTTCTAAAAAAAAAAAAAAAAGTGAATTAGTAATCCATAGGCTTCTATAGGGTAACACCATTACAGAGCTTGCTAAATTCAGCAGCATCGAACATGTGGGGGTGCTTTGGCTGATGTCACAATTAGATGGTCCACAGCAGTTATTGGAAATATTTGCTTTAATCCTTCCTTAGTACATCTGGGGGATACTATATTTGCAAGTACCCCTGAAAATGGCTGTTTTTGGGGAACCCAGAAACATGTAAAGATATAAAGAGAAACAATCTAGTGCAGTATGTTCACATAGATTTACACTGAATTGCTTTTACAAGCATATAAACCGCTTTCAATACAAATGAGAGCCGGACAATGATGAATATATTGTATATGAAATTTAAAAACAATATTTTAATACAAAAGTCCACAACAACGAATATACATTTAGGGATATAAAGGATGTTCCATAGATGTTACATCCATATAGAATCTATGAGGGTGGCTTTCTACCAGATTATTGGCCCTCATTCCGAGTTGTTCGCTCGCAAGGCGATTTTAGCAGTATTGCACACGCTAAGCCGCCGCCTACTGGGAGTGAATCTTAGCTTCTTAAAATTGCGAACAATGTATTCGCAATATTGCGATTACAAACTTCTTAGCAGTTTCAGAGTAGCTTCAGACTTACTCGGCATCTGCGATCAGTTCAGTGCTTGTCGTTCCTGGGTTGACGTCACAAACACTCCCAGCGTTCGCCCAGATACTCCTCCGTTTCTCCAGCCACTCCCGCGTTTTTTCCGGAAACGGTAGCGGTTTTTCCCACACTCCCATAAAACGGCCTGTTTCCGCCCAGTAACACCCATTTCCTGTCAATCACATTACGATCGCCGGAGCGAAGAAAAAGCCGTGAGTAAAAAAAACTATCTTCATTGCAAAATTACTTGGCGCAGTCGCAGTGCGGACATTACGCATGCGCACTAAGCGGAAAATCACTGCGATGCGAAGAAATTTTCCGAGCGAACGACTCGGAATGACCTCCTTCGAGTTAAAAGGTGCACATAAAGGAACTGTACCAATGTTCCAAAAAATCCCCAGGGAAGGTATCGGCTCCAAGAGTGGGCAACCTGTCTTCTCCTCGTCTGGTCAGTCTGCCGCTTCTCCCTCTCACAAGCCAACTCGTTTCAATCATCACTCTGATCTTTATCAAGGCATATGCATAGGTGTCTACTTCCCAGGTATTTATACCTACCAAATACCCTCCTCTAATTACTGGGAGGAGCGACCCTCATTCTCAATCAGATAGTATTAAAACCTATAGCAGTTTCTTGAATCACTTCCATAATTCAAGTGTCTATACATTTCACATTTCCATTAACATTAATCCAGAAACCACCATTTAACACTATAAAAATCCATGAAAATAATAAAAAACATAAAAACCCCAAAAACCAGAAGTGCCCTGTATATCCGATGCACTCCGTATTTCTTCCTACCTAAACTTTCACTATTGGTTCCCCTTCTGTATAATGAATAGAAAGTATCCTTATGGCATGAATGAGCCTGCACCCTTCATGCCGGAAGTCCTCCCGTGGCCATCTTTATTTATGTAAATTAGTTCCCTTTCTCACGGTCACATGACTGGAGCAGCTGGGATCCCTTTTCTCCACCGTTACTACTCATTAAAGAGAGGATAGTGGCGGAGCACGGACAGCAGCTAGATGGGCTGAACTGTCACTTTAGACACACGTCCAGTAGCCCCCAGGTTCATTTTGATGGTGAGCTGCTCCACTTTAGCGGGATAGTTGGCCTTCACGCACCTTCGTAGCTGACATTCACCTCTCACATCAATGGCCCGTGGTGCTCCGCAGTTTTCACGTCGGTTATTTGTCCAGTCATGATACACCTTCACCACAGCAGCACGTGAACAGTTCACAGACTGTGCTGTGTCAGAAATACTGCCACCCTTGGCCCGAAAGCCGATAACCATCCCTTTTTCCAACTCTGATAAATCACCGCTTTCTCTAACGTCCTAGTGGATACTGGGAATTGAAGATTACCACGGGGTATAGATCGGGTCCACTGGAGCCTGGCACTTTAAGAAATTAATAGTGTGTGCTGGCTCCTCCCCTCTATGCCCCTCCTAGCAGACTCAGTTTAGAAATATGTGCCCAAGAAGCCGGGTGCATTCTGTTGCTGTCCAAAGAGTTTTCTTCAGAAATGTATTTTAGTTTATTATTTTCAGGCACCTTGGTTGGCAACCAGTCTGCCTGCATCATGGGACTTAGGGGGAAGGGGGGGGGTGGGGGGGTCCGAACAAACTTAATAAAGAGTTATTGGTTCATATCCCCACTGACAGGTCACTGAGATCCTGAAGTGATGTGCTCGGGTGTGAGCCCACGCCCTCGGGTGTGAGCCCACGCCGGCAGCATGCTGCCACCCCTAACAGATGCCGAATATGCGGTGCGGTGAGTAATATGCCGGGGTCCCGGTTAGCAGGTCCCCGACGCAAAATGGTGGTATGAAGGGACAGCGATCACATAGCTATAAACTGAGGAGCCTGCTGAGTACCCACACTGGCGATTAGATGAAAAAAGGGGTTGCACACTCATTTTTTTATAATATAAGGAGTATAAATAAATGAGAGGGACCATGCACCACTAAGGGGGTGGGGCTTCCCAGAGAGCGGGACCAGGAGCTCTGAGGCACCATTTCCTGCTGCTGTAACTGGCTGCATGTGGACTGCTCCTCCACAGGACCCACTGAATCACCAATGATAACTGGTACCAGGGGGTTACTGAAGGGGGGAGCACATTGTCAGCGGTTTGACCGCTGTGAGTTAAATTACACATAATATATACCCGGCAGGGCACTGTTCTGACTGAGGTATTGGGTGCTGGTCCAAACTCCTCTCTGTGTCACTTCATTCAGTTTTGTCTGGGATAAGTGTGCTGTCGCTATAATACTGAACTGTGTTTCATTCTTTACTCTGTGTTTTCTGCAAAAGCATGTCTACTAATAACTCTGTGTGTACTTCATGCAAGGCTAGGTTTACACCTTCCTCACAGGGGTCTCTAAGGTGTACCCAGTGCTCAAAACCTTCACAATGTAATGATGTGCAGGAACCAAAGTGGATGGATTCATTTAAAAATATGATTACAAACATAAATTCAGAGTTAGCTATGGCTAAATAAGAAAGGAAAACCCTGAAACAGTCTATCGACACGATCATGTTATCTGCTACTGACCACAGACATGCTGCTCAGCCCCCCCGTTGGTCTCTCTTTAAAGCACTCTCCCACAGATATTGCAGTCTGACTCTGATTCTGAATTACCAGAATTAGATGAGATTGAGTTAGGGGCGGACGAGTATAATTCTCTGTCCCCAGGAGTTAAGGACCTAATTTTTGCTATTAGAGAGGTTCTCAATATTCCAGATAAGGAAGCAGAACCTACAGAGGAATTACATTTTATAGTAAAACTAAAATCCTCTGAACTTTCCCAGTTTCTAAGGAATTAGATTCCCTGGCAAAGGCAGCATGGTTAAATCCTGACAAAATATGATAACTACTAAACGGGTACTAAATTCCTTACCCTTTTCCTATAGAGGATAGGAAAATCTGGGAAAACCCTCCAACAGTGGATACGTCTGTGTCCAGGCTGTCACGTAAAACTGTACTACCAGTACCTGGGGCCATTTCTCTCAAAGACCCTGCTGATCGCAAAATTGAGACTACTCCTAAATCTATTTATTCTGCAGCAGGTGTAGCCCAACGCCCTACCATAGTGTGCGGCTGGATTTCCAGAGCCATAGTCAAATGGTCTGATGACATTTTAAAAGGATTGCATACTCTACCTCAGGAGGAGATAGTTACATTACTTTGTCGTGTCCAAGATGCTACAAACTTCATGAGCGAGGCTGTTAAGGAACTGTGTATCATTAACATCCATACCTCGGCTATGGCAGTATCGGCTCGCAGAGCCTTGTGGCTGCGACAATGGTCAGCAGTCGGTGATTCTAAGAAAGGGGTAGAGAACCTTCCTTTTACAGGTGATGCCTTGTTTGGACTGCAGGTAAATCTACATACCTGCCATCTGCTGCTCCACCTGCTAGACGTCCCTATCCTGGGCCTTCTCTGCAGTCCATTCGAATGGCCAGATTTAGAGGCAGAGCCAGAGGTGCCTCTAATGCTGCTAGAGGAAATTGCGGTAAGTCCCGTAAACCAACGGCTGCTGGAACTTTGGACCAGGCCACTGGATCCTCTTCCACAAAGCCCTCCGCATGACGGGTGGCCCCAGCAGCAAGGTGATTTTTGGGTAGATGCTCGCCTTCAACACTTGGCCCACATATGGGCAGAGTCCTGCAAGGATCCTTGGGTGAGGGATCTCGAATCCCAAGGGTACTGGCTGAAATTCCAGGAACTCCCTCCTCTCAGTTTCTTCAGGTAGGGCTTACCAGCTCCACCTATAGCAAAGGTTACCTTGCAAGAGGCAGTTCAAAAACAGTTTTCAACAGGAGTTATTGTTCCAGTACCTCCTCAGCTACACACAAAGGGGTTTTATTCAAGCCTCTTTGTAGTCCCAAAACTGAAAGGCTCTGTATGGCCGATCCTGAACCTCAAATCCCTGAACCCTTATCTTAGAGTGTTCAAATTCAAGATGGAATCACTGAGAGCAGTGATGACAAGCCTGGAGGAGGGGGAGTTTCTGGTATCCTTGGATGTCAAGGATGCATACCTGCATATCCCAATATGGCCACATCATCAAGCGTTCCTCTGGTTCACTGTACTGGACCAACACTTCCAGTTTCAGGCTTTACCCTTTGGTCTCTCCACAGCCCCAAGGGTTTTCACGAAGGTCATGGCAGAGATGATGCTGCAATTGCGCATGATGGGTGTCACCATAATCCCGTACCTAGATGATCTCCTGATAAAGGCTGTGTCCTGGGAACAGCTGCTGCGCAGCATCAACTTGACTACTCGTCTGCTTACGGATCACGGATGGGTCCTCAATTTCAATAAATCTCACCTAGAACCATCGCAGAGAATTCAGTTCCTGGGAATGATCCTGGATACGGTGTCTCAGAAGGTTTATCTTCCAGTGGACAAGGCTTTGACTATTCAGTCTATGGTCCATTTGGTATTAAAACCATGCAGGATCTCAATTCATCTTTGCATTCGCATGATGGGCAAGATGGTAGCCTCTTACAAGGCAATACAGTACAGCAGGTTTCATGCACGGACATTTCAACTGGATCTGTTAGACAAATGGGCGGGTTCTCATCTGCACATGCATCAGACTATAACCCTGTGGACCGAAAGCAAGGATATCCCTACTGTGGTGGCTACAAGTTCCCATCATGTGAAGGGTTGGACTTTCAATACCCAGTCTTGGATTCTGTTAACAATGGATACCAGCCTCCGGGGTTGGGGGGCTGTGACCCAAGGAGTTCAGATCCAGGGGAAATTGTTGTGTGAGGAATCTGCACTTCCAATCAACATCCTGGACCTCAGAGCAATTTACAATGCTCTCCTGCAAGTCTCATACCTCCTTCGAAATCAGGCCAGCCAGATGCAGTCGGACAATGCCACAGCAGTGGCGTACATCAATCGACAGGGAGGAATAAGAAGCAGGGCCGCAATGCAAGAGGTGTCAAGACTACTCCTCTGGGTGGAAGCCAATGCAAGGGCCATCACAGCCATATAAATTCCAGGAATGGACAACTGGGATGCAGACTTCCTAAGCAGGCACAACCTCCATCCGGGGGAATGGGGCCTTCACCCTCAGGTGTTTCAACAACTTATTCACTGTTGGGGCTGTCCACAAATAGACCTGATGGCTTCTCGTCTCATCATTACTGCTCCACAATTAGAGACCCGCAGGCGATAGTGGTTGACACTCTGACGACACAATGGACTTACCAGTTCGTGTACCTGTTTCCTCCACTTTCTCTCATTCCAAAAGTTTTGAAAAGAATCCAAAAATAAAAAGTTCAGGCAATCCTAAGTGCCCCAGATTGGCCTCTACGGGCCTGGTATGCGGACCTCCTGACTCTGGCTCAGGAAGAACCCTGGCCTCTGCCGCTACACAAGGACCTTCTTCAACAAGGGCCATTTGTCTATCCAGACTTACAGTGGCTACGTTTGATGACTTGGAAGTTGAGAGGGAGATTTTAATTAGAAAGGGTCTCCCATCCAAGGTTATTTAAACTATGGTCCAGGCCCGTAAGGTGGTTACATCCAAACATTACCACCGTATTGGGAAGAAATATGTTTCTTGGTGCGAGGGTAGAAAATGTTCCCCTGTGGAATTTCGTCTGGGCAGGTTTCTACTGTTCTTGTAAGCAGGCGTGGATAAGGGCCTAAGATTAGGCTCCATCAAGGTCCAGATTTCGGCTCTCTCCATCTTCTTTCAGAAACAACTGGTGGTACTTCCAGAAGTACAGACCTTTCTAAAGGGGGTTATGCACATTCAACCACCCTTTGTCCCTCCCATGGCTCCGTGGGACCTCAATGACCTTTCTTCAGTTGGATTGGTTTGAACTCTTACATAGGATAGACTTGAAATACCGAATGTGGAAGGCAGTTATGTTACTGGCCTTAGCTTCTGCTCGACGGGTGTTGGAATTGGGGCCTTATCCTATAAGAGCCTGTACTTGATATTTCATGAGGATAGGGGGCGGAGCTCAGAACTCGCCACACTTTTTGCCAAAAGGTAGTGTCAGCCTTTCATGTGAATCAACCGATTGTGGTTCCAGTGTTATCCGACACTTCCATTGCTCCAAAGTCCCTGGATGTGCTTAGGGCTTTGAAGATCTACATCAAAAGGGCAGCTCGTTATAGGAAGTCTGATTCGCTTTTTGTCCTTTATGATGCTACCAAAATTGGTCGCCCTGCCTCTAAGCAGTCCATTGCTAGGTGGCTCAAATTGACTATTCAACAAGCCTATACTTCAGCAGATCTACCGCTGCCGAGTTCTATTCAGGCCCACTCCACAAGGTCGGTGGGTTCTTCCTGGGCGGCTGCCCGGGGTGTCTCAGCTTTAAAGTTGTGCTGGGCAGCTACTTGGTCTGGTTAAAACACGTTTGTAGAGTTCTACAGCTTCAACATTGGCCAAGGATAACCTTTAGTTTTGTCAGGCGGTTTTGCAGGGGTCTCAGCACTCTCCCACCCATTCTGGGCGCTTTTGGACATCCCCATGGTAATCTTCAATTCCCAGTATGTACTAGGACGTTAGAGAAAAGGGGAATTTAATACCTACTGGTAATTCCTTTTCTCGTAGTCCATAGTGGATACTGGGTGCCCGCCTCCGTGCTTCGTTTCCTGATTACCTGGTTGTAAGTGTTCTTGGTTGGGTCTGCTGTTGCTTTCCCTGTTCCATGTTTGGTTAGCGTTGCTATCCTTCTATAGTTGACGTTGATTTCCTTTGTTCTGGTTAGCTCTGCTATCTTGTTATTGTGTGTGTTGGTTCATTACCTCACCGCTTTATGGAGGTCATTCCGAGTTGTTCGCTCGGTAAAAATCTTCGCATCGCAGCGATTTTCCGCTTAATGCGCATGCGCAATGTCCGCACTGCGACTGCGCCAAGTAAATTTGCTATGCACTTAGGAATTTTACTCACGGCATTTTCATCGTTCTGGCGATCGTAATGTGATTGACAGGAAATGGGTGTTACTGGGCGGAAACAGGCCATTTTATGGGCGTGTGGGAAAAAACGCTACCGTTTCCGGAAAAAACGCAGGAGTGGCCGGAGAAACGGGGGAGTGTCTGGGCGAACGCTGGGTGTGTTTGTGACGTCAAACCAGGAACGACAAGCAGTGAAATGATCGCAGATGCCGAGTAAGTCTGGAGCTACTCAGAAACTGCTACGAGGTGTGTAATCGCAATATTGCGAATACATCGTTCGCAATTTTAAGATGCTAAGATTCACTCCCAGTAGGCGGCGGCTTAGCATGAGCAAATCTGCTAAAATCCGCTTGCGAGCGAACAACTCGGAATGAGGGCCTATGTGTTATATCCTTCTCTCAAAGTATGTCCGTCTCCTCGGGCACAGTTTTCCTAGACTGAGTCTGCTAGGAGGGGCATAGAGGGGAGGAGACAGCACATACTATTAATTTCTTAAAATGCCAGGCTCCAGTGGACCCGATCTATACCCCATGGTAATCTTCAATTCCCAGCATCCACTATGGACTACAAGAAAAGGAATTACCGGTAGGTATTAAATTCCCCTTTTTACCCATGACAGCAACGAGTGATATGTGTACAGACGGCCTATCGCACACCTTATATACCCACCAAGCCAGTGCACCACACGTAGGAGGTGGTCATAATAATGTGACTCAACCGTGTATGTGAAATGTCCTGTTCCTGTGTACTTTGACTTTCATGATATTATAAGACAGAGGGATAAACTACAGTAGGACACATTCTAGAACCCTCTCCCTGAACATGTAATTGGTAACTTTGCAATTTATGCCTTTAAAGTTTGCTACAGTAAATCTGAGTAAAGATAGTTTCTGCAGAGCCACGATAGCAAATATCTAGTTACTTCAGTCAATTCTCTTTCAAAAGAAAGCTGTACTCGCTTTCATGCTGACTGTCTTGACTTAAGACGTAATCATAAGCTAATAAAGTATAAAAATATAAATGTTCACTCCCTATTGAGAAAAGTACTGCTGAAATCCTTGCTGTAAGCATGTGTACGGTCTCCAGGCAAAGGGTTTTATGTTCAAGAGTGATGCTACAGTAAGTATCTCCAAGAAAAGGTTTATTGTCGCGTCTTCAGAGTACATGGTCAGAGCCCTATAATATATTAGAAAGGAGATGGATACATCAAAGCAGTTTCTTTTATCCTTCCTATTTGCAAGTTGCTGAAGAAATAGATGATTAGTGCATCAAGTCACATCTATGTTGAACACAAAAACTCAAATGTAAGCCATAGAAACCTCTTTCCCTAACAGATTTATATTTTAGAGTGATGTTTCATGGCTGTATATAGATAAAATTTTACCTGGTTGATAAAATTGGAATTTTATATCATTAAGCTTTCCATCTTTCCATGCCATTCCCGGACACATTTTTTTTTTTTTTATTCTAATGGTAGTTTTATATTCTGATTTTTTATTTAATACCTTTTACTTTCTTTTTTTTTTAAATCTACCTAGACCTAGACCACTAGACCTGCCTTACCAAGAAATACCCCTTTCAGACCGCTAGGGTTATTTCACATGAGCGCACACTAACCCGAGTTGCTGTGCGGTCTGAAAGGGCCCAGGGGAAATATTCCAGGTCAAGTGACCCGGTATTTCAACACTGCTAGCGACCAGGGTTGAATAAGGCTTCAATCCAGGTTGCTGTGCAGTGTCAACGGTCTGTCAGGTCGATACAACACATTTCCCGTTCACACTGTATGGACAGGTGGTGCTTGGAGATCATCTGTTCTCCAAGCACCACCTCCGCACCGCTGATTTCACCAACCCGAAAATATGCTGGGCTGGGAGTGCCAGTGTGAAAGGGGCCTCAGGCGGGTCGCACCTGGGTAGCACCCGTGTACGGCTCCTGTCTGTGACCCGCCAATTGCGATCTGAAAGGGGTATAAGTCACCATTAGATACCCAGGGATGCTTTGTTGACGTTCTAACAATATCAACATTTCATCAGTGATGGCATGATGAATGTCAACTTGATAAATGTCAACAAAATATAGCACAAAAGGTCAACAAATGTATTACTTATTCCAGTTGATATAGGCCTACATTTACTACATTCTTTAGCACATGTATACTGTCATTTTCCTAAAAGGGGTTAATACTTTTCATGAATTTACTGTATACAACAGAATTACTGATTCGTTTTCAGATGCAATACTAATACATTTGTAAAGCTCGTTGTTCTGATCGCTAATTGAAAAAATGAAGCCAGTAAAGTCCATTGATTTCTTTAAACCAAAACTGCCCCTGACGGCCGCTTAAGGTGAGACAGTTCATATGTCAGAGAACAAGCAAATTCACTATTGATATGGGAACGTTTGCTGAAGGTATTTTCCATATGATTTAACATTGTCTCGTCCAGCAGCCTGGAATGCTCCATAACATTATCCAGGTTCAGTTTGTGATTCAGTTCATTTCACTTTATTATCTAAAAGGCTGCATCATAGTAATGTTCCGTTTTTATACTAAAGCAAAAGGAAACCTATTGGAAATGTTATGTTCAACGTACTTGGAACCCAAGAGATTGGGTGGCAATAGAACGGTTCCAAGTACAGATACGTGAAGCTGCGATAGAACTGAGATACGCAGCTTCCCCTAACAAAAGTCCCCAACTCCGTTGTCCTTCCCAGTGCTCGATTAACACCTGCAAGACTATGGTTTCTTGTGCCCATGATAGCCGCGTTTGAATGGGCGAATTAGGTCCGCCCAGACTCCGATGCCCCCTGGTCTTAATAGGAGACAAGGCGTTGACTGAGGGGAAAACTAACTAAGACTGACACGACTAAAACAGAGAAGGATTCAAAAAATAACAAAGTAGTTTATGTGCAGAGCGGCCTCAAATCAAGTAATTAACCTAACTGCCAAATACGAACCCGTCGTAATAAGGCGAGAACAGCAATGTGGAAACCTCCGCAAAAATGACACACCCAAAAATAGATAAAGACAATACGGCTTCAGCCATAAAGTGCAGCAGAGCCACTACTCATGACACCACGACAGGTGTGCGCAGGAAATGACAGGAACCCAGAAGCTTCGGATACCAGACCACTTTACTGGAAGGCAACTCGGAGGACAGCAGGAAATGATCCCTCAGACAGGACTCAGGAAACTGGACACAGGACATTGGAGTACACCAGCTGGACACAGGAACACACAAGAGGCAGGAAGACAGGCTCCACAGGAAGCTGCTGACAGGGACCAGGAACAAGCTTGCAGGAAGCTAACCAAGAGCTGGAACATACAGGTACAACAACAAACTTCTATCACCAGTGCTGGACTGCAGGGCTAGCTGGGTAATAAGGAAAGCATGCCCCAATCAGGATGGCTGGTAGCCAGGCACAAGGTAATGGCCAAAATACTGGCAGGTGAGGCTACACAGACAAGAGCCAGACTGCAGTACACAGACTCACCACATAATGACCAAATATCTGACAGGTGAGGCTTAACACATAGAAAACAGGCTGCAGTTACACAGACTCACCACAGGCGGCCAACAAGAGTTCATGAACAGAAAGCAAACAGGAATGAACCACTGCTTGTGGTTCATAACAGGAAGAGGGTGCTGAAACTTCATGCAATGAATACCCAATATGGCACAATCAATAATTGCAATGCAGCGATAATTAGGCAATGTTGCATTTCAAGAACATTGAAACCCTCTCAGTGTTCCACAAATATATGTTATCCGTTACTATGCAATGGACAAAAACTTATTTTCACTACTTCAATTAGGGCACAAGATCAGCTGTATATATTTTAGCTGCTGTATCTGCACCTACTGTAAATAGGCATCACTTGCAGTGGGCCTGATCCCGAGATGCACGCTAATGCCACCACAGCTGCGTTCCCGTAGGCAGAGACTGTGTGAAAATATACAAATGTCGACAAATGAGACATGCCCGGAAAACCGTTGCAACATGTCTGTGGTTTGGCACCCAGTCCCCGTTACCTCCCACAAACAATCCCTGCCTGATAATCACTTTAGAAAGAAATCCATGCTGCAACTGCCATCGCAAACCATCGCAGCACATGCACAGTTCAACTCAGATGCATGCGCGGTTGGCTGATAATTGCACAGCTGCATATTCCAGTCAGTGTAGGGACTCACCAGAAGGGAAGACCTTGACGTGGTTGGTGAGCCTGACAAATTATTGCCATATTTTAGAAACTAACATTCAGTTTGGAATGTAATTAGGTGCTGAGTATGTATGATTTTATTTATTGTGTGGTCACACCACAGGCACCGCAGTAGATTGAGTGCAACAGATTAAAGCCAATTGTTTTTATATAATTGTATCATTTCTGATCCCAAGGTAAATGTAACTAAAAACTCCTTATACTAAAAGACCATGTCAGGCAGGAAAATGTGTTATTAACAACTTGATTCCAGTAATAAAGTTTGACTTTCACCCCAATTATCTGGGTTCCTCTGGGTTTCTCAATATGAAATTTTACCCTCATTCTATCTAACCATTTGAAATGTTGTAAAACCTGTGGTCTTTAAACTAAAACTTTTTGTTACTTTCGCATTCTTAATAATTCTGTCTTTTCAGATGTGTTTCAAGGACATTTGGAGTCCACTCATAAGAGGTGAAGTAATAATACTTACCGGACCCGAAAACACAGCATATCACCAGAGCCTGAGGCAAGATTTTGTCTGGTGTCCACTAGGTGGGCTGGTGCCCACTAGGTGCACCACTAGTCCCACTAGGTTAGCCGCTAGTTCTGCTTCTGATGCAACACCCCTCTCCCAGCACAGCACCCCTCACCCAACAGCATCACAACAGCAGCCAATCACCCCTCACACTTAGTAATCCTTAATTTGGTGCTGTATACCAGCAAAATCATTTGTGCCACCACCCACCATATTTGGAATACGGACAGTGTGTGGTGATGGCGTTCAGTCTAAAAATGGGCATGCTCTTGCTGGGAAGGGACATGGCCTCACAATAGTACCCCCAATTCAAATTACACCACACACTAGTGGAACATTATTCACATTACATCACACACTAGTGTCCCCTATTCATGTTACATCACAGATAGTGTCCCTTATTCAAATTATGCCTCACATAGTGCCCCTTATTCACGTGACACCACACCGTATTACTCATTGTTGACATTACACCACACTGTATCGTTCCTAATTCACATTACAACACTCGATAGGGCCCTTTATATACATTATGCCACACAGTAATTGCATCCCTTACACACATAATGCCACACATCAATGTCCCTTACACATATGCCCAACATTAGTAATGCCCACATACACAAAATGCCACATAGTAATGCACCTTACACATATGCCCCACATTAGTAATGCCCTTATACACATAAAGCCACACAGTACTGCCCCTTACACATATGCCCCACATTAGTAATGCTAGTAGCTTTCTTTTATTAAACTCACTTTCGCTATCTGCAAGTCATTATTAACTGTGTCCACCCCTTTAGCTCCGTGAATCCTTGACTGTGTTTTTTGAGGCGTGGGTGGGAGGTTGGGTGGTGTGGTGGCTGTATGTAGACAGTGTCTCCACAAAGACCCATGGGAGGTGGAGCTGCTGCTGCTGGGCATGCACACCAGCCCTCCTCCCATGGCTATTGTTGATGCTCCCTGCTGCTCTAACTTCTGGCTCATTAGCTCCCACTGCTGCTTGCTTCCGGCTGAGCTACCCGACTAGCCAGCCCATAGCAGGACCTCCACCATCCCTGTGCAGGCTTGAATGTCTCATAGGCATTCCAAATGCCCTAGGCATTTGCCTAAATTGTCTATGCCTAGGGCCGGCTTTGCCTGTCACATAAAGTGACAGATACAGTATGAGGGCTGTGATCTGCAGACTCACTCAAGCTTTCTTGCAGTGAATACCAATGTCATCCGTTAGACCTTATGAGACAATTCTCCTTTCCAAAATCTTGGATGGCATCTGGAAATCTGCTTCCTTCAGACTTCTCTTCACGGCAGTAAACACTTCACACCTCTGCAACATGACATGGTTTATCAGAAATTGTGCAACATCTTCAGTCATCTGTAGGATCCAGTCAATTCTCTGACATATCTACAAAGATTCTACATGGACGCACCGAAAATAAATTACAGTTTACAGTAATTTTCGTACTGACCAACTACTTTGTTATATATTACAAATTGTAACCTTCAATGTTCTTATTTCATTTGAAGTTTATTCCTTATGTACGTACATTATTAAAAAGCTTGTTGGAGACAAGGAAGCACACACAGAGAGGCATTTAGCATACAAATTACATCATGCATAAGCGATGGAAAACCAAATCAATCATAATTATCTAGTGAAAGTGGCATCAACGCGTAGTAAATAAATTAGTTGAGCTACGGAACTGCTATGTGAAATTTTCTGGGTGAACTATATTGTATTTTTTTTATGAAAAAAAAAAATTAAAAATTGAGGTCCAAGAGGCTCCATAGACCAGATAAAATTCTTTGGAGGTGCAAATCTATAAAGGACACTACAGATTTAAAGTAATCCGCCTGAAGAAATTACTGAGTTCTTTTTTTTATGAACAGACAATTGCTTCAATTTAATTTATTGAATTAGCCTTGGATGAGATTTTCACCTTGTACAGGCGTCATTTGGGAAGTGCCACTCAATGCATGGATTGTGCAGTACATGCATATTTACACGTAAATCCAATCCAAGGTTACTGTGACAGACCTGGGGACGGCTTCAGCAAATGTTTCGTAACTTTTTTGCAGATTACTTACTAAGGTCTGCTAAATTAAAATTTTGTGAGTTAAAAAATGAGTTGAAGTAACATTTAAAGTAGAGATGTGCACTGGACACTTTTTTGGGGTTTTGTGTTTTGCTTTTGGATCTGGATCTCCTTTCGGGTTTTGGATCTGGATTGGTTTTGCCAAAAACACCCTGGTTTGGTTTTGGATCTGGATTTTTTTTTTAAACCCATAAAATAGCTAAAATAACAGAATATTTTTTTTTTGTTCCTACAGTATTATTATTCTCAATAACATTAATTTCCACTCATTTATAGTCTATTCTGAACACCTCACAATATTGTTTCTAGGCCAAAAGGTTGCACCGAGGTAGCTGGATTACTATGCTACGCGATACAAGTGGGCGGCACAAACACGTGGCCCATCTAGGAGTGTGCAGTGGCAGATGGGATGGTAGTTTGATAAACTGGGCCACAAAGAGTACATAATGCAAAGAAAAAAAGAGCTGCAAGATGGAATTGTCCTTGGGCCCTCCCACCCACCCTTATGTTGCATAAACAGGACACGCCTCATCCTCAGCGACCGATTCCTCACCCCCTTCAGTGTTGTGTACATCCTCATCCTCACAGAGTAATTCGTTCCCGCTGGAATCCACTACCACAGGTCCCTTTGTACTTTCTGGAGGCTAGTCTTCCCGGAAGAATTGCTAATTCATTTTGATGAACATTATCTTCTCCACATTGTGTGGAAGTAACCTCCTACACTTATCACTGACAAGGTTACCGGCTGCAATAAAAATTCTTTCGGAGTACACACTGGAGAGGGGTCAACTTAGGTAAAATAGAGCCAGTTTGTACAGGGGCCTCCAAATTGCCTCTTTTTCCTGCCAGTACAGGTACAGACTGTCTGACATGTCTACTTGGATGCTGTCACCGATGTAATCCTCCAACATTCTTTCAATGGTGACAGCATCATTTGCAGTGACAGTTGACATGTCAGAATATGTTGGCAGGTCCTTCAGTCCAGACCAGATGTCTTAAGTTGGCCCTGCCTGCCCTGCATCACCGCCAGCAGGTTGGTTAGGAAACGGATATCTAAGTTGTTTCCTGGCAGCCCCAGTTTTGGGAGAAAATGAAGAAGGAGCTGTTGCCATGTCATGTTCTGCTTCAGCTGACAGTGTTTTCACCAACAGGTCTTTGCACCTCTCTAGGTTTGTGTCCACCGGAAAGAGAGATACCACGTAGGCTTTAAACCTAGGATCGAGGACGGTGGCCAAAATGTAGTGCTCTGATTTCAACAGATTGACCACCCTTGGATCCTGGCAAAGTGTATGAAGGGCTTCATCAACAAGTCCCACATATCTAGCGGAATCGCTCCGAATTAGCTCCTCCTTCACTTTCTCCAGCTGTTTCTGCAAAAGCCTGATGAGAGGAATGACCTGACTCAAGCTGGCAGTGTCTTAACTGACTTCACGTGTGGCATGTTTGAACGATTGGAGAACCTTGCACAACATGGAAATCAATCTCCACTGCACATGAGTCAGGTGGATACCCCCTCCTTTGCCTATGTCATAGGTGGATGTATAGGCTTGAATGGCCTTTTGCTGCTCCTCTATCCTCTGAAGCATATAGAGGGTTGAGTTCCACCGTGTTAAAACCTCTTGCTTCAGGTGATAGCAGGACAGGTTCAAGATTATTTGCTGGTGCTCCAGTCTTCAGCAGCAGTCGCTGAATGGCGAAAGTGTCCTGAAATTTTTCAGGCCGCCGAAAGCGTCTCCTGCATGGCCCTGTCGTTTCTCAAAAAATGCTGCACCACCAAATTTGTTGTGTGAGGAAAACATGGGACATGCTGGAATTTGCCCTGATTTAATGTCCACACAATATTAGTGGCATTGTCTGATATCCCAAATCCACAGGAGAGTCTAAGTGGGGTAAGCCATTGGGTGATGATTTCCCTCTGTTTCTCTAAGAGGTTGTCATCGGTGTGCCTCTTATTGAAACCGGTGATACACATCGTAGCCTGCTTTGGAACGAGCTGGTGTTTCTGAGATGCTGCTGCTGATGCCGTTGCTGTTTTTGCTGCGCAAGGCATTACATCTACCCAGTGGGCTGTCACAGTCATATAGTCCTTAGTCTGCCCTGTTCCACTTGTCCACATGTCCGTGGTTAAGTGGACAGTGGGTACAACCACATTTTTTAGGACACTTGTGACTCTTATTCTGACGTCTCTGTACATTCTCGGTATCACCTGCCTAGTGAAGTGGAGTCTAGATGGGATTTGGTACCGGGGATACACTACCTCCATCAATTGTCTAAAATCCACTGCACTAATGGCGGATACCGTACGCATGTCTAACACCAACAAAGCTGTCAAGGCCTCAGTTATCCGCTTTGTAACAGGATGGCTGCTGTCGTACTTCATCCTCCTTGCAAACGACTGTTGGACGGTCAATTGCTTAGTGAAAGAAGTAGTGGTGTTCCAACTTCCTCTCCAGGATGCTAAACGACTCCCAGCAGCAACAGCAGCAGCAGCAGCAGTAGGTGTAGCAATGCAAGATCTCGGTTAGGAGAGGAGTCAGTCATGCCACTGACATGGCCTGCAGGACTACTTACGATCTTGATTGAGGAGGAAATTGACGTGGAGGGAATTGCTGGTGTATTTTGCATGTGCTTAGATACAACAGGTCAAAGGAATTTAGGTGTCCCTGGATTGCTTACGGTCTTAGTCACAGTTTCTGAATTTGACAGTGTCTTTTTATGAAAGCACTGCAGGTGACGTATAAGGGAGGATGTTCCTAGGTGGTTAACGTCCTTACCCCTACTTATTACACCTTTACATAAGGTACATATGGTAAGACAGTAGTTGTCCGGATTTGAATAGAAATAATTCCAGACCGAAGAGGTGGATTTTTTTCTCTTCTGCCCAGTCATGACGATGGGCTCATTTATCCCACGGACAACAACTGTCTCCCCTGGTGCATGATTTAAACAAACCACATTACCATCACAATCTTCATCGTCAACTTCTTCCTCAGCGCCAGCTACACCCATATCCTCATCCTGGTGTACTTCAATAGTGACATCTTCAAATTGAATATCAGAAACTGGACTGTGGTGCTCCTTCCAGCACTGGCAGAGGGCGTGCAAATGGTGGAAGGAGCCACCTCTTCCCGTCCAGTGTTGGGAAGATCAGGCATCACAACCGCTGACACACTTGGACTCTCCTTGGGGATTTGTGATACCATCTTTGAACGCATAGTTCTTTGCTGTGCTTTTGTCATCTTAACTTTTCATTTTTCCAGCGGAAAGATGAGGTATTCCATCGTCATGTGAAGCTGAACCATTAGTCATGAGCTCAGGCCAGGGCCTTACCCATTCCTTGCCACTCAGTGCCGTAAATGGCATATTGTCAAATTTACGTTTCTCCTCAGACAATTAAAATTTATTTTTTGGTGTCATTTTACTGAACTTATACAGCAGCACCACTGGACTTATGGCAGCACAGGACACCACCACTGGACTGTTCTTTAATTTTCTGGAGTTAAATAACAATATGTGGCACAGGAGAACGTAGCAAAGCCTGTAAAGATTATTTGGATAATAACCCTTTTATTTGGAGTTATTATAATAATATGCAGCACAGGAGAGCATACCCCTACACCACACAGGGTAAAGCCTATAAAAAGTATTTGGATTAGCACAGGACACCACCACTGGACTGATGCAGCACAAGACACCAACACTGGACTGATGCAGCACAAGACAGCAGCATTGGACTGGATTGATACAGCAGCACCACTGGACTTATGGCAGCACAAGACACCACCACTGGACTGATGCAGCACAAGACACCACCACTGGACTGGATTTATACAGCAGCACCACTGGACTTATGGCAGCACAGGACACCACCACTGTGACTGGACTGATGCAGCACAAGACACCACCACTGGAATGAAACAAAAGAGCAGATCGCCACCCCACGTGCCACGGTATATTCCCGCACAGACACTGAGGAGACACGTCCTCTCACTACACTCTCCAGGAATGGAGTGTAGATGGCGGGGTAGGAGGCGCGAAATATACAAAGTCCGGATCTCGCGAGAATCCGACACCAGGATGATGAAGTTTTGCCTCGTTCTGGGAACCTAGTCTGTCGGGAAAACCCGAGCCGGACTCGGTTCCCGACTCGGATTGGGGGTGTTCGGTGGGGTTCGGATTTCCAAAATCCGAATCCACTAATCCCTAAAATTTATATGGATGCAAGTCACATCTCACATTTTACATTTGCAATTACATGTTTTGGGCACTACACCTGAATAGACCAGGGCCAGTATTTACTAAAAAATCGAATTTGTCCGATTTGTGTTTTTTTTTCTAAGTCCCAACACGGGAATTCACTAAGCACAAATCTCGGCAGTGTTTGGACTATTCGTAATGGTTTGAATGACAAAGTTCAGAAATACGAATGAATAGACCATCGGTCAAACGCGGCAGTTATTTCATACAACACGGGTATTCACTATTCAATCGTATTTGGGTGTTAGTCTCTGAGTGCTCAATTGCGGTCGTATTTTTTCGCGATTCGTTAAAAAAAGCGGCAAAAAATAGACCTGCTTTTTTCAGGCGTGTTTACATGTGTTGCAAATAACAAATCACTCACACCTGAATAAGGATGCCTATAAAAGGATCTTAGGCCCATTTCAATCCACCTACACTCAGAAATGGCAGCAGGACTGTGGACCAGTGATATTTTGTGTGCTGTGGGATTCCTCAGACTCAGACATCAGCCTGTAAGTAACCAGGGCCAAGAAACTGAACATGTTCAGCAGGTTGTACAGGTTCCGCGGAGGCTGCGCAGGCCTCGTTTTTTTAGGGGGCATTCAAACTTGAATGCACTGTCCGATGATACGGTCAAACAGATGTTCCGTCTAAATCGTAACAACATTTTCCGTCTGTGTGACCTTGTCAAACTGGGCCTAGACCCTGAGACAGCACGCTCTCGCTCTGTCTCAGGCCTGCACAAACTCCTGGCTGTGTTGCACTTTATGGCTACTGGCAGCTTTCAGGCTGTGTCTGGGGATGTCATAGGAATCTCACAGCCCTCATTTACCTCCTCTGTTTTTGGTTGGTTTTAATTACTCGGTGGCCAGTTCTATCCTAAAATCTCATGTTTAATTTTCTTTCAAATATACACACAGATGTTGGCTGTTTTGCAGCCCCACATCGATGCCTCAATCTGCTTCCCTACCCAGGAGTCTCAGTGGCATGCCGTCAGGGTAGATTTCTATGAGCTGGCTGGCATGCCCAATGTGCTGGGAGCCATAGATTGCACACACATTCAGCTGAGACCACCTAGGGGCAGGCAGCACATCTATACTAATCGTCATCTAGAGCACTCCACAAATGTGCAGGTGGTTTGTGATGCAAATCTCAAAATAATGAGTGTTGTTGCTGGTTACCCCGGGGGCTGCCATGACTCCTTCATCCTCAGTCAGTCATCCCTCTTTGATAAGTTTGAGGACGGACAAATGCCAGATGGGTGGCTACTGGGTATGTAATTTGATATGTGTAGGCCTGCGTCTACTTTGTCCAAATACAGGGGCAATACAGCTCCAATATGTAAATTATCATTTAGGGACAGATTGCCCGCTGCCTTTATTACCTTGCACATATCACTGGTTTATCACTTCCTTATGCCTTCTCCAGGTTAATACATCTGCCCCACAGTGTGTTACTTATGTGTTGCTGTATCTTAACATGAATCACGTTACTATATCTTTAGGTGATGGAGGATATGGCTGTTTCTCTTGGCTTCTAACTCCATTGTCCCGACCTGATACCCCTGCTGAACACAATTACAATCATGCACATAAGTCCACGCGGAATGTGATAGAAAGATGTTTTGGTGTGCTGAAATCTAGGTTTCGGTGTCTGGATAAGTCTGGTGGCCTTTTGTTGTATAGTCCCTTGAAGGTGACTCAAATTGTGTTCTGCTGCTGCTTTCTTCATAACATGTGTTTGCAACAACATTTGCCTCATGTTGAGGAGGAGAAGGAGGATGAAGAAAGCAGCCAGCAAGCAGAGGAATTAGAGACATTTGGTGATACTTGGAGTACAGATGTAGGTAGGCAGGTTAGACAAGACCTCATAAATCGTTATTTTTAAGGTAAGTTTCTCTAACGTCCTAGTGGATGCTGGGGACTCCGTAAGGACCATGGGGAATAGACAGGCTCCGCAGGAGACAGGGCACTTTAAGAAAGAATTAGGAATACTGGTGTGCACTGGCTCCTCCCTCTATGTCCCTCCTCCAGACCTCAGTTTGAATCTGTGCCCGGACGAGCTGGGTGCACTTTAGTGAGCTCTCCTGAGCTTGCTAAATAGAAAGTATTTTGTTAGGATTTTTTTATTTTCAGAGAGATCTGCTGGCAACAGACTCTCTGCTACGTGGGACTGAGGGGAGAGAAGCAGCCCTACTCACTGTGGATAGGTCATGCTTCTTAGGCTACTGGACACCATTAGCTCCAGAGGGATCGAACACAGGAACGCACCATTGGTCATCCGATCCCAGAGCCACGCCGCCGTCCCCCTCGCAGAGCCAGAAGCCAGAAGCCGGCATGAGAAGCAAGAAGACTTCAAAAGCGGCGGCAGAAGACTCCTGTCTTCATATGAGGTAGCGCACAGCACTGCAGCTGTGCGCCATTGCTCCCACATTAAACCCACACACTCCGGTCACTATAGGGTGCAGGGCGCAGAGGGGGCGCCCTGGGCAGCAATTAGAGACCTCTTGGCAAAGTGGGCATATATACAGTTGGACACTGTATATATGCATGAGCCCCCACCATTATTTTACACAAAATCGCGGGACAGAAGCCCGCCGCTAAGGGGGCGGGGCTTCTTCCTCAGCACTCACCAGTGCCATTTTCTCTCCACAGCTCCGCTGAGAGGAAGCTCCCCAGGCTCTCCCCTGCCGATTCACGGTAGAAAGAGGGTAAAAAGAGAGGGGGGGCACAGAAATTTAGCGCAAAATCAGTATATACAGCAGCTACTGGGTAAACACTAAGTTACTGTGTAATTCCTGGGTCATATAGCGCTGGGGTGTGTGCTAGCATACTCTCTCTCTCTGTCTCTCCAAAAGGCCTTGTGGGGGTTCTGTCCTCAAAAATAGCATCCCCTGTGTGTGTGGTGTGTCGGTACGCTTGTCTCGGCATGTTTGACGAGGAAGGCTATGTGGAAGCAGAGCAGGTACAAATGAATGTGGGATCGCCGCCGACGCCCGATTGGATAGATATGTGGAAGTTTTTAAATGATGATGTTAATTCCTTGCATAAAAGGTTGGATAAAACTGAAGCCTTGGGACAGTCAGGGTCTCAACCCATGCCTGCTCCTACAGCGCAGAGGCCGTCAGGGTCTCAGAAGCGCCCACTATCCCAAATTGTTGACACAGATATCGACACAGATTATAACTCCAGTGTCGATGGCGATGATGCAAAGTTGCAGCCTAAAATGGCTAAAGCCATCCGCTACATGATTATAGCAATGAAGGATGTATTGCACATCTCAGAGGAAAACCCAGTCCCTGACAAGAGGGTTTATATGTTTGGAGAAAAAAGGCATGAGGTGACGTTTTGCCCCTTCACATGAGTTAAATGAGTTATGTGAAAAAGCTTGGGAATCTCCAGATAGAAAAATGCAGATTTCCAAACGGTTGCTTATGGCGTATCCTTTCCCGCCAATGGACAGGCTACGCTGGGAATCCTCCCCTAGGGTAGACAAAGCTTTGACACGCTTATCTAAGAAGGTAGCCCTGCCGTTACAGGATACGGCCACCCTAAAAGATCCTGCGGATAGAAAGCAGGAAGGTATCCTGAAGTCCATTTATACACATTCAGGTACCCTACTAAGGCCGGCAATTGCGTCGGCCTGGATGTGTAGTGCTGTAGCAGCATGGACAGATACTTTATCTGAGGAACTTGATACCTTGGACAAGGATACTATATTACTGACCCTGGGGCATATAAAAGACGCTGTCCTATATATGAGAGATGCCCAGAGAGACATTAGCCTACTGGGCTCTAGAATAAATGCAATGTCAATTTCTGCCAGAAGGGTCCTGTGGACTCGGCAATGAACAGGTGATGCCGACTCAAAAAGGCACATGGAGGTTTTACCTTACAAGGGTGAGGAATTGTTTGGGGACGGTCTCTCGTACCTAGTTTCCACAGCTACGGCTGGGAAGTCAAATTTTTTGCCATATATTCCCTCACAACCTAAGAAAGCACCATATTACCAAATGCAGTCCTTTCGATCACAAAGAGGCAAGAGAGTCCGAGGTGCGTCTTTTCTTGCCAGAGGCAGGGTTAGAGGAAAGAAGCTGCACAATACAGCTAGTTCCCAGGAACAGAAGTCCTCCCCAGCTTCCACTAAATCCACCGCATGACCCTTGGGCTCCACAGGTGGAGCCAGGATCGGTGGGGGCGCGTCTCCGAAATTTCAGCCACCAGTGGGTTCGCTCACGGGTGGATCCCTGGGCTATACAGATTGTATCTCAGGGATACAAGCTGGAATTCGAAGTGATGCCCCCTCACCGTTACCTCAAATCGGCCCTGCCAGCTTCCCTCATAGAGAGGGAAATAGTGTTAGCGGCAATTCACAAATTATATCTCCAGCAGGTGGTGGTAAAGGTTCCCCTTCTTCAACAGGGAAGGGGTTACTATTCGACAATGTTTGTGGTACCGAAACCGGACGGTTCGGTCAGACCCATATTGAATTTAAAATCCCTGAACAGTTACCTGAAAGGGTTCAAGTTCAAGATGGAATCGCTCAGAGCGGTCATTGCAAGCCTGGAAGAGGGGGATTTTATGGTGTCTCTGGACATAAACGATGCTTACCTGCATGTCCCCATTTATCCACCTCATCAGGAGTCCCTCAGATTTGTGGTACAGGATTGTCATTACCAATTCCAGACGTTGCCGTTTGGTCTGTTCACGGCACCGAGAATATTTACCAAGGTAATGGCAGAAATGATGGTGCTTCTGCGAAAGCAAGGAGTCACAATTATCCCATACTTGGACGATCTCCTCATAAAGGCGAGGTCCAGAGAGCAGTTGCTGATCAGCATAGCACACTCTCGGGAAGTGTTGCAACAGCACGGCTGGATTCTGAATATTCCAAAGTCGCAGCTGATTCCTACGACGCGTCTGCCCTTCCTGGGCATGATTCTGGACACAGACCAGAAGAAGGTTTTTATCCCGACGGAGAAGGCTCAGGAGCTCGTGACTCTGGTCAGAGACCTCTTAAAACCAAAACAGGTGTCGGTGCATCACTGCACGCGAGTCCTGGGAAAGATGGTGGCGTCATACGAGACCATTCCCTTTGGCAGGTTCCATGCGAGGACCTTTCAGTGGGATCTGTTGGACAAGTGGTCCGGATCGCATCTTCAGATGCATCGGCTGATCACCCTATCCCCCAGTGCCAGGGTGTCTCTTCTGTGGTGGCTGCAGAGTGCTCACCTTCTCGAGGGTCGCAGGTTCAGCATTCAGGACTGGGTCCTGGTGACCACGGATGCAAGCCTCCGACGGTGGGGGGCAGTCACACGCGGAAGAAATTTCAAGGGTCTGTGGTCAAGTCAGGAGACTTGTCTGCACATCAATATCCTGGTACTAAGGGCCAAATACAACGCCCTAAGTCTAGCGGAACCTCTGCTTCGCAACCATCCGGTGCTGATTCAGTCAGACAACATCACCGCAGTGGCTCATGTAAACCGCCAAGGCGGCACAAGGAGCAGGGTGGCGATGGCGGAAGCCACCAGAATTCTTCGCTGGGTGGAGAATCACGTAAAAGCACTGTCAGCAGTGTTCATTCCGGGAGTGGACAACTGGGAAGCAGACTTCCTCAGCAGGCACGACCTCCACCCGGGAGAGTGGGGACTTCATCAAGAAGTCTTCACACAGATTACAAGTCGATGGGAACTGCCACAGGTGGACATGATGGCATCCCGCCTCAACAAAAAGCTACAAATGTATTGCGCCAGGTCAAGAGACCCTCAGGCGATAGCTGTGGACGCACTAGTGACACCGTGGGTGTTCCAGTCGGTTTATGTGTTTCCTCCTCTTCCTCTCATACCCAAGGGATTGGCCAAGAAGGACTTGCTATCCGGAACTGCAAGAAATGCTCACAGAGGACCCATGGCCTCTGCCTCTCAAACAGGATCTGCTGCAACAGGGGCCCTGTCTGTTCCAAGACTTACCGCGGCTGCGTTTGACGGCATGGCGGTTGAACGCCGGATCCTAGCAGAAAAAGGCATTCCGGATGAGGTTATTCCTACGCTAATAAAGGCTAGGAAGGACGTGACGGCTAAACATTATCACCGTATATGGCGAAAATATGTTGCTTGGTGTGAGGCCAGGAATGCCCCTACAGAGGATTTTCAGCTGGGCCGTTTCCTTCACTTCCTACAGTCGGGAGTGACTTTGGGCTTAAAATTGGGGTCCGTTAAGGTCCAGATTTCAGCCCTATCCATTTTCTTTCAAAAGGAACTGGCTTCTCTTCCTGAAGTTCAGACGTTTGTAAAGAGAGTGCTGCATATTCAGCCCCCTTTTGTGCCACCAGTGGCCCCTTGGGATCTTAACGTGGTGTTGAGTTTCCTGAAATCACACTGGTTTGAGCCACTTAAAACCGTGGAGTTAAAATATCTCACGTGGAAGGTGGTCATGCTATTGGCCTTAGCTTCGGCTAGGCGTGTGTCAGAATTGGCGGCTTTGTCACATAAAAGCCCCTATCTGGTTTTCCATATTTGAACCAACCTATTGCGGTGCCTGCGGCTACTCATGACTTGGAGGATTCCAAGTTACTAGATGTAGTCAGGGCTTTGAAGGTTTATGTAGCCAGAACGGCTGAAATCAGGTAAACTGAGTCGCTGTTTATCCTGTATGCATCCAACAAGCTGGGTGCTCCTGCTTCAAAGCAAACTATTGCTCGCTGGATCTGTAACACGATTCAGCAGGCTCATTCTGCAGCTGGATTGCCGCCTCCAAAATCAGTAAAAGCCCATTCCACAAGGAAGGTGGGCTCTTCTTGGGCGGCTGCCCGAGGGGTCTCGGCATTACAGGTTTGCCGAGTAGCTACTTGGTCGGGTTCAAACACTTTTGCAAAGTTCTACAAGTTTGATACCCTGGCTGAGGAGGACCTTGTGTTTGCTCATTCGGTGCTGCAGAGTCATCCGCACTCTCCCGCCCGTTTGGTAACTTTGGTATAATCCCCATTGTCCTTACGGAGTCCCCAGCATCCACTAGGACGTTAGAGAAAATAAGATTTTACTTACCGGTAAATCTATTTCTCGTAGTCCGTAGTGGATGCTGGGCGCCTGTCTCAAGTGCGGACTTCTTCTGCAATACTTGTATATAGTTATTGCTTAAATAAGGGTTATGTTATGGTTGCATCAGGTTTATCTGGTGCTCTGTTGTTGTTCATACTGTTAACTGGGTAAGTTTATCACGAGTTATACGGTGTGATTGGTGTGGCTGGTTTGAGTCTTACCCTGGATTCCAAAATCCTTTCCTTGTACTGTCAGCTCTTCCGGGCACAGTTTCCTTAACTGAGGTCTGGAGGAGGGACATAGAGGGAGGAGCCAGTGCACACCAGTATTCCTAATTCTTTCTTAAAGTGCCCTGTCTCCTGCGGAGCCCGTCTATTCCCCATGGTCCTTACGGAGTCCCCGGCATCCACTACGGACTACGAGAAATAGATTTACCGGTAAGTAAAATCTTATTTTTGTTTGCTTCTTTCATTTGTTGTGTAAGGCTAAATATATGTTGCCCCATTTTTCAATTAAAAACCATTACTCAGGGTGTGTCTGTCTCCTTCAGACATACAAACATACCCTCGCTTTATGCTATACAAATGTAGCATGTGTATTGTGTTTATTTAAAAACTCAAAACAACAGATTATGAGTTGTATGCATGAAGTCTGGATAAGTGTTAATAAACTTGGATTGAAAATTTATTGCAAGCACACATAATCCACATAGTAATTTTTTTTGTATTTTACTTTATGATTGTGTGTAACGTCCTAATGCACAGGTTCTCAAAATCGGCCCTCAGGACCCCACACAGTGCATGTTTTGCAGGTAACCCAGTAGAATCACAGGTGTATGAATTACTCACAGACACATTTTAAAAGGTTCACAGGTGGAGCTAATTATGTCACTTGTGATTCTGTGAGGAGACCTGCAAAACATGCACTGTGTGGGGTCCTGAGGCCCGAGTTTGAGAACCTGTGTCCTAATTAAACAGTCCTCCACATATAATATGTTAGCCTTGAGGAATACATGTGTCCCTATGTGTGATGCTCCATCGTATTTAAGGGACACAAACTTAGTCTCATCCCAAAAAAATTATTTTGTAATGTTTGCTGCAGTAAACTTGCGCATTTGTAAGTAAATACACAGTTTGCCACATATATACATTATTATACACATTATTTGTGTTTTTTTTTTAATTCAAATTTCTTTGTTTCTGCATCATGTGTAAGAAACTGATTACTCATTTTTAACACACACAAACATGGCCCAACAATAATGACATTCATTTTGGCACTGGATTATCTAAATTCAATCACAACATATTAAAACCTTTTTAGCCAACTCAATTGTGTTATTCTTGTAATGTTGTATAGAGAAGAAAGGTAAAAGAGTTAACAATCACATTGTAATTTGTATTGGTCATGGATGAATCTGCATGGCTGCCAATTAGTCTGCCTGCAGGATATAAGAATGATTGGAATCTAGAAACAGTAATGATTAGAAAAAAATCAAGTGGTCTTGTTACTGCATGCTAAAGACATTCTGCATGGCTGCCAATTAGTCTGCCTGCAGGATATAAGAATGATTGGAATCTAGAAAGAGTAATGATTAGAAAATAATCAAGTGGTCTGGTTACTTCCTGCTAACATCTATGTGCAGCTAAAACAACATTTCCCTCCTCCAAAAAAATTCAAAGATGGTAAAGAATAAATGTGCGTACAAATTTCCTGTTGTTTGTACCACTTATAATTAATGATGTTGTACATATTGTCAAGGAGCTAAGTGTTAAATCTATTTTGACAAACATACACTTACTAAGTATTTTGATGTACTTCTCTGAAATTAAAAATGTGAGGTTTATTTGTTAATTTTATTTGGGTGGCTGCTTGTCCTGCCCTTTGCCTTTACCACTGTCATGTTGGCGTGCTCCGTTGGACCGTCTTGGTGGTGATGACACTGGCGTGATATTTGGAGTAGTCGTACCAGAACTGCTGCTTGTTTGCAGTTGGTGCATGGATCTGAGTGTTTCATTGAGGTTAGTGAGGGTGGCATTGAGTTCACGTGTAGCAGCATTTTGATTGTCTACAATTCGGAATAAAGTTTCATTTATCTTTTGATTTTTTTGAAAAATGTTCATATTGCTTTGCTTTTGTCTGTGCTGTTCTTCCATTAGTCTGTGCTGTTCTTCCATTAGTCTGTGCTGTTCTTCCATTATGCGCTGTAAGTTGCCAATGACCTGTGTAATGTCTACACGCATGAGTTCCATGGTATTGCCAATTCTCGTGGTTTGTTCATTTTGTCTACTCATATTTCTGGTTATTCTTCTGAGGTGACATGGTAGGCTTGCAAACATTTGTGTCTGCCTACGCAGGCAATCTTCATTAGTGGCCTGCTGTCTAGCCCAAATGTTCCAAAACACGTGATCAGGGCCTTGTGTTACTGGTGTTGTTGGGCTGTGTTGTGGTGGTGGTGTGCTTTGCTGTGGTGGTGTACTCACAGGTGCTGGGGGCCTGATTTCTTGGCTTAATGAATGCATTTCAAACATGATTGTCTCATCCATGTCACTGTGTTGCTGTTGTTGCGGAGGGATGCTGTTACCAGGAATAGAAGCTGAAATTTAGAAAAATTATCCGTTAGCTATCCATATGTTTGAAAAATTATAACAAATCACTACACATAGAACCACATGTCATTGACTGTTGCTTTCAGATATCCTGTCTAGCAACATCATCACTCATAACTTAAATACATACATATGCCTGTTTGTGGCAAATGTGTCTGGTTACTTCATTGTGAAAACAAACACATTAGTTTTATTGTAGATCAGACATACTCCACCATAAAAACACATTGTAATCCATAATGTGTTACCTTATAGCTTTTCAAAAACAAACATAGTAATGTTTTTATATGTATTTGGCAATGTTAGGTCAAACACACGTGAAAATTTGTTTAACAACCTTACTATTTTCCAAAATTAAACATGAGTTTCTGTTGCAGCATCTTACACACAATGTGCTACTGTATGGCTGAAGTGGACATACATATCTTTAGAGGATGTGGACAAGGCCATTTTGCTAGGATTCCATTTCATGTTTTACTGACTTCGGTAAGTATATCAGATTTTGATGTGTTTTGACTTAATGCGTTTAAGTAAAAGTTTTATTACGATCTGAAATTTATTAAATTTATGTCAGTTTGATACTCACAATCAAGATGAGGGGAGTGTGGTTCACGTCTTGGAGGTGTGTCCAAAATTTGGAGTGGGGGGACCGAACATACTGTCGATAATCTTCGTGGCGGGGTAGCCTGCTGTGGTTGGCCCTGGACATCAGACCTTGCTTTTCTTTGCTGCCACATGTATTTTTTGGTGGTGTGTTACAGAAGTCCGACTTCTGCTGCTCCAGACTTCTTTTGATGGACCTAGTATTGAAAGTTACATTTTGTTATGGCCATTCCTTTACAAACATACCCTATACTACTATGGACACTTTACTTGCTTCCGCAGCGTCATCATCATCATCAGATGTCATGGGAGTTACTGTAGGACGACCAGTACTGCTTTTTTCCAACACTGTAAAACCAAAATAAAATCTCATGTATTCATGCTATTGTTGATAGATCCACCCATTATGCTTATAAACATTAATTCTTTAAATAATGCTTGTTTTATTTAAAAAAAAAAAACATAAGGACCGTAAACCAAAAAACCACTACATAAAACAATAAACATTGTCCAATAGCCATATGCACTATGGAAAGTGCAACACAGGAAAACATGTACAGGACAAAGACATAGGACACAAGTAAAATTACATACACTAACAACCAAAAACACACACATCTTAATTTTGTAATGAAAGGAAAAAATTTACAGATGCAATACAGAAATTGGTCTGTGATGTGGCACTCCAAACACACGTTACCACTATATGAGCCCAAAAAAAAAAAAAAACATAAAAAAAAAAATTAGACTGCAGTGTTGTGTCAGGGTACAAATACAGACTCAAACTGAACAAACAAATAGTGGTTTTTTAAAAAAATTATTACATTCAGTAATAATGACATTACACATGTAAGTGGTTTCCAAACTACTTCCCACTACTCCAGCCTCTAACATGACAACCACTGTTTTTGCAACATTGCACATGGATAACCTAAATATAAAACATAGTCCAAATTAAAAACTTAAAAATGTGCAAAAGGAAAACATTATTGCTGGAGAATTCAATGAGACACCAAGTCCAAACTACACATGGAAAATATACAGAAAAAAAACACATGACATACAATAAAGTAAGATGTTACATTGGCTTTTGTAGAAAACATTACCAAAAAAATGTATTTGCTGACACACACTTGAAGATGGGAGTAATATGTAACGTCACATGATACACATTTGAAAAAAATAAAATAAAAAAAATAAGGTCATAGAATGTTAATGCAAATAGACATGCTCACCATTCTTCTTGGGCCTATCTGAATCCCGGACATGGGCTGCAGAGACTACTTCAGGAGGTATTACACTCCGCATGGGCTCCTCATACTCCAGATATCTTGCAATATAGGGCTGCCCACCACCGGTTTTTCAAGCCGACTTCGCCTCCTTGGCCATTTTGGACTTGACACGTCGCTTTATGTCATAGTACCGTTTGCGGTACGTGTCCTCCGTCCGCTTGACCACCCCTTCACTATTGACAGCAGCAACAACTTTCGCCCACAACACCGTCTTCTTCCGTGTTGGCACCTTGGCGGACTCAGGCCCAAATAGCTGCCGCTGATAGTTCATCAGCTCCCGCACCAATGCCACATTTTCTGTATAACTAAACTTGACATTCCGCCCAGTCTTAGTAGTGGTACGTGGCTGCGGAGCTCTCTGACTGTCACTATCACTGTCACTTGAGGCTGCTGCAGCAACCTCACCCACCTCCTCCACCTCACTAACCTCACTCACACTCACCTCCTCCACCTGACCGACCTCCTCCCCCCTCACTCACACCCTCCACCTCACCCACCTCTGAGTCACACATAATTGTGTGTCTAAACACTTAACACAGAAAAAAAACAACAACACACTCCTCCACTACCACTGCACAAATCACACACACACACACACACACACACACACACACACACACACACACACACACACACTGACAAGGGACTATATATAAAAAATACTTGGACAAAAAATTAGACAAAACCACAAAAAACAAGACTACAAGAATGACAAGACTACTTTCAAACACAATACTACACTCAGAAACCGCAAACACTCCTCACCAAACCAAAAACTCACCTACCTCCACAGCACAACCTCCCTCCTCACCACTAACTAAACCCACGAGGTGCGGATGGTTTGGGGCGTATCTATATGGTTGCGCACAGACACTCCTACATCTGAAACACAACCAATCACGAACGGGGATGAAAAACGAAACTAAAAGTGAAAATGCGGCCGGGGTTTAAATAAACCCTGCCGCGTTTTACTTAGAAAATAAACCAGCAAAGATAACAAAAACACGTACGCAAACGACAATGACGGCCGTAAATGTGCCAAAAAAAATGACTGGCATCGACATCGGAAAACACGAAAACCATAAAGTCGACTGCTTCGTAACTTTGCGTATATAGTTTCAAAAAATTGCAGGAAAATGCACCCAATACAAAACGAGTTAAAACACTACACAAACTGACTCAAACACGAATATTAGTAAATATTGGCCCAGGAGTAAAACATGTTTATTTGATTTGTTTACTTAGAAATAAAATGCAATCTTTTAAATTGTAACCAGACACAATCAATTTTAAAGGGTTACATTTTATTCAGTAAACAAAGCAAATTTGTTTTGAATGATATAAAATAGAAATTTAGTGTAAAAATGCAATTACAAAATATCTTTCTATTCAAGGACAACCTCTTGGCACTTTCACATTATCAAATTGTGCATGTGCAGCAATCTTTTCCTTCCCCATATACTCCCTTATTCTGGTCTGGACAGCAGATCTACAATAAGTGACCTTGATTCTCACAGAAAGGAAAGTAACAGTGTATAGGACATTGCAGAGCATTTCTATATGCTCAGGTTAACTCTTTCGGCTCCCAATTCTTGCAGTCATAGGCGGGATGTAATGAACTCTGAGTCCGACGGCTGTGCGGGATGCCGGCCGAACTCGGATGTTATTTTAAATTGGCAATCCTGTGCAAGGCTAAACCATGCCTTGTACGTGATTGCCCCTTTAAAACATATTCAGAGTTCCTCTGGCATCCCGCACAGCCGGCGGACTCGGAGATCATTACATCCCACTTACGGGTTCTGATTCTGTGTCAGACAGAAACTGCCTGTATCTGTGTGATTCTTTTTTTTAAGCCCGATTTACTACCTTACTCGGATGTGAGTTTCCATGTGGCTCATGCAAGGATCCATACGGTTTCAGGCAATGGGAAGCCACTCTGCCCAATCAATTTCCATCCACAGCCACAATTGCCATAGCTACAGCCCTTCCACCAGCTTCATGCTACGTGCTAGAGATTCATCTGGAACAAGCTTCCATTCTCCAAACACACATCTCAGAATAATAAGGAATTCTAGCTACAGGACCACACTCACTCAAGACGGAACTGCTCCATATGATTGCATTGTCGCCACCCAGTTCCCACTCCAAACGGACCATTCCACTGTAGGACACAGCAAGGTATGATCCGGCCTAATCAAATTTGCAGTATGCACAAGCGCTGTATGCTAAAACTTGCTGTTTGCTCCTGTGCAGAAATTCATCTGACTCGGATTCAGACCCATAACATCAATAATAGTATTCTGTGACCAGTTTAAAAAAGCAGTCACATGGGTGAGTTTCTCCTGATCTACTAATATCAGAAGCCTTTGTGCTGCTTCTAGAGCTACACATCAGTGCTAGAGTATTTGGAAAGAAGGCGTTAATGTTCATTAGCAGGAGCTGTGGATTTATTCTGACATGTGAGCTAAATACTCTATAAATACTCAGAGGAGAGGTTTCTGGATACATTTGTTAAGCATTGGTTTTCTAGTCAATTGCAAAGCAATCAACATAGACATCGAGTTAGTGTATATGGGGCCTAGGGGGTCATTCCGAGTTGATTCACACTGACATGCGGGGGGATGCCCAGCTCCCGGCCAGTGCAGATTTAGCGTGCTGGCCGGGAGCTACTCATCGCTCCCCGGCCCGCAGCAGCTGCATGTGACGTCACGCAGTCGCTGCAGCCCACCCCCCATTCGGACCGGCCATGCCTGTGTTGGCCAGACCGCTCCCACGAAACGGCAGCCAAATGCCGCCATTCTGTCCCTTCCCACCCAGCGATCACCTCTGCCTGTCAATAAGGCAGAGGCGATCGCAGCCCTGCTACGGCATTCAGCCATCTGGCATGCGCCCACGCACTACGGCGCCGGTGCACGCACAGTAGGGACCCATTCGCTCGGCTGCGACAAAAAGCAGCGAGCAACGGGTCAGGATGACCGCCCCTAATTCAGATTTGATCGCAGCACCAAATTTGTTAGCAGTTGGGCAAAACCATGTGCACTGCAGGGAGGGCAGATATAACATGTGCAGAGACAGTTAGATTTGGGTGGGATGTGCTCAAACTGAAATCTAAATTGCAGTGTAAAAATAAAGCAGCCAGTATTTACCCTGCACAGAAACAAAATAACCCACCCAAATCTAACTCTCTCTGCACATGTTATATCTGCCACACCTGCAGTGCTCATGGGCCCTCATTCCGAGTTGTTCGCTCGCAAGGCGATTTTAGCAGTATTGCACACGCTAAACCGCCGCCTACTGGGAGTGAATCTTAGCTTCTTAAAATTGCGAATGAAAGATTCGCAATATTGCGATTACACATCTCGTATATAGTTTCAGAGTAGCTTCAGACTTACTCGGCATCTGCGATCAGTTCAGTGCTTATCGTTCCTGGTTTGACGTCACAAACACACCCAGCGTTCGCCCAGACACTCCTCCGTTTCTCCAGCCACTCCCGCGTTTTTTCCGGAAACGGTAGCGTTTTTTCCCACACGCCCATAAAACGGCCTGTTTCCGCCCAGTAACACCCATTTCCTGTCAATCACACTACGATCGCCTGAGCGAAGAAAAAGCCGTGAGTAAAAATCCAAACTTCATAGCAAATTTACTTGGCGCAGTCGCAGTGCGAACATTGCGCATGCGCACTAAGCGGAAAATCGCTGCGATGCGAAGAAATGTTACGAGCGAACGACTCGGAATGACCTCCATGGTTTTGCTCAACTGCTAACAAATTTGCTGCTGCGATCAACTCTGAATTACCCCCATAGTAACAGTATTTGCTAAGCATCAGTTTTGAACCTCAAATCAAATCTGCCATCAATGTCCATCAATTTTTGAAGTTTACAAGCCATTTCTGATTACTCATTTCCGATAGAAACCCTGTCAAATATACATGTAAATCTGACAGAAACCAATGAAAAACCAATGGCTACTGTCGAAAAACAGATGAACACTTCCTGATGCTTTGCTATTTGTTTGTGCGCCAAACCCCTTTGTTTTAGTTTTGGCTTTGGATCTGTATTAACTAGGGATGAGCGAGTTCGATATCTCAGCGATCCAACCCCCCCTCCACCCCCCGAACTTTACGATACAAGCTCAGGACTTCCCGCCTTCCTCAGAACCCAAAACAAGGCAAAACATCATCATACCGCTGTTTTATTCTCGAGGGTTTTGGATTACATGTAAGTCCCGGTGATCTGCGCCATCTTCACTCCAGCATTGGAAAGTGATGGAGACAGACCTCTGTCTCTGTGTGGGTGGTGGCATCGGGTGGGGTCACTGTGTATGTGCTGTTAGGCGTGTGCTATCCTGTGTGCTGTTAGGAGTGCTTTACAAGGGTGCTGTCCTGTGGTGTTCTGTGCTATACAGGGGTGCTGTCCTGTGGTGTTCTGTGCTGTACAGGGGTGCTGCTGTCCTCTGCTGCCCTGTGCTGTACAGCAGTGCTGTCCTGGGGTGCTGACCTGTGTTGTTAGGGGTGCTGTCCTGTGCTGTAAGGGGTGCTGCTGTCCTGTGCTGTTAGGGGTGCTGTACAGGGGTGCTGCTGTCCTGTGCTGTACAGGGGTGCTGTCCTGTGTGCTGTTAGGGGTGCTGTACAGGGGTGCTATCCTGGGATGCTGACCTGTGCTGTTAGGAATGCTGTCCTGTGCTGTTAGGGGTGCTGTACAGGAGTGCTGTCCTGGGGTGCTGTCCTGTGCTGTTAGGGGTGCTATCCTGTGCTGTTAGGGGTGCTGTCCTGTGTGCTGTAAAAATAAAGGGGCACTGTGGCACAGTCCTGTGTGCTGTAAAAATAAAGGGGTGCTGTGGTGCTGTCCTGTGTGCTGTAAAAATAAAGGGGTGCTGTTCTGTGAATTGTAAACATAAAGGGGCACTGTCCTGTATGCTGTAATAATAAAGGGGCGCTGTCCTGTGCTGTTAGGGGTGCTGTACAGGGCACTATACAGGGGTGCTGTCCTGTGCTGTAAGGGGTGATGTCCTGTGGTATCAGGAGTGCTGCACAGGAGTGCTGCTGTCCGGTGCAGTTAAGGGTGCTACTGTCCTGTGCTGTACAGGGGCACTGTCCTCTGCTGTTAGGGGTGCTGTTCAGGGGTGCTTTCCTGGGGTGTTAGGGGCACTGTCCTGTATGCTATAAAAATAAAGGGGTGCTGTGGGACTGTCCTGTGTGCTGTAAAAATAAAGGGGCGCTGTCCTGTGTGTGGTAAAAATAAAGGGTCACTTTTCTGTGTGCAGTAATAATAAAGGGGTGCTGTCCTGTGCTGTTAGGGGTGCTGTCCTAGGTTGCTGTGTTGTGCTGTTAGGGTTGCTGTCCTGTGCTGTTAGGGGCGGTGTCCTGTGTGCTGTAAATAATGGACCACTGTGGCACTGTCCTGTGTGCTGTAAAAATAAAGGGGCGCCGTCCTGTGTGCTGTAAAAATAGAGGGGAATGCTGTCCTGTGCTGTTAGGAGTGCTGTACTGGGGTGTTGTCCTGTGCTATTCAGGGGTGCTGTACAGGGGTGCTGCAGTCCTGTGATGTCCTGGGGTGCTGTAGAGGGGTGCTGTCCCTCTGCCTTTTTAGTCCAGGGGTGCTGCCCCACTGCCATTTAAGTCCAGGGGTGCTGCTGCCTGTCTGTTGTGCTGTGTAATTCTCCAGGGGTGCTGCCTATGCTGTATAAGTCCAGGGGTGTTGCCTATCTGCTGTATAAGTCCAGCGGTGCTGCCTATCTGCTGTATAAGTCCAGCGATGCTGCCTATCTGCTGTATAAGTCCAGGGGTGTTACCTATTTGCTGTATAAGTCCAGGGGTGTTGCCTATCTGCTGTATAAGTCCAGCGGTGCTGCCTATCTGCTGTGTAAGTCCAGAAATTCCACGTTTGACAAAGTGTTTTTCAATAAACTAACAACTCTGAGTACAAAATGGGGAGAGACCACATTTGTGCCCAAAGTCAGTCAGAAGAGACAGAATCATAATCCAGCGGAACGTGACATAGCAACATCTCCTACTTAATTTTCCCTGGCAACTGCCAGAGAAAACTAGATTTTCCAATTACACCTATGTCTATATGTCTGTCATATAATTCCAGGTGGCCCAGTCTGAACCCACTCATCTTTAGTAGATGTATCTTCTAGTGTGCACTGGCTATCCAGCATTAGAGAGAGGTTCTTCTCAATTATTTCATGTTACAGACTCAAATTAATGGCTCCAATTAGTCAACCTTAATGTTGATTTATTAATGTTCCACATTTTGGGATTATTTACAAGATGCACATTTGTTGTACAGAGATCTTTTCCTTTATTTTGTAAATATTTTCTCCTTAATAATTGTACAATGTAAGGGCTGCATAGGCTTATTGCAAGATCTCGTGGTGTTAGAACAGAGTTTCAGTGATCTTGCATTGCATCAGCTTTCCATTGCACTGCAGCACTAGATGGGCCAGGAGCTCCTGTGATGCACAAACAGTTACTGAATAAGAACCCAGTATGGAGTCTCATGGTGGCTTTCAGCCAGGAAGATGTCTGGCTTGCCAGGCTGAGGCATGCTGGTGGCACAGAGGTTAGCACTGCTTCCTCCCACAGTCCTACTTGTAGAATGAAATGAGTTTGGACTGTAGAGTGGTAAGCTCCACTAGGGCAGGGGCTGAATAACAAAAAAATCACTGCACAGTCCTGATTAGTACTTTATCGAACCCACCCGAACTCAGCTTACCTGATTCGGGGCTGCTGTGGGGGCTCACGAGGGGCTGCTGAAATATCTAAGGCAGGGGTGGGGAACCTTTTTTCTACCAAGAGCCATTTGGATATTTATAAAATCCTTCGGGGGCCATACAAAAATTATCAACTTAAAAATTAGCCTGCCCCCAGTCAGTTATTATGCCCCAGCAGATATATCCCCAGTCACTTGTTATACCCCATTAGATATGCCCCCAGTCAGTTGCTATGCCCCATTAGATATGCCCCCAGTCAGTTGCTATGCCCCATTAGATATGCCCCCAGTCAGTTGTTATGCCTCATTAGATATGCCTCCAGTCAGTTGTTATGCCCCCTAGTAGCGACGCTTACACACACACATTAAAAAATAAACACAATACTCACCAGCCCCGCTCCTGTTTCCGGACCGCTGCCCTCCACCTGGCCGCCCGCACCTCAGAATTATGGGAGACACATCATGACATCTCTCCCATAGCCCCGCACAGCCGCACATGTACACTGCCTGAGCTGGAAGCCGGAGTTCAGGAGTGAACTCCTGCCTCCGTCTGCTGCTGAGAAGGAGCCGGGCGCCCACTGGTAACAAAATCTCAGCGGGCATCCAGCATCACCCTCGGTTAGGTGAGCCTGGCCGGGCATGACCAAGTGGCTTTGTGGGCCTTATACGGCCCACGGGCTGAGGTTCCCTACCCCTGATCTAAGGGGCTGCTTTATTTAAAAATAAAATATGAATAAAATAAACAAGACACACATGCTCACATGCGTGTAACTGGGACACACAGGTATGCTCATATACAGTAAGTGTAACTGGGAGCTGTGAAAAACTAAAATAAGGCATCTGCCACAAAACATGTAAATAAAAATGCAATAAAAAAAATGGAAAAAAATAAACCCACAAGATTTTCACAAAATAAGTCTCCAGACTCCATGGAGGGGAAAATATCCAATCTTGATCCTGTGGTATATACCAGTTTATTTGCATCCCAGCATTAAATCTGAGATTATCGTAATCCCTGAAAATAGAGAAGGGGGTACAAATTCGGAGGTTTTAGTCCCTAGTTTTTCAGTTTATCCAGTAATGTGGTAATTATACATTTGCTTGGTTAAAGTTCTTTCTGTTCCACACCAAGATAGGAGTGGAGGTGAAAGCCTGTGTGTTGTTCCTGATTGTGTGTGCCTCTCTAATTTTTAATCACCTTCTTGACACTGTCCTCTTCCTCTTGCCTCTTCTCATAATGTGAAAACTCATCAAATATGGAGGTGGCATGTTTGTAGCTAACCATGATGTGGAGAACTTTGCAAGCTTTTTCCAGGGGGACCACCTGTCCCTGAAATGATGGGTTTATTAAACTGTGCATGTCCTGTTTAAACAGCATAAGGGTGGTGGGAGGGTTTTTAGTTTTTAAAACTGCCATCCTGTCTGCCACTGCAGTGCTACTCCTAGATGGGCCAGGTGTTTGTGGCGCCCACTTGTGTCACTAAGCTTAATCATCCAGCTACCCTGGTGCAACCTTTTGGCCTAAAAACTATATTTGGAAAACATCGCGATATTGATAGAATAAAATATAATAATATTAATTTTTGTGATATTATTTATCAGGCTGTAAAAGTTGTCAGAAATGAGGTCGGGAGACTTTATATGAAATAAAAAATATATATACACCTTTTATTTTATACCAAATACTACACCATAAACATAAAACATATATATAAAAAATGATTTTTTTCTCTATGCAAGCATCAGATATTTAATAGTCATAGCATAATTCGGGACCTATAAATGAATTAAACTATAATAACAACTCAAATTAGTGTATTATAAAATAGCTACCACGTGTCCTTTATAAAACAATATGTGTCAGATTGTATTTCTTTGCAAGATCCACACGGTTTTAATAGATGGCTCTATATGCCGGCGTCCCGGCTGTAGTGATTAGTTCAGAATAAATTGAAGGTAAGATAGTTACCGCCTGTGGCTGTCAAAGTTATACCTTATAGCGTCCTTTCTTTCCCGGTGGTGAGGCTATCACCGCCCCGGGCGTGTTGTAACGGGTGTCCGTGATAGAATAGGAGACGGGTTACTCACAGGTGGTTCCTGCCGAAGCTGCGTGCCGTCTTTCCTCTCCCGGTGGTGAGGCCGTCACCGCTCCGGGTTGCTGCTCCAATGTGCTCACGAATGCAGCCTGTAGGTCTCCCGCTGTTAGTGTATTACAGCGTGGGATGTTCGGTGGACAAATTGCCGGACAAATTACCAAGCAGGGCGGAGGGTAATCTGGAAGGTGCTTGTTGGTATTAAGCGGCTGTAGTAGCTCTGTATAAGCTGTCAGGAGCCAATTTGTTTCTCCCGGTGGATCGAGACACTGCTGGATATCCAATATTGGATATTGGATATCCAGCAGTGTCTCGATCCACCGGGAGAAAAATTATAAGGTATAACTTTGACAGCCACAGGCGGTAACTATCTTACCTTCAATTTATTCTGAACTAATCACTACAGCCGGGACGCCGGCATATAGAGCCATCTATTAAAACCGTGTGGATCTTGCAAAGAAATACAATCTGACACATATTGTTTTATAAAGGACACGTGGTAGCTATTTTATAATACACTCATTTGAGTTGTTATTATAGTTTAATTCATTTATAGGTCCCGAATTATGCTATGACTATTAAATATCTGATGCTTGCATAGAGGAAAAAAATCCTTTTTTATATATATGTTTTATGTTTATGGTGTAGTATTTGGTATAAAATAAAAGGTGTATATATATTTTTTATTTCATATAAAGTCTCCCGACCTCATTTCTGACAACTTTTACAGCCTGATAAATAATATCACAAAAATTAATATTATTATATTTTATTCTATCAATAGCGCGATGTTTTCCAAATCTATATCACTTCGTTTATGCTAGAGACCCTAACCAAGTCTCAAAACAGACGCTGCTGTTTACTTACATGAAATAAATAACATAAAAAACTTTTCTACACTAACAATATATTGAACAGCGCCGGGAGAGTGGGATCAGCATACCACTGGGGATTTCTTCTCCTCTATATCTCACTAAAAACTATATTGTAAGGTGTGTGGTGTTCAGAATAGACTGGAAATGAGGGGAAGTGAATGTTATTGAGGTTAACAATACTGTAGGAAACAAAAAATGTTTTTGTGATTTTAGATGTTTTTATGTTTTTTCTCTCAAAAAAATACAGATCCAAAACCAAAACCAAAACCCGAAAGGGTATTTTTGGCAAACCCAATCCAGATCAAAAACACGAAAGGAGATCCAGATCCAAAACCAAAACCCAAAAATTGTCCGGTGCACATCTCTAGTATTAACTTTGTATATTGTTTTTTTTTTTTTAAACCCTTATGTGTTTTGCATTTGGATCTATATTTTGTTTACACAAATTGATAAAAACAGCTAAAATCACATAATTTTTTGTTCAAATAATATTAGTAACCTCAGTAACATTAATTTCCAGTCATGTGCAGTCAATTTGACCACTTCACACAATGTTGTTCACCAACACAGGCCAAAGGCTGGCTAAACTAAGCAACAGAGCAGCGGCACAAACACACGGCAGTTATTTCTGTTTATAAATGTTTTGCAAATTAGTAATGTATTAGCAATAACATAACAATACCAACTTGCAAGCACTTTCAATAGGAAACAATCCAACACAGAAATTTGCTAAGAATCGTGTTTGGGATATCATTGCTCAAAAGTTGTAGAAGTAGTCAAAAAAACAACAACAAAAATAATACCTAAACCAAGTGTAAAATAGCAACAACAGACATGGTTGCCTCCTACACAAGTGAACATGTCCCCAGCACATGACTATTCTCAGTACCTAATATGTACTGTACCTCCCCCCTGGGGACTCTGGGCTATGATGCCGGCGCTCTGCCATTGTAAAGCACTGATCAATCAGCATTTTTGTTGAGCAGTTCCCTGAAATCCCCAAAACATTGTTTGATACCTGCAGGGTACAGTGCAGAATACTTTGGAACACACAGTTAAATTTTGAGTGGATTACAGTGCAGGATACATAGTGCAGGTACATATCGGATACAGTGTGGGTTGGATACATGGATGGTGTTCTCAGTGCAGGGTTGATGGTGGTGTCCTCAGTGCAGGGGTGCCGCTGCTGTTAGCAGTGCGGGGGTGCCGGCAGTGTCCTCAGTGTGGGGATGCTGGCAGTGTTCTCAATGCGGGGCTGCCAGTGGTGTTGGCAGTATGGGGGTACCAGCAGTATCTTCAGTGCAGGGGTGCTGATGGTGTCCTCAGTGCAGGTATGCTGGTAGTGTCCACAGTGTGGTACTGCAGAGGCGCCGGCTGCGTCCGCAGTGTGTGAGTGCCAGTGATGGTCACCATGTGGGAGTGCTTTTTTCACTGTGGGGGCTAATGTATGTGTTTTTTTTCCTGTCTGGGACAATGTTTGTGTTTTCTCTTTTGTCGAGGCCAATGTGTGTGTGTGAGTGTGTGTGTGTGTGTGTGTGTGTGTGTATGTGTGTGTGTGTGTTGTTTCACTGTGGGGGACAATGTGTGTGGATTTGTTTTTACTGTTGGGTCTAATATGTGTGTTTTTTTCACCGTGGGGACCGTTTTTTTTTTTTGCTGTTGGTGAAGGTTCCATGGTTTGTGTTTTTTCACTCTTTGTCTCTGTGTGTTTTTTTTTACTGTTTGGTCCAATATGTGTTCTTTCACTGAGGGGGCCAAAGTGTATGTATTTTTCCGGTTGGGGATAATGTGTGTGTGTGTGTGTGTGTGTGTGCGTGTGTGCGTGTGTGTTTTTGTCAGAGACAATGTGTGTGTTTTTTTATTGTGGGGACCAAAGTGTGTTTTTTTTTCACTGTGGTGGCCAATATGTGTATGTGTTTTTCCCCCCCTGTGGGAGCAAATGTGTGTGTGATTTTACCTCTATGGGGGCCAATGTGTGTGTTTTTTTTCCTGTGGGAGCCAATGTGCAAGTTTTCTTTTCTTTTCAGGAGCCAATTTGTGTTTTTTCCCTATGGTGCACTATGTGTGTTTTTCCCTTCTATATTGTTTAACTCCATTCATATTTAATGGCATTGTAACATGTTGCTTAAATATATGACTCCTTGGGTGGGGGCTCCAAACTTTTTCACACAGAGTGCTAGCCTGCCCTGATGTGCATGTGGTGTACTTGTGTGGAGTAAAGTGTTAGATTTTATTTTTCATTGTTTCTCTTATCTGTCTGTTGTGTTATTTTGTTAGTATGGAGGAGAAGAGGCAAAGGAGTAGGGAGGAGGCTAAGGTGCTGGAGCTAGTGGAGGATTAGCAGGAGTTTGACAAGAGACAGATGAGAAGAGCTATCCATCAAAAACAAAGTCAAGCCATAACCTGCAATTCTCTTATAACAAGACTTTATAGTCTTTATTTTCAATATTTTAAGTGTTTCTACCTGCAGAAAGTACTCAACTATTACCACCCATACTCTAGCACCAACCCGTTAATGAGATTTTGCAGATAAAAAAAAAAAACACGGGTTGACTTTATGGTCACAGTGATAACATGATTAGGCAGATGATTAAGCACAACCATATGTTGTCTAATATAAATGATAAGTTCAATAGGTTGGTAAAAGCTATGGAGGCCCAGACTTTTGGATAAAATAGAATGAAAGATTCTCATACAAATGCTATTAGGGAATTAAACAATAACTTCATATCATCACATAGATAAATATTTTCACCTGCTGGAGACCCATACAACCAGATCTGCCAGCAGAGTTCTGCCCCACCATCTTCACCCAGGCATAGCATTTGCATTTATGGCTGTTCCTTTGGTCAGCCTGTAGACCTCTACCTTCCTTCACATCATAAAAGGAAAAACAAAGACCAATTTCTGCTCACAGTGTCTTGCATAATCTGTTGGTGAAGCTTTGTTAATGCCAAATTATGCAATAGACAACTGCAGAGCACAACGTCTGAGACATTAGATGGACTATGTGATAATACACTACCAGATTTATCAAGACATCTGAACTTGATTTTAAAATACCCAAAAGTTTGCTCTATCTTTGTTCTGGTGGATTTGATGGATTCGTGATACTTATACATCTGTGTGCAGTCTGTGTGAGACTGGTTCTGAGTCTGTATAAAACTGTTGTGAGCAGCCACTGTTTTTTCTTACACAAAGTTGCTTTGTGCATAATCAGTGTTTTTGTGTGTTTAAAACCAATTCCTGTGCAGTTAAACCATAGCCTATTGTCTCTGATAACTCAGAGAAGTGGATGAAAAGTTGCCCGTAGCAACCATTCATCATCAGGCTATCATAAGGACTCAAATTGTACTCATATAATGTGATAGGATTCTCTATATATGATCAATAATACTTTTATGTATGTATATGCTACATATTAAACATGATAGCAACATTTTTTAGAAAGGAAACATCTATTAATGGAGATAATGTGGGAAATGCGGTTTCATAACATAAGAAGACTTTGATTAAAACAATTTTAGCATGGAGGGATACTACTGTATACATGAATAGTGAATCTCCTTAACATAGTACAGTATAATATTTATATATACCTGAATTTTAAAACAGTGTGATTATCTGTGAGCAGTTAATAGCACAATAAATAAATTTTGCTTGTTTGACTGTACATGGCTTTTAGTAAATATAATTGTATTTTAATGCAAAACTAAAGTTAAATGTTAACTACCTCTGTGGATGAATACTCTGTGACTAAAAGCGATACTCATATTTGTCAGTACAATCCAACAAATTAACATTTTTCAACTAGAGCAGCCTCCAATGGGATAATTTTTTTATTCTTTTTTTGCATGTTTATCCAGAGTACTGTACAGTATGTTATACAAAAAAGCACCCACTGAAAATATAAGCACCTAGTATTAATACATTTTGACCATTTTTGCTGGTTTTGGTTCTAATTAATTGTCCGGTTTTGGTTTTGTGATAATGTCATGACTGGCTTTGGTTTTGTATATTTTATATACATAAATTGTCACAAAAAGCTAAAATCACAAACAGTACTTTGGGCTTTTTTTGTTGTTCTAGATTATTATTAACCTCAATAACATTAATTTTCAGTCATTTCCACTCAATTTTAACCACATCACAACTCACAATATGGGTTTCATCTAGTTTAGGCCAAAAGGCTGCACCAAGCTAGCTGAGTAAGCTAAATGACAATGAGGTGATGCCTAGCGGCAAAAAGACAATAAAAGAAGAATTAACAAAAGATTGATTAATTGATTATGGTAAGCAACTGTATAGTCCACATTCATCATATCAATAAACTCAACATACACAAGTTAAAAGAGCAATTCTTTTTTTACTTTTTTTGCAAGTGACAACTCACAGCAGCAAATCACCCCACTTATATTTATTATGTCAACAATAAAATAAGAACCAAAAAAGATTGATTCAGATTGTGGTAGGCATTGGTAATTGTATTGTCCACTAGGGAAGAGACTGGTGTGAATTAACTATTTTCTGTGAGGCCGAACAGCAAAAATAAAACAAGAGAATAATAAAAAAAAAGATTGAATGATTGTGGTAGACATTGGCAACTGTATGGTCCACTAGGTGCACAAACTGATGTAAATGTACTATTATCTGTGAGGCCTAGCAGCAAAAATTAAATAAAAGATTAAAACAATGTGCCGCAAAAATGCAGTCCATATTGAAAATAAAATAAGTGTTGCAAGATGTAATTGTCCTTGGGCACTTTTATGTTTGATATTAAAAAGGACATGTACAGTTTAAAAAACCAAGCACTTCAGTGACAGGGACTGGCACTTTTGTGGATGAAGTGCTTGGTTTGTTTTGAGCCCCCACAAAAAAATTTGTAAGGACTACCTCCATTCACTAATGAGGAAGATGATGAGAGTGTTAATTACATTATAATCTTCTAAAATATATTTCATTAACTCATTGCAAATTACGTAATATGGAGGAATTGCCTAGATGGCTAACGTCCCAACCTGTACTAACTTTGGCCTCACAAATGGAGCAGATACTTTTATTTTCATTGTCAGGATTTGGGTAAAAATAATTCCACACCCAAGAGGTGTTTTTGTTTTGTTTTATGCCCAGGCATGACAATGGCCTACTTTTTATTACGGGGAAGTACTGCAGCCACTGGTCGCTGACTTACACAAAGAGCATCATCAACATCCTCATCTTCAGTATCAGATAGTAGTAGCACACATATCCCGCTCATCCTGTTCCAATTCCGCACAAGCATCCTCAATTTCTATTATGTCCTAATCACCATTGTTACTTGTAGTGCTTCTCACATGTGCAGATGGAGCAGAAATGGTGGAAGGAGGCAAAAGAGGCTTCTGTGTGAGAACAGTGTGAGAAATGTCAGACTCACACATTGCTAACATGTGCACCCCTAGATTCTCCTCAGGAATGTGTGATGATTCTGAGTGAAAAGGTCTTGCATCATCGTGAGAGACAGAAAAAGATGCTTTACTAACAGTTTCAGAACCACCACTCATAAATAAAGGCCAAGACCTGAGTCTTTCCTTGCCACTGTATGTGATGAATGGCTTGTTGCCAATTTTATGTTTTTCTGCACTTACCTTTCCCTTTATTAGACATGTTTTTTTCATTACTACTGTAAAATATTGGGGGGTTTTTTCTTCAGATTTCCTGACTTAAACCCTCTATGCCCTTGGGCATTGGCTTTAGTAGATAACATGGTAGGACTTGTATCATCATGCCTGGTGGTGGCAGCAGCTGCAGCGCTAGTGTTTGATTGCTTCTCCTGCTCTCCTGTTGACTGATCATTGTAATTGATATTGATTAACACACAAAAACTACAGCTTAGTAGTATTACTTATATACTTGAACCTTTCAAAAATCACCACTCACTGCGGAGTCACAGTATTTATCTGTTATGGATATGCAGTGGGGTATGGCCTGCATTGTCACAGAACTTGTATGCTATGAGCACACAGTGGGGTACAGCCTGCAGAATCCAAAGTACTTTATATTATGGCTATACAGTGAGGTACAGCACAAACAATTTTTTTTTCATTTTGTAATTTTTTTAATTTTCTTTTACTTTTTTTACTTTTTAAAAACTTTTTGTAAACTTTTTTTTTAATTAAAAAAAAAATTGTTTGCTTTTTTTTACACTGGAGCAGATAGACACTGGACAGGTTTGCCGGCAGCACTGGTACGGATGGACACTGGAAAGTGCATCAGCAGCACTGAAGTGGATGGACATTGCACAGGTGCATCGGCAGCACTGGAGCGGATGGATACTGGACAACCACTTCTGGAAGGACACAGCACTGCCACTAAATGGACACAGCCTAGCCACTGGTATGGAGTCTGGATGCAGAACAGCCACTTGAACCAGCAGAGTACAGTTCGGCATACAGCAGCATGCCTTGTTCAGTCTGGAGTCTAGACACAGCCACTTGAATCGGCAGACCAGAGCGCAGCATACAGCAGCATGCCTTGTACAGTCTGGAGTCTGGATACAGTCACTTGAATCAGCAAAGCACAGAGACAGAGTGAAAAGGCACAGAGTCACTGCCGCAGGTCCCTTAAATAGTATCCAAAACCCGGGAGAATCTGACTCCGCTAGGATGACATTTTGCCTCGATCTGGAAGTGCTCATCTCTAATTTTTATCATAAAGCATCTTACAATTATTAATAAATGAAATCATATTTGTGGGATATTTTACAAATACCAGAGTGGAGGTCACGCCCTTACTACTACATCAACTGCACGCACCTCCACCCACAATTATGGCACAATTCCTAGCAAATAAAATATATTAAAAAAAAGATGTCAACGATCCAAATTGAAACACTCATTTATTGTAAAAGAGCAAAGATATCATGAATTATCAGAGCAGTACAAGTAAAAGCAGAACTGACCGCAAAGAAATGCTTACATACCCTTCTTATACTGTAAATAGTTGCTGGGCAGATAACTGAACAAACAAATCACATCATATAATATAAAGACACACATTAGGATACATACTGATGGAATAGGGGCAGAAAATATAGATTGCCTTAGGCTTGGTGTCTACGTCTGAAAACATTTGGTATGCTCTGTATTTACTGTATGTTAAAGTTCACAAGAACAAGCAGAACATCTTGTCTTTGTATATACTGATGGAGCCTCGCTCATGTAGCTTTCTCTGCTGCACCTAGGTGCCCCATGGTTTATTAGCATAAGCCTTTCATCTATTCTCAGCTGCAATACAATACAGAGAGAACAATACATCAGAGTACTAAGGCCCTCATTCCGAGTTGTTTGCTCGCTAGCTGCTTTTAGAAGCATTGCACACGCTAAGCCGCCGCCTACTGGGAGTGAATCTTAGCTTAGCAGAATTGCGAACGAAAGATTCTCTAAATTGCGAATAGACACTTCTTAGCAGTTTCTGAGTAGCTCCAGACTTACTCGGCATCTGCGATCAGTTCAGTCAGTTTCGTTCCTGGTTTGACGTCACAAACACACCCAGCGTTCGCCCAGACACTCCCCCGTTTCTCCAGCCACTCCCGCGTTTTTCCCAGAAACGCCAGCGTTTTTTCACACACACCCATAAAACGGCCTGTTTCCGCCCAGAAACACCCACTTCCTGTCAATCACACTCCGATCACCAGAACGAAGAAAAAACCTCATAATGCCGTGAGTAAAATACCAAACTTCTTAGCAAATTTACTTGGCGCAGTCGCAGTGCGAACATTGCGCATGCGCAATTAGCGGGAAAATCGCTGCAATGCGAAGAAAATTACAGAGCGAACAACTCGGAATGAGGGCCTTAAAGTCATTACAGCAGGGGATTAAGTCTGACTGCCCTGACTCAGTTAATACTGTTAAAGGGATAGATGAGGATGGCTCTGTAGGCTAAAGCAAGCTTTCCCAACCGCGGTCCTCAAGGCACACTACAGTACAGGTGTTAGTGATATCCAGGCTTCAGCGCAAATGGTTACATCAAAATAACTGAGGTGCTAGATAGCTGTCAGCATGCATATCACTAAAACATGGACTATCCTATCAGTGTGCTTTGAGAACCAAGGTTGGGAATGCCTGGGATAAAGTGTGTAAGCAGATCTGAGTGGTGTGCAGGATGGAACTATTGATTAATAAGAAGAATGAAGCAGTAAAGGTTCATTCAAATCTCATATTGATTACCAATATTTCTATGTACTGTATATCACCCGCTGTTAAGCGTGGGCTTCGAAAGCTGCATGTCAGCTTTACACTTAAGCCAATCAATAGCCTGATTTGACCCTGGTTATACTGTAATATAGATAAACTTAGAAACTACTACTTGCAAATACTCTCCATTTATCTTATTGCATAATGGGGCAAAAGAATAACCGCACAGACTATTTCACACACTATAATTACTGTTGTCTTCTCTTTAAAAACACCACTCTGCCTTTTCCACCTACTGATGGAGCCATCCTCATCTATCCCTTTAATAGGATTAAGTGAGCGAGGGCAGTCCGACTTAATCCTGTGCTGTATTGTTCTCTCTGTATTGTATTGAAGTGGAGAACAATCGATGAAAGGTGTATGCTAATAATCCTTGGTGCACCGAGGTGCAGCAGAGAAGCCTAGATGAGCAAGGCTCCATCTGTATATGGAAAAATCATGGGTCTCCCCCATAGGCAGCCCTATATCTCAACACGTTCAAAAAAACTCATAGAAAATATACTTCATGTGGTACCTGATTCTCTCTAAATTTCATTTGATCTATAATTCCAAAGATTCTCCTTCCTCATAGTGATGATGGGGCTGTACTGAGATGGGCTGCTTTCTTCAAATTTGCATTCTGTAATAGTATTTTTGTTCTATTAAGTAATATGGGTGGTCATTCCGAGTTGTTCGCTCGCTAGCTGCTTTTAGCAGCATTACACACGCTAGGCCGCCGCCCTCTGGGAGTGTATCTTAGCTTAGCAGAATAGCGAACGAAAGATTAGAAGAACTGCTACTAAATAATTCCCTGCAGTTTCTGAGTAGCTCCAGACCTACTCCTACATTGCGATCACCTCGGTCTGTTTAGTTCCTGGTTTGACGTCACAAACACGCCCTGCGTTCGGCCAGCCACTCCAGCATTTTTACCTGGCACACACGCATTTTTAGCACACTCCCTGAAAACGGCCAGTTATCACCCAGAAACACCCACTTCCTGTCAATCACACTACGATCACTCGAGCGATGGAAAAATGTCGCCCGAGCTTGTGTAAATCTACAAAGTTTTGTGGTAAATTACTTAGCGCATGCGCGCTGCGTACCATGCGCATTTTCCACCTAATCGCTGCATTGCGAAAAATGGCAACGAGCGAACAACTCGGAATGACCACCATAATAAAGATCACCATCTCTAAGAATCCGCTTTCTTGTCTACTGGGTTTACCAATAGAGGGGTTAAAAACGCTGACAAAGTAAATGTACACATTTTCAACGCAGTCAGATGCTTTAGTAGAAACCCCTGAATTTTGTCTTTTGTAAAGCTGGGCATAGACTGTACAATTATCTGGCAGATCATCTGCCAGATCTGGCTGGCTGGAATAAAAATCTGGTAATGGGTGAGAGCAAATGACAATCAACCATTTGCTCTCAAACACTGGAAAAGGGGCAAAATCTGTCATTCAGACAAATTGGTTGAATCACGGATTTAACCAGTTTGTATGAATGACAGTTTTTAACTGCTGAGGGAAGCCCTCTCCTTATCATCTCAGATCGTACTCCAGCTCCTAGTAATGTGCCAGCCATCGATCCAGTAATCAGGTGCAGCGCTGCCAGACCAGGAGAAGAATGAGGAAGCTGTGGAAGATGAGAAGGAAGAGACTGACTTCAGCATGTCGGGGTGACGGAAGAGGAGGGTAGGGCTGCCAGAACGTATTGTAATTCTGGACGATTTGTTAGACTAATTAAGCTAATTGGAGTTATTGGTGGAGGATCCAAGGGGTTCTAAAGTAAGTCCCGACATTTTTCACTTAAGACAGGGATTTTTCCTGACTCTTGCACTTGCCCTGTGACTGGGAGAAAAAAGAATTGTAGAATTCTATAGAAATTTTCAAGACTGATTTTCTCTTTTGCAATTACAGTAAATAGGAAAACTTTGCAGCTGCTGCAAAAACTCAGCGCTGTCCCCTAGTGTCCAGGGGAGTTATTGGATAAACAGTGGCTTTTCAAAGCCAGGGCGGAAACTAGGATTTTTATCACCCGGGGCAAGGCAGTAATTTGACACCCCACCACCCCCATTCCATAACTGTAGACTCTGCCCTTTCATTGCTTTTTCAACCATGAGAGATGGCCTTGTCTGACATATATTTAATATTAATACCTTAAAAATATTAACTAAGGTTGCTTAAATAAACCCATCAAATATCTATATTATTTTATTAAAATTACAAATATCATCAGAACAAAATGGTTACATGCCCCTTACACAATATGCTACACAGTAATGCCCTTTATTACACATTATGCTACACATTAATATCCCTTACACATTACGCCACAGTAATGACCCTTACACATTATGCCAGACTGTAATGCCACTTATAATACAATTGCCACAGTAATGTCCCTTATAACACATTCTGCCTCAGAAATGCCATCTACACATTATGCCTTAGTAATGCCCATTACAAATTATGCCTCAGTTATGTCCCTTACACATTATGCCCCATCCTCCGACTCATCTCCTCCTGTGTCCCTTTAGCAGCAGGACTCCTCAGCGGTAGGACTCAGCAGCTGCCGGCGGAGTATATCAATGTACAGTGTGCTAGAGCAGTGGTAACTAATTACCACTGCAATTCACAAAAGTTGTACCGTGCTGCTTTAACCAGCAGTAGAGGATACATTCATGAGGGTTCGGCTTGGGTTCCCAGCTGTCGGGATGCCGGCAGTCACATGACTGACACCAGCATCCTGACATTGAGAATGCCGACAGAGGACACGGTAATTATTTTACCCCTCCACCGTTCCTAACCCTAACCCGCCTGGGGTGGTGGCTAGGGCTAAGACACTGTGGTGGTGGCTAGGGCTAAGACTACACTGGTGGTGGCTAGGGCTAAAGGTGTGTACACATGGTGAGATTTGGGCTAACCCCAATTCTCACTATGTGACATGGACTATGGACGGTATCACAAGCATAGATGACTGTACTTGTGATAATGGCTATGTGCGATTTTGGCTGTCAATTCTGGCTATACTTTTATACTAGATAGTCAGAATTGACTTGCCTGCACAGTCTATTTAGGCTCTCGATACCGACCTCGCAGGACCGCGCATCGGTATCGCATCGGGATCGCAAGGTGACTTTCACCTTGCGATCTGCAGTAACTTTCCTTGTGATTTTAACTATATGGTCAAAATCGCAAGAAAATATCTCACCTTGGGGTGTATTTACAAAGATTCGTGTTTTGGCCGTTTTGAAGGGTGTTTGAACTCGAATGGTATCGGGTGCATTTTCCTGCAACTTTTTGAATACTGATACGATCATTCACTAAGCTGCCGAGTTTTGCACAATCGTTTTTTCCGATGTCGATGTGATTCGTAATATCAGGCAGTGTTTTACGGGAGTGATGAGTAAAACACTGCCTGACAAAACACAAGGAATCCCGGCCAGATCTGTGAGATCCGTGCAGGGCGTCATTGTGTACCTTAAAAAGTTGTTTAAAGTCTTAAAAAATCTGAAAAAAATTGCGTGGGGTCCCCCCTCCTAAGCACAACCAGCCTCGGGCTCTTTGAGCCGGTCCTGGTTGAAAAAATATGGGGGAAAAATGACAGGGTTTCCCCCATATTTCATCAACCAGCACCGGGCTCTGCGCCTGGTCCTGGTTCCAAAAATACGGGGGGGAAAAGCGTAGGGGTCCCCCGTATTTTTGAAACCTGCACCGGGCTCCACTAGCCAGGTGCATAATGCCACAGCCCGGGGACACTTTTATACTGGTCCCTGCGGTCCTAGCATTACATACCCAACTAGTCACCCCTGGCCGGGGTACCCTGGAGGAGTGGGAACCCCTTAAATCAAGGGGTCCCCCCCTCCAGCCACCCAAGGGCCAGGGGTGAAGCCCGAGGCTGTCCCCCCCATCCAAGGGCGGCGGATGGGGGGCTGATAGCCTTTTGAAAAAATGTGAATATTGTTTTTAGTAGCAGTACTACAAGTCCCAGCAAGCCTCCCCGCAAGCTGGTACTTGGAGAACCACAAGTACCAGCATGCGGTGGAAAACCGGGCCCGCTGGTACCTGTAGTACTACTACTAAATAAATACCCCCAAAAAAACAGGACACACACACCGTGAAAGTATAAGTTTATTACATACATGCACACCTCCATACATACATACTTACCTATGTTCCCACGAGGCTCGGTCCTCTTCTCCATGTAGAATCCTGGGGGTACCTGTGAAAAAAATTATACTCACATAATCCAGTGTAGAATCAGACCTTTGTATAATCCACGTACTTGGCAAAGTAATAAAACGGAAACCCGACCACGCACTGAAAGGGGTCCCATGTTTACACATGCGACCCCTTTACCCGACTGCCAGGACCCCCCCTGACTCCTGTCAAAGAGGGTCCCTTCAGCCAATCAGGGAGCGCCACGTCGTGGCACTCTCCTGATTGGCTGTGTGCTCCTGTAGTGTCTGTCAGGCTGCACACAGCAGAGATACAATGTAGCGCCTATGCGCTCCACTGTAGCCAATGGTGGGAACTTTGCGGTCAGCGGTTGACCGAAAGTAACCTCACCGCTGACCGCAAAGTTCCCACCATTGGCTACAATGGAGCGCATAGGCGCTACATTGTATCTCTGCCGTGTGCAGCCTGACAGACACTATAGGAGCACACAGCCAATCAGGAGAGTGCCACGACGTGGCGCTCCCTGATTGGCTGAAGGGACCCTCTTTGACAGGAGTCAGGGGGGGTCCTGGCAGTCGGGGAAAGGGGTCCCATGTGTAAACATGGGACCCCTTTCAGTGCGTGGTCGGGTTTCCGTTTTATTATTTTGCCAAGTACGTGGATTATACAAAGGTCTGATTCTACACTGGATTATGTGAGTATAATTTTTTTCACAGGTACCCCAAGGATTCTACATGGAGAAGAGGGCCGAGCCTCGTGGGAACATAGGTAAGTATGTATGTATGGAGGTGTGCATGTATGTAATAAACATACTTTCACGATGTGTGTGTCCTGTTTTTTTGGGGGTATTTTTTTAGTAGTAGTACTACAGGTACCAGCGGGCCCGGTTTTCCACCGCATGCTGGTACTTGTGGTTCTCAAAGTACCAGCTTGCGGGGGAGGCTTGCTGGGACTTGTAGTACTGCTACTAAAAACAATATTCACATTTTTTCAAAAGGCTATCAGCCCCCCATCCGCCGCCCTTGGATGGGGGGGACAGCCTCGGACTTCACCCCTGGCCCTTGGGTGGCTGGAGGGGGGGGACCCCTTGATTTAAGGGGTTCCCACTCCTCCAGGGTACCCCGAGCAGGGGTGACTAGTTGGGTATGTAATGCCAGGACCGCAGGGACCAGTATAAAAGTGTCCCCCGGCTGTGGCATTATGTACCTGGCTAGTGGAGCCCGGTGCTGGTTTCAAAAATACGGGGGACCTCTACGCTTTTTCCCCCCTGTATTTTTGGAACCAGGACCAGGTGCAGAGCCCGGTGCTGGTTGATGAAATATGGGGGAACCCCTGTCATTTCCCCCCCCATATTTTTTCAACAAGGACCGGCTCAAAGAGCCCGAGGCTGGTTATGCTTAGGAGGGGGGACCCCACGCAATTTTTTTCCCAGTTTTTACACTAAACAGACCCTTTCTCATAGATAACCATGCACAGATCTCACTGATCCGTGCATGGTTATCCAAACTCGACTGGACAAAGCAGGTCTATTTTTTTGCTGCTTTTTTGAAAGAAACGAAAAAAAACAGACCCGCACTTGAGCACTCAGAAACTAACGCCCAAATACGAATGAATAGTGAATACCCCGGATTGTATGAAATAACAGTCGTGTTTGACCGATGGTCTATTCATTCGTATTTCGGAACTTTGCAAATCAAACCATTACGAATAGTCCAAACACTGCCGAGATTGGTGCTTAGTGAATTCCATGATTGGGACTTAGAAAAAAAAAACACAAATCGGACAAACTCGAATTCTTAGTAAATATTGGCCCGTGTGTACACACCTTTAGAGTCAGGGGGTATAGGCTATGGCTAATTCCCCCCTTCCCCCGTCTAGTGCCTAGCTCTAACCCTCCCCCTGGGCCCTAACCCTAACTGTGACCCCAATACTTATCTTCAGTATGTCGGTGGTTGGTGTTCTGGCACCAGGATTCCGAGTGGTGTCGGGATTCTGGCATCAGTCACATGACTGCAGGTATCCCGACTGCTGGAATGCCAAATGCATCCCCTTCTGAAAAGGCCCTGCCGGGTGCAGAATGCTCTGGTGACAGGCTTAGTGAAAGACTTCCAGATTGCATGTGAAAAAGCCCAAACAAACAGTGCACATGCAATGGCCACTCTCCCCTCTGTTCTCTCATGTTAGGGTATGAGACCTGTATGGTGATTTCACTGTATTTCCCTCTGGCTTATTTATATGATGTTTTGCATGACATTTGTTTGGGCGCTAAATGTTATTTTTGTGACAACAAACACAAAGATAGTAAACCATATGAGTGGGACTTCTGCAGAATACCAATACACTGAAGCTGTGCTGCTGAGTAAATCTCTGGAGGGGTTAAACATCCTAGTTGACTGATGAGCCTTCTGTACCATCAAACCCACATGCCAATGATGGGCCATCAGACCTCACCAGATGCCCATGATGTGCCATTAGACACCTTCTAATGACCTTTCTTTGCCATCAAACCCCTCCACATTCCCCTTTTATGCCATAAAATCCCTTAACATGTGCTGTAGTGCCCCTACATATGCCCCATATATGCCATCAGACCACTCAGAATACCCCTCCTGTGCCATCAGACCACTCAGCATACCCCTCCTGTGCCACCAGACCACTCAGCATACCCCTCCTGTGCCATCAGACCACTCAGCATACCCCTCCTGTGCCATCAGACCACTCAGCATACCCCTCCTGTGCCATCAGACCACTCAGCATACCCCTCCTGTGCCATCAGACCACTCAACATACCCCTCCTGTGCCATCAGACCACTCAGCATACCCCTCCTGTGCCATCAGACCACTCAACATAATCCTCCTGTGCCATCAGACCACTCAGCATACCCCTCCTGTGCCATCAGACCACTCAACATAATCCTCCTGTGCCATCAGACCACTCAGCATACCCCTCCTGTGCCATCAGGCCTCATCACATGCCCATTCTGTGCCACCAGACAGATCCACGTGCCCCTTAATAAACATCTTCCCTTGAATAACATCCCCTTGCGTTCTAGCGCGGTGACAATTAGAGCATTAGCACAGATTATCAGACACACACACATATTGTTTATTCTTCTATGCACTCCTACTGTATATTGAAGTTCACCTTGGAAGAAGAAATAAACACACATGCGATTTGTCTCGGTGCACAGTGGAACAGATCACTCATCATGAAGATAAATGAGTAAGTTACTGTAGGCTCTAATATAATTGATTTCAAATAAATATATATATTTTTAATAAACAATGTTTACAGTTTGGCCAGAAGGTATGAAAGGTGTGTGTCTGTGTGTGTCTGTGTGTGCGTGTGTGTGCGTGTGTCTGTGTGTGTGTGTGTGTGTGTGTGTGTGTGTGTGTGTGTGTGTGTGTGTGTGTGGAGGGGGTGATGGTCCCCGGTGCTAACTCACCCAGGACACTAAATGTCTACTTACAGCTCTGGTTAGTAGTAAATTCTGCAGGCAAAAACGCACATAATAAACAGCTTTGAAAAGCTGCCTTTCGGTAATAAACCCCCAGTTGTCGTTACAGATTAATTGTTATCCTTTAAACACATTAAAACAATAGGCACTTCCTATGTCTTGCTTCTTTTTGCATAACATTGTAAAATATGATCAGATCTGCGTCATGCCACTATCAATATGCTCATTACGGGCCTGATGCTGTGTTGGGTGAATGTCGAACATCATTTATATTTAATAAAGCAGCACTGGAAATTCTATATACTGATATGTGCACAATGCAACATGCGTGCATGTCTACATCAGCAGCATACTATGTATGTGCCTAGTTTACTAAGTTCAGGCATACAGAATGTCACATGGGTTACATACACTTACACATATATTTTAACCATTTTTCTTGCTTGCAACATATGTAGCTGCTAACCCCAAAAAATCCTATATACCAGCACAAAGATGTAAGTGCCTATATTTCAGAAGCAGATAGCCACAATCATCATGTCCAACAGCCCTCAGGCATTTGCAATTGATCTAGCTTTTACAGGCGGATACGCATTTCTGTGCCCGTCTCTTTCCAATTGCACAAAGATGCCTTATTCTCCTGTTTGTCCAACCACAAGTGTCCTGCTAATCTGCATATGCATGTACTGTAATTGGTTTTCTTGGCATGCATATATTTAATTTGCATATTTTACGCTATGCAAACTTGCAAAGTCCAGTTCAGTTTCTGCCATTGTTTGTAGGTTCTTGTACTAGTTCTGAAAACCAAGTCCAACCCCTCTTCAATCCATGAGTTACAAACTCATTCTCCTGCTCTGGACTCACCAGGGGGTCTATGTACTAAGCCTTGGAGAGAGATAAACTGGATGGAGATAAAGTACCAGCCAATCCGCTCCTAACTGCAATATTATAGGCTGTGTTTAAAAGAATGACCGGAGCTGGTTGGCTGGTACTTTTATCTCTCTCCACTTTAAATCTCTCCAAAGCTTAGTATATATACACCAACACTATAACACATTCTCTCAGTTGGCTTCTCATTAAATTCTATATTCACGTCAATAAAATTCCTCCACTTAGCCTTCAATGTTCTTCTCACCCTTGCAACTATGGGGGTCATTCCGAGCTGTTCGCTCGCAAGCTGCTTTTAGCAGCTGTGCACACGCTAAGCCGCCGCCTACTGGGAGTGAATCTTAGCTTATCAAAATTGTGAACGAAAGATTAGCAGAATTGCGAATAGACACTTCTTAGCAGTTTCTGAGTAGCTCCAGACTTACTCGGCATCTGCGATCAGTTCAGTGCTTGTCGTTCCTGGTTTGACGTCACAAACACACCCAGCGTTCGCCCAGACACTCCTCCATTTCTCCAGCCACTCCCGCGTTTTTCCCAGAAACGGTAGCGTTTTTTCGCACACACCCATAAAACGGCCAGTTTCCGCCCAGAAACACCCACTTCCTGTCAATCACATTACGATCACCAGAGCGAAAAAAAATCCTCGTAATGCCGTGAGTAAAATTCCTAACTGCATAGCAAATTTACTTGGCGCAGTCGCACTGCGGACATTGCGCATGCGCATTAGCGACTAATCGCTCCGTTGCGAGAAAAAAATAACGAGCGAACAACTCGGAATGACCCCCTATGTACATTTTCTTGCCATAATCTGCATACTCTCTACTCTGCTTTCCACTCCTTTTTCTCATGCTTTCTCTTTCTGCATCCCTTTTCTTGTACAACTCCATAGTGTATCTGGAGTTTCCACCTTTCCAAACCACTTCCATTCATAACGTCAGAACACTTCTCAAGAACATTTTGTTAAGTGCAACAGCCATATAATCCCCACAATGTTTGACCCAGATGATCTATATGCAAATATAGATTTCCAGGATTATCTGACATAAATAAGAAAATCTTTCCAACAAAATAAATCTTCAGACTTTGCTTCAAGCCTGAGTATCCACAGGTATAATGTTTAATAATTAGGAATATGGGTCAACCACCGCGTGATACAGTTAAAAAATGTTTAATGTAAGTAATGCAGGTACATCAAAATAATAAATAATATGTTTCAATCAAGGTTCTCATAAGAAAAGTTCCTCTGATGAAGTACATAGCAGAAGGTCATCGAAAAAGGTCTAGTGAGAACTGTTAAGAAGGTTTCCTGGAGTGAATGAATTGTGCTACTTACTACCTGGGGAGTAAGTAGTAACTGATGTCAATGCAGAGAGTGACATCTGTGTTTCTTGTATGCCAAATGTGCTTGCTTACAATTATTTTGTATGTGGTTTGTGTAGAGATGTGTGGGTTCAGTTTTACTCGGATGGTCTCAAAACGGCATCTTATTGGCTCACGGATGTCACGCATTTTGGATAGCCAATAAGAAAAATCCGAAAAACCAGAGTAAATCCGGTTAAAACCAAACCTGCACATCTCTAGTTTGCAAAGAAAGGGTGTTATTCCGCACCAGAATATCAATGGTAATTTTAGGGGGACATTGGACTCAATAATCGGAACAGTTAAGTCTCCATCTTTAGTCAGGCCGTCCGTATTGGGTGCCACCCACCAATTATACAAACATGTTAGAAAACAAAAAAAGAAAAAGAATTGGATTCAATTGGGTGCACTCCGTCCCCTAGATTGAATTATTATTAAAATCCACTTTATTAATTTTAATTTAAAAACAGGCATCAAGATCACTACTCAGTTCAGCAGCCTGTATGGCCTGTGAATTATAATCTATATTTGTTTTTAACCTATAATAGGTGAATTGAGCGAAGTAAAGAATATAGAAAAAAGATTGTGAAAGAAATATAAGAAATGTGAATAAAGATTTAAAAATATATACTATGTGTCACGTCTCTTATTTGCTTATTATATGTAAATTCCCATATATATGCTACCAATAAAATGTAAGCACAAAATTAATATATGTGCTATTACATGTATCCAGATATATGATGTTTGCTCCACAGACAGGAGAAAGGTACCAATTTATAATATAATGCAGCCCTCAATGGCTACATAATAAGTGGTACTGGTAACTTTTGTATCAATAATGACTTGAGTTTCCTGTATTATAGCTTTTGAGTCCAGCAACCACTGCATGTGGTGTAAGTTTATTATTAGACTGTAGTTATGGGATATACTTATATGTAGACTCAAATGGTTATAAATGGGATGATATTTCCCAGCACCAAATCACGTTCTCTCTATTGCTCTGGTGTTGTAATGGCTCATTTGTAACAAAAATAGTGTTACTAATGGATCCCTGCAACCATGCAATAATAGTGATGGTAATATTACATACAGACTCCTGTTATTATAGATAGTGTTGATTCAGACCTTGTTTGGTAATTTTACCCATTTGTTTTTTCACTAAACAGGATTGGTTATAAGTTGCTACACTTCACATTCATGTGTGGTACTTGTAACTTTATATCAATGATTATTTTTATTTACTGGATTGTAGTTCTTATATCCCACAAATAGTAAATGTGATGTCTGAAACAAGTTTGTTAATAGCCTGTGATCATATGATGTTCATATACAGGTTGAATATCCCTTATCCAAAATGCTTGGGACCAGAGGTATTTTGGATATGGGATTTTTCCATATTTTGGAATAATTGCATACTATAATGAAGTATCATGGCGATGGGACCTAAGTCTAAGCACAGAATGCATTTATGTGTTAGGGTCTCCTGCCCTGTGCTGCCACGTCGTCATGGCAACCGGGAGACAAGTGCTAGTGGAGTAACCTGAGCGCAGCTGATACTCCGGTTCGGGTCTTTTGCTGTGCAGTGGTTATAGGCTCTGTGCACGGCAGGGGATCCGGTGCTGGTTTTTGTGCTCACAGTCTGTGAGGTCTGAGTGGGGCGTGGACAGCACCTGCTTTATAAGGCCTCTTTTCAGGGTAAGCAGATGCTGCTGAATCTCTGTTGGTTAGTCAGTTCATGAAAGTTAGCCAGTACTGTGTAGCTTTGTATTTGTTTGTTGCTTACTGCAAATAGGCCTGGGGATTTGGTATTACACTCTGCCAATCCAGACCTAGCAGTAAGACTGGAGTCAGTCGTTTAGCTTGCTGGGGTTCTGTTATTACTCTGTGAACTTAGCAAGTTTGCGGCTGTATTCTAACACTTGCCTGTCTAATCCTGTCTCACTGTGCTAGGTGTCAGGGGTCAGTTTAGTGGCAGTAAGCTTAAACCTGTGCACTGCAAGTGAGAATCAGGATTGTGGAGGCTCTCCTTGTGTCTATCATTCCATCTCTGACCAAGGAGTTTACTGCCACACCCGTTGGTAACCCTTTAGGGTTTTGCTGTTGCCCTTAGCAACAGCATTTCGGGTTCTCTACGTATTAAAACACAACATCTTGCTTTTTACATCTGAGCAGTTCTAATACAAGGGAGATACCCAGTTCCTTAGCCTCTGGGCTTCTCTGTTCACTGTGTGTGTATTTTGTTACCCTATCACCTTCTGTGTACGTTATGTCATATTCCCCAGTTTGTCTGTGAGTCCATTTGTTTTGCATAACAGTTCAAACACCAGTACATTCCTGCAGACACTGGAGTGCATAACAGTTCTGACACTAGTACTTTCCTGCAGGCACTGGTGTGCATAACATATTCAGCAGCCTAATACTCCTGTTGAAATTTTGTGGGAATATGGAGCATACCCCTCAAAATACATTGCAACAGGTGGTCGATCAGGTGCAGGTCCTGACTCGACAATTTAATGATTTGTCCATTAAAATGCACACCTCCCAGGCTGCTGGCGGAGCTCCCACAGCAGCAGCACCTGCAGGGGTTAAGGAGCCGAAAGTAAATCTCCCGGATCGTTTTTCTGGAGATCGCTCGCAGTTCTTTTGTTTCAAGGAGAGCTGCAAGCTATACTTCCGGCTTAGGCCTCAGTCTTCTGGGTCGGAGATTCAGCGGGTGGGCATAGTGATTTCCTTGCTACAAGGAGACCCACAGGTCTGGGCATATGGGTTGCAGCCTGACTGTCCGTCGCTTAAAAGTGTTGATGCTTTTTTTACGGCACTGGGCATGTTGTATGATGACCCTGACAAGACGGCCTCAGCCGAGGCTCAGATTTCGATCCTTAAGAAGGGCGAAGGCCAGTTGAGGTTTACTGTACGGAGTTTCGGAGGTTGGCCCATGATACCCAGTGGAATGACCCAGCCCTGAGACACCAGTACCGAAGAGGTCTTTCTAACCAGATAAAGGACCAACTGGTACAATATCCCTTGCCTGATAGCTTGGATCAGCTCATGCAGTTATCCATCCGGGTGGATAGACGGCTGAGAGAGCGTAGGCTTGAAAGGGAGACTGAGATTTCCTTCCTTCCCAAGGGAACCTCAGACTCTGAGGAATTTTCTGAGGAGCCTATGCAGATTGGGGCTACCCGCCTCTCCTCGCGTGAGAAGACGCGGAGGAGACAGCAGGGGTTGTGTTTGTACTGTGGGAATAAAGGTCATGTGGTAGTATCATGCCCAGAAAAGCCGGAAAACTTCAGGGCCTGAGGGTGATGGGAAATATCCTGTCAGGCCAGAAGTCAGAATTTCCCAAGAAGACTTTTATCATTCCGGTGACCTTGAAGATCCTCGGTCAAACTGTCAAGACTGAGGCCTTTGTGGACAGTGGGGCCGACGGGGTTTTTATGGACCGCCAATTCGCCCTAAAACACTCTGTTCCCTTAGTACCCTTGGCATCGGAAATTGAGATTTGTGGGTTAAACGGGGAACCATTATCCCAAGGTAAAATTACCTCTTGCACTAGCCAGATTTCTTTGTTTATTGGAGCCACACACTCTGAAAAATTGTCCTTTTATGTGACTGTCTGTACTTTTGCCCCATTGGTGTTGGGGTTACCCTGGTTAAGGGCCCACAATCCTCAATTTGACTGGGTCTCTGGGGAGATTCTTAGTTGGGGTACTGATTGTTTCAGGAGTTGCTTGAGCCTTCCAGTCAGGCTCTCGCAGCTAAGTTTGCCAGGATTGCCAGGGTGTTATGCAGATTTTGCGGACGTGTTCTCCAAAAAAATTGCAGAGGTACTACCTCCCCATCGCCCCTATGACTGTGCCATTGATTTGTTGCCAAATGCTAAGCTTCCCAAGAGCAGGTTGTACTCCCTGTCACGTCCTGAGACTCAGGCTATGGCAGAGTACATTCAGGAGAACTTGGCTAAGGGATTTATCAGACCTTCACGGTCTCCAGTTGGGTCGGGGTTCTTCTTCGTGGGTAAAAAGGACGGTTCGTTGCGACCCTGCATCGACTTCAGGGAATTGAACCGTATCACGATTAAAAACTCATACCCACTGCCTCTCATTTCGGTCTTGTTTGACCAGCTTCGTACTGCCACCATTTTTTCTAAGATTGACCTACGCGGTGCGTACAATCTAATCCGAATAAGAGAGGGGGATGAATGGAAGACTGCCTTTAATACCCACTCAGGGCATTATGAATATTTGGTGATGCCTTTTGGGCTCTGTAATGCCCCGGCAGTCTTCCAGGATTTCATGAATGATGTGCTCAGGGAATATTTGGATAGATTCTTAGTTGTATACTTAGATGACATCCTAATCTTCTCCCATTCCCTGGAGGAACATCGGAAGCATGTACGCTTAGTCCTCCAGAAACTCAGAGACCACCGGCTTGGGGCGAAGCTGGAGAAGTGCGAATTTGAAGTTCAGCAAATCGCATTTCTAGGATATATTATCTCCCCAGAAGGTTTCCAAATGGAGGGTTCCAAGGTACAGGCAGTCCTGGATTGGGTGCAGCCCACTAGTTTGAAGGCGCTTCAGCGTTTCCTGGGCTTTGCGAATTTTTATAGACGATTTATTGCTGGATTTTCGTCTATAGTGGCGCCCTTGGTGGCACTCACTAAGAAAGGGGCGGATGTTGCTCACTGGTCTTGTGAGGCTAAAGCGGCTTTTGCCCGTCTCAAAAGGGCATTTGTTTCGGCCAAGGTGCTGCGACACCCAGATCCAGAGCGTCCTTTTGTGGTGGAGGTGGATGCCTCTGAGATGGGTATTGGGGCAGTGCTTTCTCAGATGGGAGTGTCTGATAATCGCCTTCATCCCTGTGCTTACTTTTCCCGTAAATTTTCGCCTGCCGAGATGAATTATGACGTGGGTAACCGGGAATTGTTGGCTATTAAGGATGCACTCGAGGAGTGGAGACACTGGCTTGAGGGGGCTAAGTTTGTGGTCTCAATTCTCACTGACCATAAGAATCTGGCATATTTAGAGTCAGCGAAGCGTCTCAATGCCAGGCAGGCACGATGGGCTTTGTTTTTTGCTCGCTTTAATTTTTTGATAACATATCGCCCTGGGTCAAAAAACATCAAGGCTGATGCGCTCTCGCGGAGTTTTGCTCCAATCCAGGAGACCACCGAGGAGCCGTTGCCCATTGTTTCCCCATCATGTATTAAAGTGGGCATTACCCAGGACCTCTTATCATTAGTCCTTAGAGCACAGGAGCAGGCTCCTCCAGACCTTCCGGTAGGTCTTTTGTTTGTGCCTCCTAGGTTAAGACAGCGAGTGTTCCTGGAATTCCATGCCAAGAAGTCGGCAGGTCACCCGGGTATTGCCAGAACTCGGGAGTTGCTATCTAGGGCGGTGTGGTGGCCCTCGGTGGCTAAGGATGTGGATCAGTGGGTTCGGGCATGTGACATCTGTGCCCGAAATAAGACTCCTAGAGGGGTTCCTGTTGGCCCATTACATCCACTCTCTATCCCATCTAAGCCATGGACCCACATTTCAATGGATTTTGTGGTGGACTTGCCCAAATCCTCGGGGATGACAGCCATCTGGGTTGTCGTTGACAGGTTTTCGAAGATGGCGCACTTCGTTCCACTGGTTGGGCTGCCATCAGCCAGACGCCTGTCTGAATTATTTATGCTGCATGTTGTGCGTCTCCACGGGTTGCCACTTGATGTGGTCTCTGACCGCGGATCCCAGTTTGTGGCCAAATTCTGGAGGGCATTTTGTTCCGATCTCCAGATTTCTGTCAGCTTGTCGTCAGGCTACCATCCGCAGTCTAATGGGCAGACTGAAAGGGTGAACCAGTCCTTGGAGCAGTTCCTCAGGTGTTATGTCTCCAAGTGTCAGACTGACTGGGTTGCTCATCTGTCCATGGCGGAGTTTGCCTATAACAACGCGGCTCACTCTGCTACAGGGATCTCTCCCTTCCTTTGTGTGTATGGGCATCATCCTAAGGCCAATTCTTTTGACCCCCTGGACTCCACGCCTGGTGGTTCCTCTGTGGTTTCGGTCCTTAGAGGTATTTGGCGGAAAGTGAAGAAAGCCCTTGTGTCTGTGTCATTAGTGACCAAAAGGGTTTTTGATAAGCGGAAAAGACCCTGCAGCTTCAAATTAGGAGACTTCGTCTGGTTGTCTACCAAGAATTTGAAGTTGAGACAGCCATCTCATAAGTTAGGGCCCCGGTTCATCGGCCCTTATAAGATCACCAGGGTTATCAATCCGGTGGCATTTCAGTTAGATCTGCCCCGTTCTTTGGGTATCAATAAAACATTTCATTGTTCCCTTTTAAAACGGGCGATTAGTAATCCTTCTTCCAGTGGAAGACCTTCCCCTCTTCTGATACGTGGCCAGAGGGAGTTTGTTGTTGAAAGGATTCTTGACTCCAAGGTGGTTCGGGGTCGGCTGTCATTTTTGGTGCACTGGAAGGGGTATGGCCCGGAGGAGCGGTCGTGGGTGCGCAGTTGTGATCTTCATGCCCCCAGACTGATACGCTCTTTCTTCTCGCAGTTCCCCGATAAACCCGGTGGTAGGGGTTCTTTGACCCCTCGTCAGAGGGGGGGTACTGTTAGGGTCTCCTGCCCTGTGCTGCCACGTCGTCATGGCAACCGGGAGACAAGTGCTAGTGGAGTAACCTGAGCGCAGCTGATACTCCGGTTCGGGTCTTTTGCTGTGCAGTGGTTATAGGCTCTGTGCACGGCAGGGGATCCGGTGCTGGTTTTTGTGCTCACAGTCTGTGAGGTCTGAGTGGGGCGTGGACAGCACCTGCTTTATAAGGCCTCTTTTCAGGGTAAGCAGATGCTGCTGAATCTCTGTTGGTTAGTCAGTTCATGAAAGTTAGCCAGTACTGTGTAGCTTTGTATTTGTTTGTTGCTTACTGCAAATAGGCCTGGGGATTTGGTATTACACTCTGCCAATCCAGACCTAGCAGTAAGACTGGAGTCAGTCGTATAGCTTGCTGGGGTTCTGTTATTACTCTGTGAACTTAGCAAGTTTGCGGCTGTATTCTAACACTTGCCTGTCTAATCCTGTCTCACTGTGCTAGGTGTCAGGGGTCAGTTTAGTGGCAGTAAGCTTAAACCTGTGCACTGCAAGTGAGAATCAGGATTGTGGAGGCTCTCCTTGTGTCTATCATTCCATCTCTGACCAAGGAGTTTACTGCCACACCCGTTGGTAACCCTTTAGGGTTTTGCTGTTGCCCTTAGCAACAGCATTTCGGGTTCTCTACGTATTAAAACACAACATCTTGCTTTTTACATCTGAGCAGTTCTAATACAAGGGAGATACCCAGTTCCTTAGCCTCTGGGCTTCTCTGTTCACTGTGTGTGTATTTTGTTACCCTATCACCTTCTGTGTACGTTATGTCATATTCCCCAGTTTGTCTGTGAGTCCATTTGTTTTGCATAACAGTTCAAACACCAGTACATTCCTGCAGACACTGGAGTGCATAACAGTTCTGACACTAGTACTTTCCTGCAGGCACTGGTGTGCATAACATTATGTTACATATACACCTTATACACACAGCCTGAAGGTAATTTTAGCCAATATTTTTAATAACTTTGTGCATTAAACAAAGTGTGTGTACATTCACACAATTCATTTATGTTTCATATACACCTTATACACACAGCCTGAAGGTCATTTAATACAATATTTTTTAATAACTTTGTGTATTAAACAAACTTTGTGTACATTGAGCCATCAAAAAACAAAGGTTTCACTATCTCACTCTCACTCAAAAAAGTCCGTATTACAGAATATTCCATATTTCGGAATATTTGGATATGGGATACTCAACCTGTATATAAATTCAAATGGATACAAATGTTACTAATAGGTCCCTGCAGTCATATAATAGTAATGATGATAATATCAAATGCAGACTCCTGTTATTATGGATAATATTATCCAGATCTTATTTGAATAATTCTAACCATTTGTCTAAATATATATTAAACAGGCTTTCTTCTAAATAGCTACATTTCACTTTCATGAATAATACTGCAATCCAAAATTAATGTGATTTCTTACACTAATATAAACTATTCTATTACTGGTAAAGCATATTGTTAGACTTGTGTTTAGTGCATTAACATTCAGCGGGCATCCCCGCTGTGCGGGACCATTATGATTGGATCTCCTATGCACCGTTCAAGTCTCATGTAGCTATCTCTGCAGCTATCTTGATAAAGACCATGGCGGGGTGCATATTGAGCTGTTGGTAGCAATGGGATTATATAAGTATATATTAGATCATGGACGTGGCACACAGGTCACCAATGTGCATTTCGCTCCAGTATCAGGCTTCTTCAGGGCAATAGGCAATATTGCCCTGAAGAAGCCCGATACTAGAGCGAAATGCACATTGGTGACCTGTGTGTCACATCCAATTTATATATATATATATGAGCATCATATGAGCACAGGCTATTACCAAACTTGTTTCAGACATCACATTTACTATTTGTGGGATATAAGGACTACAATCCAGTAAATAAAAATAATCATTGATATAAAGTTACAAGTACCACACATGAATGTGAAGTGTAGCAACTTATAACCAAGCCCGTTTAGTGAAAAAACAAATGGGTAAAATTACCAAACAAGGTCTGAATCAACACTATCTATAATAACAGGAGTCTGTATGTAATATTACCATCACTATTATTGCATGGTTGCAGGGATCCATTAGTAACACTATTTTTGTTACATATGAGCCATTACAACACCAGAGCAATAGAGAGAACGTGATTTGGTGCTGGGAGATATCATCCCATTTATAACCATTTGAGTCTAGATATAAGTATATCCCATAACTACAGTCTAATAATAAACTTACACCTCATTCAGTGGTTGCTGGACTCAAAAGCTATAATCCATGAAACTCAAGTCATTATTGATACAAAAGTTACCAGTACCACTTATTATGTAGCCATTGAGGGCTGCATCATATTATAAATTGGTACCTTTTTATCCTGTCTGTGGAGAAAACATCATATATCTGGATACATGTAATAGCACATATATTAATTTTGTGCTTACATTTTATTGGTAGCATATATATGGGAATTTACATATAATTAGCAAATAAGAGACGTGACACATAGTATATATTTTTAAATCTTTATTCACATTTCTTATATTTCTTTCACAATCTTTTTTCTATATTCTTTATTTTGCTCAATTCACCTATTATAGGTTAAAAACAAATATAGATTATAATTCACAGGCCATATAGGCTGCTGAACTGAGTAGTGGTTTTGATACCTGTTTTTAAATTAAAATTAATAAAGTGGATTTTAATAATAATTCAATCTAGGGGACGGAGTGCACCCAATTGAATCCAATTATTTTTCTTTTTTTTCTAACATCTCTAGTTTGTACACTAGTAAAGGAATTTAATAGAGTATAGTTTTACTTGTGAGTTCAAATCCACCGTGCATTGCTGATGATATTGGTCTATTCATGAAGCATGGAAAAAAGAGTGGAGAAGTGAGCCTGTGGAGAAGTTGCCCATGGCAACCAATCAGCTGCTCTGTATAATTTTATAGTATGCAAATAATAAATGTTACGTCAATGATGATTGGTTGGCATGGGCAACTTCTCCACTGGTTCACTTCTCCACACTTTTCACTGCTTCATGAATATACCCCTAACTTCCAAAGTGCTGTTTGAAACCCCTAAATCATCAATGGTTTTTCTCAAACCACTGGCAGTTTAGTGAAGAAAACTATCATTTTGTTGGGGGTCTGGAACACCTGTGTGGGCCCTTGCATCAAAGGATCAGTGAGCCAATGCTCAGAACCTTTCTGGTAACCATGTCTGTGCTTCATTTAAGCCCCTTTAGCCATATTAAACATAATATAGATGTCTCTTTATTATTTTTTATACATTTGCCCGGGTAGCAGTTGATTTACCGATGGACACAATACCTGGGTTATAACCCCGGCAGCCATTGACCTACAGTCAAAATACTGACACGGTTAAAATACCGACATTCATTATGCAGGCATGTTCACAATGCAGACACCGTCAGAATACCAACGTTTGAAATGCCGACATGTCAAAATGCAGACATGCATCTTTAAGGAATTTTTTGGACCAAAAAAGACTTGTTCATACTTTACCATCCCAGTGGACCTGGAGGGAGAATATAATAGTGTGCCGAGTGCAGCGAGGCACCGTGCTTGAAGCATGGCGAGCACAGCGGGCCATGCGAGGGGATGCGGAACACTTAGACGGTGTACATGTCAATCTATGTTGACATTGACACAAAAAAGCAGAAAACACATGATATTTTGACACGTCGGCATTTCAAATGTTGGTATTCTGACTATGGGGTGTATTCAATAATTGTCGGAAGTTAAAGACGGCAGCGTCCGACAGAAATAGGTCGGAACCCCTTCCGACCTATTCAATAAGGGCTGATTTTTTCCGACTTGTCGGAAAACACTTGAATCAGCGGATTAGCCGCCGATCCACGTTCTTCTGTCGGAAATGGGGCCCAATCCGACAGGTTATGACCCCCTTTCCGACAAACCCAATCCGACTTGAAAACAAGGTGATTGAGGTGAGGAGATGAGCAGTGCTGCGGGCAGCTGGAGTAGCTGAGATCGGCGGCCGGTGGGAGAAGCTGGCTGCAGGGGGACATGTCTGCAGCGGCGGGGGGAGGCGCTGCAGGGAGGGGGGAGGCGCTGCAGGGAGAGAGGTGCCTGTATGTCCCCCGGCCAGGCACCTCTCTCCCTGCAGCGCTTCCCACTGCCACAACAGACATGTCCCCCCACAGCCAGCTCCTCCTGCCGGCCACCGATCTCAGCTCCCCCAGCCACCCACAGGCACCTCTCTCCCTGCAGCGCCTCCGCCTGCTGCTGCAGACATGTCCCTCGCAGCCAGCTCATCTCACCGGCCGCTGATCTCTGCTCCCACCGCCACCATCCCGCTCAAGCCAGCCGTCGTTAATCCCCCCGCCGCCGACCGCTGCCATCTGCCCCTTTGGCCGCTGCTGTCAGCGCATCCGCAGCCGCTGACAGCAACGGCAGCACAGGACCCTGTGTACGGCCAAATCCAACAGTCGGATTTGGCCATCTATTGAATAAGGGTTGTCAGATCCATTCCGACAACTACATGTCTGAATGGATCCGACTCTTATTGAATATACCCCTATGTCGCCATTTTGAACATGTCAGCATAACAAATGTCGGTATTTTGACTGTCGGTATTTTGACTGTAGGTCAATGGCTGTCGGGATTATGACCGTCGGTGAACCCGTATAGTGGTGTTATTCTCACCTTTACGTACACTACATATTTCTATACTATATACAGTGACACAATTTACAACCTAGCTATACTTGATATTGATTGATTTCTGTTCCAATGATAAAATGACTTAAACAGATAAGATATATAACAAATATACAGACAATCCCATATAGTCTCAAATGAATGTCTATCCAGTTCCATAAATTACTGATAATAGCACAGTCCGGGAATGGTGATTATTCTCCTACACAGAAGCATATGATGCTATATTTGTATAACTTTCATAGAGGAACAATGCATGTCCAACAAGCTGGAAATAAAGGCTACCCAGACATTACATAGTATATAGCAGCAATATTCATTCAAATAGCACTTACCTTATTCATATTAAATAGTTGCCGTAACATCCTTTTTCCTGAGTGTTGTTGGAATGCACATGGCACGTACAATAGTATTAATAATTTCACATACAATGGAAAAAAGAATGTATTTTGGTACACCATACAGATGCTGTATAAATCACATTAATGTGTTCAGATTTCCCAGGAGCTTTGTATTGTATACATAACTCATATAGCATGCTGTACATTGCAACATCAGAAAGACCCAATTTAAAGACAGAACTATTTATAAAACAAAATTGTAATATAATTTGATAAAAACATAAAACAAAGTGATTGAGGAGATGATACTTAAGAGGTAATACTAAATGGTAGGAGGTTGGGATTGTGACGTTTTTCTTTACATTTTTGCACAGTCTATAACAATGACTGCCTTGCCTCGTATCAAGGTGCACTGCTGGTTTGCTAAACCCTCTGCAGGGACTGTAGAGTAGATTGCAGAATATACAAAACATAGAGGCACAGCACTGCAAAGCTAAGGTGTTTTCAAGTTTGCATCTGGTGCACTTCATAAAGGACCTCCCAGAGATAAAATATGACACAATTTGAGGCAAAACAATTCATAAAAAGGTACACAAAAAAGATGACAGTAAAACAAAGGATAAGATGATTGTGCATGCTGGAAAAGCAAATTATATACAAGACAAACCTGCTTATTTTGTGCTCTCCATGTCTGGTTTTTCCTTTAAATACCATGGAAAAAAAGTAAACAGAGATCTGTGATTTTAACAAATCTCTTTTGAATATATTAAACTCCATATCAGCTGATGTCAGCCTACATTTCCCAGACAGTTGGTAAGAACATATTCTTATCTAAAATAAAGACTCAGAGAGATACTCTATCAGCGGGGAAAATGGGTCAGCTTTTATTTAATTTTAAATGACGTTATTAATTAAAAAGGGAAAGTATGGTGCCAAAGAATGAATAGCCTTACTGACATTGTAACTATTTGCAAACTTCAACAACCAGGTCTTGATGGGGACCTTCTGCCATCCCATCATACTCCAGTCAAGGTATCTAGCTACCCTAGCACAAACCCATAAGGCCCACCTGGACTCATGTTTACGCTGACCCTAATAGGGTAGAATCAGCCAGTGTATTGGTGAGGAGCACACTTCAATATCTAAAGCTAGACAGCTACTGTAGTTGTTCGTTTCTGCAAATCCAAAAAGTCTAACACTATGGGAAGATGGGTAGATTGTCTGATTGGCAAGAGAAACGAGAAAGTTCCACAGAGCATAGTCATAACCTCAAACATGCCTATAGACCGCCCCTAGTTATGTGAACCAATGAAATTGCAAATACTGTATGTAAAGAACCTAGAAACTACAACTAATAACAATGTATAGTCAGTGTCCGCTGAACCAAGCCTAATGTATTTAAGACCCCATATTAAATCCATATTAAATGCCTTCTGTCACTCTTCCCCTAGACAGTGCTAATGGGTTTTGTTTTTCATTCTGCCCTGTAATTCCTCACTGCATATTACACTATGAGTTGCACATCTTGCCCTCTGTAATTTATGCAGGGCACCCAAGATGGCTGCCTTGCCTGTAACTCCCATGGGTAGAGATAACATCATATGGAAGTATTCACTCAGTGGGTATTCTGTTAGTCACATAATCAGTGGTGCAAGTAGAAAAAAATTCTTATAGGTACTGTGTGCACACGAGCCAAAAAACGGGTGTGCCCAAATGCCACATGGGGCATTGCCAATGAAAATAGGGGCGTGATACACATATGGGGGGCAGATACACATATGACCCCAAAAGTGCCAGATACACGTTGCACCACAGTGCCAGATATGCATTACCCCACAGTGCAAGGTACACATTGCCCCACAGTGCCATATACACAAATGCCCCCAGAGAGCCAGATATACATTGCCCCACAGTGCAAGATACATATTGCCCCACAGTGTCAGATACACAAATGCCCCCAGAGAGCCAGATATACATTGCCCCACAGTGCCAGATACACATTGCCCCACAGTGCCAGATACACAAATGACCCCAGAATGCCAGATATACATTACCTCACAGCGCCAGATACACAAATGCCCACACTGTGTCAGATATACATTGCCCCCAGTGACAGATACAGAAATGCCCCCACAGTGCCAGATATGCCCCCAGTGCCAGATATGCCCTCAGTGCCAGATACATATATGCCCTCAGTGCCAGAAATGCCCCCCAGTGCCAGATACAGAAATGCCCCCAGTGCCAGATACACATGTCCCCACAGTGCCAGATACACATGTCCCCAGAGTGCCAGATATGCCCCCAGTGCCAGATATGCCCCCAGTGCCATATACAGAAATGCCCTCAGTGCCAGATACACATATCCCCCCAGTGCCAGATATTCCACCAGTGCCAGATATGCCCCCAGTGCCAGATACAGAAATGCCCCCACAGTGCCAGATATGCCCCCAGTGCCAGATACAGAGATGCCCCCAGTGCCAGATACAGAAATGCCCCCAGTGCCATATACAGAAATGCCCCAAGTGCCAGTTACACATGTCCCTGCAGTGCCAGATATGCCCCAGTGCCAGTTACACATGTCCTCACAGTGCACCCTCTTCCCCTGCTGCTGTCCTGTGTGTGAGGGAAGGAGAGCACAGCGTGCGCCTCTCCTGCCCCTCAGTCTTCGGCATCGGTGCAGGTATCTACCTTCAATTAGGCGCCGATCCGTGAGCCTTGGCTGCCAGTCCGCGAGCTCTGATTGGCTCACGGATCAGCGCTGAATTGAAAGTAGACACTGAGGGGCAGGAGAGGTGCATGCTTCACTCTTCCCCTCACAGCAGCAGCACGGTGAGCAGCAGCAGAGAGAGTGGTAACTGGGAGGCGATCGAGCCGCTGGCGGAGGTTGAAAGAGCCGCATGTGGCTCGAGAGCCACTGGTTGGCCATCGCTGTCTAGTTGGTGAGTGCAATGAGCGTCGTCCCGGCGGCGGTGGGTACAGCGTACGCACGGTGAAATTCTTAAGGGTACACCATTCCCGCCCACTTGCACCACTCATTCCATTTTACACTTGTAAGCCTTATTTTATATATATATATTTCCTCGTCTGGTCCGGCTCTCCCTGTACTGCTTGATACCGATCTGGGTGCCCTCACGACATATGTGATATCCAAGTCCTCTGGTGCGGCACTCCCAGACATCAAATATACAAGTGGTAGATTTTCAGGTAACGTTTCAGTGCCCGTTTATTGTGTAGCGGCACTTTCCTCAGACAAATTGTCTGAGGAAAGTGCCGCTACACAATAAACGGGCACTGGAACGTTACCAGAAAATCTACCACTTGTATACTTGATTTATTGGCATGTCTGGGAGTGCCGCACCAGAGGACTTGGATATATATATATATATATATATATATACACACTGCTCAAAAAAATAAAGGGAACACTTAAAAAACACAATGTAACTCCAAGTCAATCACACTTCTGTGAAATCAAACTGTCCACATAGGAAGCAACACTGATTGACAATCAATTTCACATGCTGTTGTGCAAATGGAATAGACAACAGGTGGGAATTATAGGCAATTAGCAAGACACCCCCAATAAAGGAGTTGTTCTGCAGGTGGTGACCACAGACCACTTCTCAGCTCCTATGCTTTCTGGCTGATGTTTTGGTCACTTTTGAATGCTGGCGGTGCTTTAACTCTAATGGTAGCATTAGACGGAGTCTACAACCCACACAAGTGGCTCAGGTAGTGTAGCTTATCCAGGATGGCACATCAATGCGAGCTGTGGCAAGAAGGTTTGCTGTGTCTGTCAGCGTAGTGTCTGGAGCATGGAGGTGCTGCCAGGAGACAGGCTAGTGCATCAGGAGACGTGGAGGAGGCCGTAGGAGGGCAACAACCAAGCAGCAGGACCGCTACCTCCGCCTTTGTGCAAGGAGGAACAGGAGGAGCACTGCCAGAGCCCTGCAAAATGACATCCAGCAAGCCACAAATGTGCATGTGTCTACTCTAATGATCAGAAACAGACTCCATGAGGGTGGTATGAGGGCCCAACGTCCACAGGTGGGGGTTGTGCTCACAGCCCAACACCATGCAGGACATTTGGCATTTGCCAAAGAACACCAAGATTTGCAAATTCGCCACTGGCGCCCTGTGCTCTTCACAGATGAAAGCAGGTTCTCACTGAGCACATGTGACAGAGTCTGGAGACGCCAAGGAGAACGTTCTGCTGCCTGCAACATCCTCCAGCATGACTGGTTTGGCAGTTGGTCAGTAATGGTGTGGGGTGGCATTTCTTTGGGGAGCCGCACAGCCCTCAATGTGCTTGCCAGAGGTAGCCTGACTGCCATTAGGTACCGAGATGAGATCCTCAGACCCCTTGTTAGACCATATGCTGGTGCGGTTGGCCCTGGGTTCATCCTAATGCAAGACAATGCTAGACCTCATGTGGCTGGAGTGTGTCAGCAGTTCCTGCAAGACGAAGGCATTGATGCTATGGACTGGCCCGCCCGTTTCCCAGACCTGAATCCAATTGAGCACATCTGGGACATCATGTCTCGCTCCATCCACCAAGGCCACGTTGTACCTTAGACTGTCCAGGAGTTGGCGGATGCTTTAGTCTAGGTCTGGGAGGAGATCCCTGAGGAGACCATCTCTCACCTCATCAGGAGCATGCCCAGGCATTGTAGGGAGGTCATACAGGCACGTGGAGGCCACACACACTACTGAGCCTCATTTTGACTTGTTTTAAGGACATTACATGAAAGTTGGATCAGCCTGTAGTGTGTTTTTCCACTTTAATTTTGAGTGTGACTCCAAATCCAGACCTCCATGGGTTAATAAATTTGATTTCCATTGATAATTTTTGTGTGATTTTGTTGTCAGCACATTCAACTATGTAAAGAACAAAGTATTTAATAAGAATATTTCATTCATTCAGATCTAGGATGTGTTATTTTAGTGTTCCCTTTATTTTTTTGAGCAGTGTATATATAATATGTGTGTGTGTGTTATCTCTTCCAGGCATTGATTTTTCCAGTGTAACCTATATAGTGTGCCCACGATTAATGCCTTACCTAGTACCTATGTGGGTAAGATCATAATTGTTTGTAGTCATGACTACAAATGGCTGCCTGACCTCTGTACATTTTGTTCCCGATGTCTTTCGTTTTTGCAAATCTAAATCTCTGTATTATTATTATTTATTGGATTCTGTAAAGTTCTTCAGTTTTATTGGAGAAAGCGCGATATAAATAAAAACATAATCATTATTTATGCAGCACAGTTTGATTTTAAAAGAATGCAGTTCACTCTTGGAAAGGCCAGAGTGACCCTATCCCCACCTCACAGCTCTCAGTGGACAATTAAACTTTTCACAACTTTTTTTCTGATCCAGTTTCATTTAGTGTGGTTTCATCTTTCAATAATATTATGTACTTGTTGGTTTGCAAATAACCATAGTATTGTTATCATCCTAAAATTGTATTAGATAAGATCAGTTTTTTTAGGTAAATATAAATTACTGTCTCTTGACATACTCGTACTAGTAACAAGTGTAAAATATATGATTTTAAATACTTCTTTATATACTTTATATTTTGAATATGCGGGCATAATATTAGGTCATCAGTAGCAGATACTGTATTGCTTTATTGCACAGGTTCTCAAACTCGGTCCTCAGGACCCCACACAGTGCATGTTTTGCAGGTAACCCAGCAGGTGCACAGGTGTATTAATTACTCACTGACACATTTTAAAAGGTCCACAGGTGGAACTAATTATTTCACTTGTGATTCTGTGAGGAGACCTGCAAAACATGCACTGTGTGGGGTCCTGAGGACCAAGTTTGAGAACCTGTGCTTAATTACAACTACTGATACTGCTTAAGCCAGAGGTTCTCAAACTCGGTCCTCGGGAGCCCACACAGTGCATGTTTTGCAGGTCTCCTCACAGAATCGCAAGTGAAATAATTAGCTCCACCTATGGACCTTTTAAAATGTGTCCGTGAGTAATTAATACACCTGTGCACCTGCTGGGTTACCTGCAAAACATGCACTGTGTGGGCCCCCGAGGACCGAGTTTGAGAACCTCTGGCTTAAGCTGTGTGTTCCTAGTTCAGACTTTACCAACCTTGGTCCTCCATGCACACTAACAGTCCAGGTTTTAGTTATATCCAAGCTTAAGCACAGGTGACCTAATTCGTTCCTCATTTATTTAGACTTAACCATCTGAGCTGAAGCCTTGATATCACTACAACCTTGACTGTTGGTGTGCCTTGAGGACCGAGGCTGGTAATGCCTGTTCTAGTTTTTACAAGCAATTTTAAACATGGATAGTACTGCTTAGCAAACGGTTACTAAAGGTAGCAGTCTTTGTTCGGCATATTGACAACACTACTTTCATTATCACCGTTATTCATCTGAACAAAGCAGCCTTTTCCATAGAACAACTCTGAAATGTAAGAATTGTTTATTGCTGAAGATATTACAGTATAATCTGTTAAGTAAAATCCAAAATACAGGTAATGAGAAGGATACTCATAACACATTTTAGTTGAACTGAAGCTATTATAATGGAAGACAGTAAGGAGGGGTGTGCAAAAGGTGTCACCGCCCAAAGTTGAAGGCAAAGGGGATCGCACGATCACTGCAACCCTTTACACCTTGTGGAATGCCTGGAGAGGCACCCGGCTACATAGAAAGATGCAGAGGGTGTCTTTATAATGCAGTGAGCATCTTCGCGGCTCCAGTGGTCTCTCAATGTTTGTTGTGATGTCATATGCACCAGGTGCTGGGGGTGGAGTGTGCTGGTCCAGGAACCTGTGTTGGCTGCTGATGAGGGATCTTGCGTGTTGGTGGGAAAAGCATAGACGGGAAGCTAAATTAGAATATGCTGTTCTGAAACTTTGAATTTTTAGTCACTGCTTTAAGGTTTTTCACGCTGGTGGAATCTCTGAAGTGAGGATGAGACATCCATAAAAGAGAAGCAGATATAAAGAAGTCTTCTAGGTCTTTATTAAGAGTGGCTACCAAAGTCAGAGTGGAATACCGATGCCGGAATCCCAACACCCATCACAATGCTGGTGCTGGAATCCCGAAATGGTCAGGAGACTGGCGTCAGAATCCTGACTGTCGGCATCCTGACCTATGTAAGTGTAGCACCTGAATTAGGTTTAGGGCTGGGGGGGTGTTCAGTTTACCCCCCCACCGGGGAGGTTAGGGATAGGCTGCAGGGAGGGGGTGTTAGGGTTAGGCACACACAGGGAGGGTTAGGTTGCGGGGAAGGGAGGGTTAGGATTAAGCTGCGGGGAGGGGAGGGTTAGGTTTAGGTACCACCGCAGTGAGATTAGGGTTCGGCACTATATGGGGAGGTTACGGTTAGGCTGCAGGAATGGAGGGTTAGGGGTAGTGGAGAGAGGAGAACAGCCCCAACTCAACCCTGTCAGCACTGCAACCTTTGGGATCCAGGAGTTGGTCTTCTGAGCGCCGGGATCCCAAGCGCCGGCATATTATACTGAATCCAGATAAGCAATACATTTTGTGTTAAACTCAGAGTTTAAGAATGATCAGTTCTACATAATGGCTATTTTACAAATAGAATTATAAAGTTAAAAGTCTCACAAATGACTGCGAGATTCCGTCCTCAAGGTCAGCAAATGTAATACCCACCAATTTTGAGGGTTACTATAAAACCTGAGGAAGGAAGGGCACAATGTTCTTTTTGCATACACAGATTATTTTTTCTTATCTATAATGGGTGCAGGGTATGTGAAGCACATGGAACCCTGTGCCTTTTATACCCGGAACCAAAAATAAATACCACACTACCTAATGTGCCATCTTCCATGTTATACAGTCAGCAATTTGGCACAGGTGCAAGTGATAGTAAAGTCATTCTCATATCTCATGGAAGATGATGCCATATGAAGAATTTGGGTGGGGGGGAGTGCTTCCAATAGGGGAAGTGAGAGCTGCACATGTCTTTCCCCAAAAAAACATTTATATGCCACCTCCCCAGACATTTATACACTTCTGGAATTGTGCCATTGTAACCAGTATTGTTCCATTGTATGAAAAACCTTCCTCACAAAATGTAACTGTTCATCTGATTGTAATGTTAAGAATGCAGTGGGGCATGTGAAGTATCTAGTTGAGAACTGTAGAAAAAGGTTCTCAGACATTAAGAGAACGCTCATAGAGAAGCATGCTGTAGAACAAGGAGCAGTGGAGTTGGGGAACCCTACACATGGACACATGGGGCAATATTTACTAATATTCGTGTTTGAGTCGGTTTGTGTATGGTTTAAACTCGTTTTGTATCGGGTGCATTTTCATGCAACTTTTTGAATCCATATACGCAAAGTTACAAAGCAGTCGACTTTATGGTTTTCGTGTTTTCCGATGTCGATGGCAGTCGGTTTTTTTTGCCACATTTACGGCCGTCATTGTCGTTTGCGTACGTGTTTTTGTTGTATTTGCTGGTTTTTTTCCTAAGTTAAACGCGGCAGGGTTTTTTTTTCCAGCGGCCGCATTTTCACTTTCAGTTTCTATTTTCATCCCCGTTTGTGATTGGTTGTGTTTCAGATGGTAGGAGTGTCTGTGCGCAACCATATAAATACGCACCAAACCGTCCGCACCTCGTGGGTTTAGTTAGTGGTGAGGAGGAGGGAGGTTGTGCTGTGGAGGTAGATGAATTTGTGGTTTGGTGAGGAGTGTTGGTAGCGATTTCTGAGTGTGGTATTGTGTTTGAAAGTCGTCTTGTCATTCTTGTTGTCTTGTATTTTGTGGTTTTGTCTCATTTTTAGTCCAAGTTATTTTTCTTTATAGTCCCTTGTCAGTGTTGTGTGTGTGTGTGTGTGTGTGTGTGTGTGTGTGTGTGTGTGTGTGTGTGTGTGTGAGTTATGTAGTGGTAGTGGAGGAGTGTGTTGTTTGTCTTTTTTTTCCTGTGTTAACTGTTTAGACACACAATTATGTGTGACTCAGAGGTGGGTGAGGTGGAGGGTGTGAGTGAGGGGGAGGAGGTTGGTCAGGTGGAGGAGGTGAGTGTTAGTGAGGTTAGTGAGGTGGAGGAGGTGGGTGAGGTTGCTGCAGCAGCCTAAAGTGATAGTGACAGTCAGAGTGCTCCGCAGCCACGCACCACTACTAAGACTGGGCGGAATGTAAAGTTTAGTTTTGCTGAAAATGTGGCATTGGTGCATGAGCTGATGAAGTATTAGAGGCAGCTATTTGGCCCTGAGTCCGCCAAGGTGCCAACATGGAGGAAGACGGTGTTGTGGGCGAAAGTTGTTGCTGCTGTCAATAGTGAGGGGGTGGTCAAGCGGACGGAGGACACGTGCCACAAACGGTACTATGACATAAAGCGACGTGTCAAGTTTAAAATGGCCAAGGAGGCCAAGTCGGCTCGGAAAACCGCTGGTGGGCAGCCCTATATTGCAAGATATCTGGAGTATGAGGAGCCCATGCGGAGTGTAATATCTCCAGAAGTTGTCTCTGCAACCCATGTCCGGGATTCAGATAGGCCCAGGAAGAATGGTGAGCATGTGTATTTGCATTTACATTCTATGATTTTTTTTTTAAATGTGTGTCATGTGACGTTGCATATTACTCCCATCTTCAAGTGTGTGTCAGCAAATACATTGTTTTGGTTAATGTTTTATACAAAAGCCAATGTAACATCTTACTTTATTGTATGTCATGTGTTTTTCTGACAGATATTTTGCATGTGTATTTTGGACTTGGTGTGTCTCTGAATTGTCCTGCAATAATGTTTTCCTTTTGGGCGTTTTTTATTTTAAAATTGTGAATATGTTTTATATTTAAGTGATCCATGTACAATGTTTAAAAAACAGTGGTTGTCATGTTAGAGGCTGGAGTACTGGAAAGTGGTTTGGAAAGCACTTACATGTGTAATGTCATTATTAGATAATGTTAATTATTTAATTAAAATAACACTATTTCTTTGTTAATTTTTTGCTTGTATTTGTACCGTGACACCACACTGCAGTGTAATTTTTTTTAAATTGCTACATTTTGTTTTGGCTCATATAGTAGTAATGTGTCTTTGGAGTGCCACATCATAGAGCAATTTATATATTGCATCTGTAATATTTATCCTTCCAATACAAAATGAAGATGTGTGTGTTTTTTTCTTTTTCTTTAACTTGTGGCCTATGTCAGTGTCCTGTACATGTTTTCCTGTGTTGATGTTGCCATAGTGCATATGTGTATTGGACAATGTTTTTTCTTTTTTGTTTTTTATTTTTGTATTTCCGGGCCTTATGTTTTTTATAAATAAAAACCAAGCATTTCTAAAAGAATAATAAATGTTTATAAGGGTTCACTACGGCTGGCCGGCGGTCGGGCTCCCGGCGACCAGCATCCCGGCGCCGGGAGCCCGACCGCTGGCTTACCGACAGCGTGGCGAGCGCAAATGAGCCCCTTGCAGGCTCGCTGCGCTCGCCACGCTATGGGCGCGGTGGCGCGCTACGCGCGCCACACTATTTTATTCTCCCTCTATGGGGGTCGTGGACCCCCACGAGGGAAAATAAGTGTCGGTATGCCGGCTGTCGGGCTCCCGGCGCCGGTATACTGAGCGCCGGGAGCCCGACCGCCGGCATACAGAAGACCAGCCGTTTATAAGCATAATGGGTGGATGTATACACAATAGCATGAAAACATTTTTTATTTTTATTTTATACAGTGTTAGAAAAAAGCAGTACTACTCATCGCCCAGTAACTCCTATCACATCTGATGATAATGACGCTGCGGAAGCAGGTAAAGTGTCCATTGTAGTATAGGATATGCTTGTAAAGGAATGGCCATAACAAAATTGCACTTTCATTAAAAGGTCTATCAAAAGAAGTATGGAGCATCAGAAGTGGCACTTCTGTAAGACATCACCACAAAAAACCTGTGGCCGAAAAGAAAGCAAGGTCGTATGTGCCGGCCCAAACACAGCAGGCTACCCCGCCACGAAGATTATCGTTCGTATGTTCTGCCCCCCACTCCAAATTTTGGACACACCTCCAAGACATCATCCACACTCCCCTCATCTTGATTGTGAGTATCAAACTGAAAAAAATGTGAAAAATTTCAGAACGTAATCAAAATATTTCATAACCGCATTAAGTCAAAACACATCAAAAACTAAAATACTTACCGCAGTAAGTAAAAGCTGAAATGGAATCCAAGCTAAATGGCCTTGTCCACATCCAGTAAAGATATGTATGTCCACTTGAGCCATACAGTATGACATTGTGTGTAAGATGCTGCAACAAAAAAGCATGTTGTTTTTATTGCAAAAAGTAAGGTTGTTTTTCCAAATTTCACATGTGTGTTTGAGGTAACATTGCAAAATACATATAAAAACATTACTATGTTTGTTTGAACAAAGCTGTAAGGTAACACATTATGTATTCCAATGTGTTTTTATGGTGGAGTATGTGTGAGCTACAATAAAACTAAAGTGTTTGCTTTCACAATTAAGTAACCAGACACATTTGCCACAAACAGGCATATGTATGTATTTAAGCTATGAGTGATGATGTTGCTAGGCAGAATAGTTGAAAGCAACAGTGAATGACATGTGTTCCATGTGTAGTGATTTGTTTACATTTCTCAAACATATGGATAGCTAACGGAGATTTGTTTAACATTTTAGCTTCTAGTCCTGGGAACAGCATCCCTCTGCAACAACAGCAACACAGTGACATGGAGGAGACAAACATCTTAGAAATGCAGCCATTAAGGCAAGGAATGAGCCCCCCAGCACCTGTGAGTACACCACCACAGCAAAGCACACCACCACCACAACACAGCCCAACAACACCAGGAACACAAGGCCCTGATCAGGTGTTTTGGTCCATTTGGGCTAGACAGCAGGCCACTAATGAAGATTGCCTGCGTAAGCAGACACAAATGTTTGCAAGCCTACCATCTCACCTCAGAAGAATATCAAGAAATCTGAGTAGACAAAATTAACAAACAACCAGAATTGGCAATACCATGGAACTCATGCGTACAGACATTACACAGGTCATGGGCAACTTACAGCGCATAATGGAAGAACAGCACAGGCAACAGCAACGTTATATGAGCATTTTTCAAAACAATCAAAAGATTAATGAAAGTTTATTCCGAATAGTAGACAATCAAAATGCTGCTACACGTGAACTCAATGCCACCCTCACTAACCTGAATGAAACACTCAGATGCATACACCAACAGCAAATTAACAGCAGTTCTGGTACGACTACTCCAAATATCACGCCAGTCTCATCACCACCAAGACGCTCCACCAGAGCACAACAACATGACAGTGCTAAATGTAAAGGGCAGGACAATCAGCCACCAAAAAAAATGTGAAAAAAATACAAGTTAGACATTTGTGATAATTAACTCAAAATAGGTAGTAAGTGTATTTTTGGCAAAAAATATATAACACTTAGCTCATTGACAATTTTTACAACATCATTAATTATAAGTGGTACAAACAACAACATAACATTTGTACACACATTTATTCTTTACCATTTTTTTTTTGTATTGGAGGAGGGAAATGTTGATGGAGCCACACATACATGTTAGCAGGAAGTAAACTGACCACTTGATTTTTTTCTAATCATTACTCTTTCTAGATTCCAATCATTCTCTTTTCCTGCAGACACAATAATTGCCAGCCAGGCAGAATGTCTTTAGCAGGAAGTAAACTAATCACTTGATTTTTTTCTAATCATTACTCTTTCTAGATTCAAATCATTCTCTTTTCCTGCAGACAATCCAAATTACAACGTTATTGATACATATTTTAGCTTTCTTCTCTATACAACATTACAAGAAGAACACAATTGAGTTGCGTAAAAAGCTTGTAATATGTTGGCTAAGTTTTGTTTTAAAAACATTGACAAAATGAATGTCAGTATTGTTGGGATATGTTTGTGTGTGTTAAAAATTAGTAAGAATGTTTTTACACATGATGCTGAAACAAACAAATATGTACTTTTACAACAAAAACCAAAGAATGTGTATAATAATGTATATATGTGGCAAACTGTGTATTTACTTACACATCATCAAGTTTACAGAATCAAACATTAGGAAATAAATTATTCCTGATTACAGTAAGTTTGTGTGTCTTAAATATGATGGTGCATCACACATAGGGACACATGTATTCCTCAAGGCTAACATATTATATGTTGAGGAGTGTTTTTTAGGAACACAGGTTCTCAAACTCGGCACTCAGGAACCCACACAGTGCATGTTTTGCAGGTCTCCTCACAGAATCACAAGTGACATAATTAGCTCCACCTGTGAACCTTTTAACATATGTCTGTGAGTAATTCATACACCTGTGCTTCTACTGGGTTACGTGAAAACATGCACTGTGTGTGGTCCTGAGGGCCGAGTTTGTGAACCTGTGCATTAGGACGTTACACACAATGATAAAGTGAAATACTAAATGGATTATGTGGGCTTGTAAGAAATTAGCACTGCAAGTTTACGATCACTTATCCAGACTTAATGCATGCCACTCATAATCTGTTGTTTTGAGTATAAAAATACACACAATACACATGCGACATTTGTTTATCATAAAGCGAGGGTATGTTTGTATGTGTCAAGGAGACAGACACATTCTGAGTAATGGTTTTGGGGAAAAAAGGCAAAACATCTATTTATGATTACACAACAAATGAAATAAGCAAACCAAACTTACCTTAGAAATAGCGATTGATGATCTCTTGCCTAACCTGCCTCCCTACATCTGTACTCCAAGTATCACCAGATGTCTCTAATTCCTCTGCTTGCTGGCTGCTTTCTTCCTTTTCCTCAACATGTGGCAGATGTTGTTGCAAACACATGTTATGAAGAAAGCAGCAGCAGAACACAATTTGAGTCACCTTGGAGAGACTATACAACAAAAGGCCACCAGACTTATCCAGACACCGAAACCTAGATTTCAGCACACCAAAACATCTTTCTATCACATTCCGCGTGGACTTATGTGCATGATTGTCATTGTGTTCAGCAGGGGTATCAGGTCGGGACAATGGAGTTAGAAGCCAAGAGAAACAGCCATATCCTCCATCACCTAAAAGACAGATATAGTAAACGTGATTCATGTTAAGATACAGCAACACATAAGTAACACACTGTGGGGCAGATGTATTAACCTGTAGAAGGCATAAGGAAGTGAAAAACCAGTGATATGTGCAAGGTAATAAAGGCAGCAGACAATCTGTTCCTAAATGTTAATTTACATATTGGAGCAGATTGGCTGGTGCCTTTATCACCTTGCACAGATCACTGGTTTCTTACTTCCTTATGCCTTCTACAGGTTAATACATCTGCACCTGTATTTGGACAAAGTATACGCAGGCCTACACATATCAAATTACATACCCAGCAGCCATCCATCTGGCATTTGTCCGTCCTCAAACTTATCAAAGAGGGATGACTGACTGAGGATGAAGGAGTCATGGCAGCCCCCAGGGTAACCAGCAACAACACTCATTATTTTGAGATTTGCATCATAAACCACCTGCACATTTGTGGAGTGTTCGAAATGGCGATTTGTATATATGTGCTGCCTGCCCCTAGGTGGTCTCAGCTGAATGTGTGTGCAATCTATGGCTCCAAGCACATTGGGCATGCCAGCCAGCTCATAGAAATCTACCCTGACGGCATGCCACTGAGACTCCTGGGTAGGGAAGCAGATTGAGGCCTCGATGTGGGGCTGCAAAACAGCCAACACCTGTGTGTATATTTTAAAGAACAATAAACATGAGATTTTAGGACAGAACTGGCCACCGAGAAATTAAAACAAACACAAAACAGAAGAGGTAGTTAGGTATACATCACCTGTGTTAAGATTCTGGAAAATGAGGGCTGTGAGATTCCTATGACATCCCCAGACACAGCCTGAAAGCTGCCCGTAGCCAGAAAGTGCAACACAGCCAGGAGTTTGTGCAGGCCTGAGACAGAGCGAGAGCGTGCTGTCTCAGGGTCTAGGCCCAGTTTGACAAGGTCATACAGACGGAAAATGTTGTTACGATTTAGATGGAACATCTGTATGACCTTATCATCGGACAATGCGTACAAGTTTAAACGCCCCCTAAAAAAACGAGGCCTGCGCAGCCTCCGCGGAACCTGTACAACCTGCTGACCATGTTCAGTTTCTTGGCCCTGGGTATTTACAGGCTGATGTCTGAGTCTGAGGAATCCCACAGCACACAAAAGATCACTGGCCCACAGTCCTGCTGCCATTTCTGAGTGTAGGTGTATTGAAATGGGCCTAACATCCTTTTATAGGCATCCTAATTCAGGTGTGAGTGATTTTTTATTTGCAACACATGTAAACACGACTGAAAAAAGCAGGTCTATTTTTTTGCCGCTTTTTTTAACGAATCGCAAAAAATAAGACCGCATTTGAGCACTCAGAGAATAACACCCAAATACGAATGAATAGTGAATTCCCGTATTCTATGTAATAACAGCCGCGTTTGACTGATGGTCTATTCATTCGTATTTGTGAACGTTGTCATTCAAACCATTACGAATAGTCCAAACACTGCCGAGATTTGTGCTTAGTGAATTCCCGGATTGGGACTTAGAAAAAAAAACACAAATCGGACAAACTCGGATTCTTAGTAAATACTGGCCCATGGAGTTTAAGAATGATCAGTTCTACATAATGGCTATTTTACAAATAGAATGATAAAGTTAAAAGTCTCACAAATGACTGCGAGATTCCGTCCTCAAGGTCAGCAAATGTAATACCCACCAATTTTGAGGGTTACTATAAAACCTGAGGAAGGAAGGGCACAATGTTCTTTTTGCATACACAGATTATTTTTTCTTATCTATAATGGGTGCAGGGTATGTGAAGCACATGGAACCCTGTGCCTTTTATACCCGGAACCAAAAATAAATACCACACTACCTAATGTGCCATCTTCCATGTTATACAGTCAGCAATTTGGCACAGGTGCAAGTGATAGTAAAGTCATTCTCATATCTCATGGAAGATGATGCCATATGAAGAATTTGGGTGGGGGGGAGTGCTTCCAATAGGGGAAGTGAGAGCTGCACATGTCTTTCCCCAAAAAAACATTTATATGCCACCTCCCCAGACATTTATACACTTCTGGAATTGTGCCATTGTAACCAGTATTGTTCCATTGTATGAAAAACCTTCCTCACAAAATGTAACTGTTCATCTGATTGTAATGTTAAGAATGCAGTGGGGCATGTGAAGTATCTAGTTGAGAACTGTAGAAAAAGGTTCTCAGACATTAAGAGAACGCTCATAGAGAAGCATGCTGTAGAACAAGGAGCAGTGGAGTTGGGGAACCCTACACATGGACACATGGGGCAATATTTACTAATATTCGTGTTTGAGTCGGTTTGTGTATGGATTAAACTCGTTTTGTATCGGGTGCATTTTCATGCAACTTTTTGAATCCATATACGCAAAGTTACAAAGCAGTCGACTTTATGGTTTTCGTGTTTTCCGATGTCGATGGCAGTCGGGTTTTTTTGCCACATTTACGGCCGTCATTGTCGTTTGCGTACGTGTTTTTGTTGTATTTGCTGGTTTTTTTCCTAAGTTAAACGCGGCAGGGTTTTTTTTTCCCGCGGCCGCATTTTCACTTTCAGTTTCTATTTTCATCCCCGTTTGTGATTGGTTGTGTTTCAGATGGTAGGAGTGTCTGTGCGCAACCATATAAATACGCACCAAACCGTCCGCACCTCGTGGGTTTAGTTAGTGGTGAGGAGGAGGGAGGTTGTGCTGTGGAGGTAGATGAATTTGTGGTTTGGTGAGGAGTGTTGGTAGCGATTTCTGAGTGTGGTATTGTGTTTGAAAGTCGTCTTGTCATTCTTGTTGTCTTGTATTTTGTGGTTTTGTCTCATTTTTAGTCCAAGTTATTTTTCTTTATAGTCCCTTGTCAGTGTTTGTGTGTGTGTGTGTGTGTGTGTGTGTGTGTGTGTGTGTGTGTGTGTGTGTGAGTTATGTAGTGGTAGTGGAGGAGTGTGTTGTTTGTCTTTTTTTTCCTGTGTTAACTGTTTAGACACACAATTATGTGTGACTCAGAGGTGGGTGAGGTGGAGGGTGTGAGTGAGGGGGAGGAGGTTGGTCAGGTGGAGGAGGTGAGTGTTAGTGAGGTTAGTGAGGTGGAGGAGGTGGGTGAGGTTGCTGCAGCAGCCTAAAGTGATAGTGACAGTCAGAGTGCTCCGCAGCCACGCACCACTACTAAGACTGGGCGGAATGTAAAGTTTAGTTTTGCTGAAAATGTGGCATTGGTGCATGAGCTGATGAAGTATTAGAGGCAGCTATTTGGCCCTGAGTCCGCCAAGGTGCCAACATGGAGGAAGACGGTGTTGTGGGCGAAAGTTGTTGCTGCTGTCAATAGTGAGGGGGTGGTCAAGCGGACGGAGGACACGTGCCACAAACGGTACTATGACATAAAGCGACGTGTCAAGTTTAAAATGGCCAAGGAGGCCAAGTCGGCTCGGAAAACAGCTGGTGGGCAGCCCTATATTGCAAGATATCTGGAGTATGAGGAGCCCATGCGGAGTGTAATATCTCCAGAAGTTGTCTCTGCAACCCATGTCCGGGATTCAGATAGGCCCAGGAAGAATGGTGAGCATGTGTATTTGCATTTACATTCTATGATTTTTTTTTTTTAAATGTGTGTCATGTGACGTTGCATATTACTCCCATCTTCAAGTGTGTGTCAGCAAATACATTGTTTTGGTTAATGTTTTATACAAAAGCCAATGTAACATCTTACTTTATTGTATGTCATGTGTTTTTCTGACAGATATTTTGCTTGTGTATTTTGGACTTGGTGTGTCTCTGAATTGTCCTGCAATAATGTTTTCCTTTTGGGCGTTTTTTATTTTAAAATTGTGAATATGTTTTATATTTAAGTGATCCATGTACAATGTTTAAAAAACAGTGGTTGTCATGTTAGAGGCTGGAGTACTGGAAAGTGGTTTGGAAAGCACTTACATGTGTAATGTCATTATTAGATAATGTTAATTATTTAATTAAAATAACACTATTTCTTTGTTAATTTTTTGCTTGTATTTGTACCGTGACACCACACTGCAGTGTAATTTTTTTTAAATTGCTACATTTTGTTTTGGCTCATATAGTAGTAATGTGTCTTTGGAGTGCCACATCATAGAGCAATTTATATATTGCATCTGTAATATTTATCCTTCCAATACAAAATGAAGATGTGTGTGTTTTTTTCTTTTTCTTTAACTTGTGGCCTATGTCAGTGTCCTGTACATGTTTTCCTGTGTTGATGTTGCCATAGTGCATATGTGTATTGGACAATGTTTTTTCTTTTTTGTTTTTTATTTTTGTATTTCCGGGCCTTATGTTTTTTATAAATAAAAACCAAGCATTTCTAAAAGAATAATAAATGTTTATAAGGGTTCACTACGGCTGGCCGGCGGTCGGGCTCCCGGCGACCAGCATCCCGGCGCCGGGAGCCCGACCGCTGGCTTACCGACAGCGTGGCGAGCGCAAATGAGCCCCTTGCAGGCTCGCTGCGCTCGCCACGCTACGGGCGCGGTGGCGCGCTACGCGCGCCACACTATTTTATTCTCCCTCTATGGGGGTCGTGGACCCCCACGAGGGAAAATAAGTGTCGGTATGCCGGCTGTCGGGCTCCCGGCGCCGGTATACTGAGCGCCGGGAGCCCGACCGCCGGCATACCGAAGACCAGCCGTTTATAAGCATAATGGGTGGATGTATACACAATAGCATGAAAACATTTTTTATTTTTATTTTATACAGTGTTAGAAAAAAGCAGTACTACTCATCGCCCAGTAACTCCTATCACATCTGATGATAATGACGCTGCGGAAGCAGGTAAAGTGTCCATTGTAGTATAGGATATGCTTGTAAAGGAATGGCCATAACAAAATTGCACTTTCATTAAAAGGTCTATCAAAAGAAGTATGGAGCATCAGAAGTGGCACTTCTGTAAGACATCACCACAAAAAACCTGTGGCCGAAAAGAAAGCAAGGTCGTATGTGCCGGCCCAAACACAGCAGGCTACCCCGCCACGAAGATTATCGTTCGTATGTTCTGCCCCCCACTCCAAATTTTGGACACACCTCCAAGACATCATCCACACTCCCCTCATCTTGATTGTGAGTATCAAACTGAAAAAAATGTGAAAAATTTCAGAACGTAATCAAAATATTTCATAATTGCATTAAGTCAAAACACATCAAAAACTAAAATACTTACCGCAGTAAGTAAAAGCTGAAATGGAATCCAAGCTAAATGGCCTTGTCCACATCCAGTAAAGATATGTATGTCCACTTGAGCCATACAGTATGACATTGTGTGTAAGATGCTGCAACAAAAAAGCATGTTGTTTTTATTGCAAAAAGTAAGGTTGTTTTTCCAAATTTCACATGTGTGTTTGAGGTAACATTGCAAAATACATATAAAAACATTACTATGTTTGTTTGAACAAAGCTGTAAGGTAACACATTATGTATTCCAATGTGTTTTTATGGTGGAGTATGTGTGAGCTACAATAAAACTAAAGTGTTTGCTTTCACAATTAAGTAACCAGACACATTTGCCACAAACAGGCATATGTATGTATTTAAGCTATGAGTGATGATGTTGCTAGGCAGAATAGTTGAAAGCAACAGTGAATGACATGTGTTCCATGTGTAGTGATTTGTTTACATTTCTCAAACATATGGATAGCTAACGGAGATTTGTTTAACATTTTAGCTTCTAGTCCTGGGAACAGCATCCCTCTGCAACAACAGCAACACAGTGACATGGAGGAGACAAACATCTTAGAAATGCAGCCATTAAGGCAAGGAATGAGCCCCCCAGCACCTGTGAGTACACCACCACAGCAAAGCACACCACCACCACAACACAGCCCAACAACACCAGGAACACAAGGCCCTGATCAGGTGTTTTGGTCCATTTGGGCTAGACAGCAGGCCACTAATGAAGATTGCCTGCGTAAGCAGACACAAATGTTTGCAAGCCTACCATCTCACCTCAGAAGAATATCAAGAAATCTGAGTAGACAAAATTAACAAACAACCAGAATTGGCAATACCATGGAACTCATGCGTACAGACATTACACAGGTCATGGGCAACTTACAGCGCATAATGGAAGAACAGCACAGGCAACAGCAACGTTATATGAGCATTTTTCAAAACAATCAAAAGATTAATGAAAGTTTATTCCGAATAGTAGACAATCAAAATGCTGCTACACGTGAACTCAATGCCACCCTCACTAACCTGAATGAAACACTCAGATGCATGCACCAACAGCAAATAAGCAGCAGTTCTGGTACGACTACTCCAAATATCACGCCAGTCTCATCACCACCAAGACGCTCCACCAGAGCACAACAACATGACAGTGCTAAATGTAAAGGGCAGGACAATCAGCCACCAAAAAAAATGTGAAAAAAATACAAGTTAGACATTTGTGATAATTAACTCAAAATAGGTAGTAAGTGTATTTTTGGCAAAAAATATATAACACTTAGCTCATTGACAATTTTTACAACATCATTAATTATAAGTGGTACAAACAACAACATAACATTTGTACACACATTTATTCTTTACCATTTTTTTTTGTATTGGAGGAGGGAAATGTTGATGGAGCCACACATACATGTTAGCAGGAAGTAAACTGACCACTTGATTTTTTTCTAATCATTACTCTTTCTAGATTCCAATCATTCTCTTTTCCTGCAGACACAATAATTGCCAGCCAGGCAGAATGTCTTTAGCAGGAAGTAAACTGATCACTTGATTTTTTTCTAATCATTACTCTTTCTAGATTCAAATCATTCTCTTTTCCTGCAGACAATCCAAATTACAATGTTATTGATACATATTTTAGCTTTCTTCTCTATACAACATTACAAGAAGAACACAATTGAGTTGCGTAAAAAGCTTGTAATATGTTGGCTAAGTTTTGTTTTAAAAACATTGACAAAATGAATGTCAGTATTGTTGGGATATGTTTGTGTGTGTTAAAAATTAGTAAGAATGTTTTTACACATGATGCTGAAACAAACAAATATGTACTTTTACAACAAAAAACAAAGAATGTGTATAATAATGTATATATGTGGCAAACTGTGTATTTACTTACACATCATCAAGTTTACAGAATCAAACATTAGGAAATAAATTATTCCTGATTACAGTAAGTTTGTGTGTCTTAAATATGATGGTGCATCACACATAGGGACACATGTATTCCTCAAGGCTAACATATTATATGTTGAGGAGTGTTTTTTGGGAACACAGGTTCTCAAACTCGGCACTCAGGAACCCACACAGTGCATGTTTTGCAGGTCTCCTCACAGAATCACAAGTGACATAATTAGCTCCACCTGTGAACCTTTTAACATATGTCTGTGAGTAATTCATACACCTGTGCTTCTACTGGGTTACGTGAAAACATGCACTGTGTGTGGTCCTGAGGGCCGAGTTTGTGAACCTGTGCATTAGGACGTTACACACAATGATAAAGTGAAATACTAAATGGATTATGTGGGCTTGTAAGAAATTAGCACTCAAGAAAGGGGTTTGTGGGAGCCGCACCGGTCTAGCAACAATTTTTGTACGAAAAGCAATCTGAGTAATGTCCTCTGAGAAACTGAAATTTATGTTATAGAATTGCTTCAGATTAAGGTAACTGTGCATATAGAAAGATAGTATGTCTTTTAAGGAGCACTAAATATAGTTACCATTCAGTGGTGCTCCCATGAGTCAGAAATATATTGAGAAAAATTACCAAATAAGAGAAATGGAAAAAGAAGTAGACTCTTGTTTGGGAGCACTCTAACTCAGAGGAACTAGGTTGTATACATGTTTTAAACTGGTAAAATCATGATTTTAATAGATTCTTGTTAAAAATATATAGAATTATCGGAGTTCAAAGCTTATTCTATGTGATTCAAGACTATTGTGCAAAAAATATCTATATCAATTTAGTAAATAATTAGCGAAAATTGCTATAATATAATGTAAGCCGGAAAAGCTTTAGAATTCACAAAAAAGGGGGGGGGGGAAACACCTACTAGTCTCAATGGTGTCTGTCAAGTGAATATATGACCATCATTCATACTGCAAAAATCCCAAATGGAAAAAGTAGTTGCAGGGAATTAAATCATAGGCCATATGAATCCGAGTACCCATCTGTGACTTAGAATTGGGCAGCAAAATTTATTTGCAGTACCAGGATGTTCCAAGGTGGTCTCCCATCCGAGTACTGGTCCGGCCCTCCACTGCTTAGCTTCCAAGATCGGAAGAGATTGGGCATCTCCAGTGGGGTATGTCCGCAATTTCTTAGGCTAGCCCTTTCATTTGTCACTTTATATTGGAAATGGAATCGTTCATATTTTCAACAAGAAAAATGAAAGAAGGACAGACACACATGTGAACGGCAGGCTCAAAAAGTGCAGATTGGATATGACAATTGTATGGCAAACAAGTATCAAGGCCATAAATATCCAATCAAAGTGAATCCTTCCTTATTTGTATTGTACTATACACCAGTCAATTGTATATAGATAACAAAATCATTCTTGGTTGTGCTGTCTAAATAAGACAGTAATAAGCATAAATGAATCACCAAGAAAGAATAGGGGAATTACTACAAAGAATCCTTTATAGTTAGTGGGTTAGTATCTGTGTTTTTCTCACAACCAAAGATCCACCATTGGTATACAAAATCTCTGAAATAAACAAAAATGAGAACAAATATTGTAGTATCAGGGTATTCCAAAGTGGTCTCATCCAAGTACCAAACCTGTCCACCGCTATATAGCATAAATGCTCAGATGCAATTAAGCACCATTCGTGGAATACATCTGCAATTAGATGCTTGTCACTGATTGGTATGGTCACCTTCAATCATAGTTTTTGGAAAAAGCATATGTTAGAAGGGCAAATAATAATTAGATGAGTATACCATATATGTGTACCTATGCAGGGTATGCAGTTGGTTAATTACCACAGCATTTAGCATATTACCCTGCAAAAGAGTATATGGTCAGAACACAGCAGGTGTAAGCTTGTAAGGCAAAACCATCAAACACATATTGATCCAAGCCTAAAAGACTTGGTAATGTAAGAATAATATTACCACTAACCAGTAATGTAGCAGAGAGCTTATTTGCTAATCACCCTAGATAAAGATTGTTAAATAAATAAAACATGACAGGTGCTATTGTACCAGACACTTGGTTAATTTCATACAATACCAAACTGTAGACTTTGATATCCCAGGTTTTCTCGTGCAGGCAGTGGGAATGTGAACAGCGGGATAGGTGCAGCTGATCCCCGCTGCTCCTGCCCGAAATCGAGCTCCAGCGGATGGGGGGAATATCGCTGCGTCCCACCGTATTTCCCCGCTAGCGAGTTCCAGACACTAGGGGATAGTTTGTGTGAGTATCCACCTCACTTGTGCCCGTAGACGAGCTCCGGCGGGTGGGGGTAGCCGCTAACTTCCGCGGCTTGTATGGTTGCCTGGTAACAGGCTGTGATGGTCCGGCTTCCAGGTCACGTGTGCGCACCACGTGACCATAAGGGTCCTGACGTACGTTTCGCTGGTAGGCTTGATCACAGGACTATCCCCTAGTGTCTGGAACTCGCTAGCGGGGAAATACGGCGGGACGCAGCGATATTCCCCCCATCCGCTGGAGCTCGATTTCGGGCAGGAGCAGCGGGGATCAGCTGCACCTATCCCGCTGTTCACATTCCCACTGCCTGCACGAGAAAACCTGGGATATCAAAGTCTACATTTTGGTGTTGTATGAAATTAACCAAGTGTCTGGTACAATAGCACCTGTCATGTTTTATTTATTTAACAATCTTTATCTAGGGTGATTAGCAAATAAGCTCTCTGCTACATTACTGGTTAGTGGTAATATTATTCTTACATTACCAAGTCTTTTAGGCTTGGATCAATATGTGTTTGATGGTTTTGCCTTACAAGCTTACACCTGCTGTGTTCTGACCATATACTCTTTTGCAGGGTAATATGCTAAATGCTGTGGTAATTAACCAACTGCATACCCTGCATAGGTACACATATATGGTATACTCATCTAATTATTATTTGCCCTTCTAACATATGCTTTTTCCAAAAACTATGATTGAAGGTGACCATACCAATCAGTGACAAGCATCTAATTGCAGATGTATTCCACGAATGGTGCTTAATTGCATCTGAGCATTTATGCTATATAGCGGTGGACAGGTTTGGTACTTGGATGAGACCACTTTGGAATACCCTGATACTACAATATTTGTTCTCATTTTTGTTTATTTCAGAGATTTTGTATACCAATGGTGGATCTTTGGTTGTGAGAAAAACACAGATACTAACCCACTAACTATAAAGGATTCTTTGTAGTAATTCCCCTATTCTTTCTTGGTGATTCATTTATGCTTATTACTGTCTTATTTAGACAGCACAACCAAGAATGATTTTGTTATCTATATACAATTGACTGGTGTATAGTACAATACAAATAAGGAAGGATTCACTTTGATTGGATATTTATGGCCTTGATACTTGTTTGCCATACAATTGTCATATCCAATCTGCACTTTTTGAGCCTGCCGTTCACATGTGTGTCTGTCCTTCTTTCATTTTTCTTGTTGAAAATATGAACGATTCCATTTCCAATATAAAGTGACAAATGAAAGGGCTAGCCTAAGAAATTGCGGACATACCCCACTGGAGATGCCCAATCTCTTCCGATCTTGGAAGCTAAGCAGTGGAGGGCCGGACCAGTACTCGGATGGGAGACCACCTTGGAACATCCTGGTACTGCAAATAAATTTTGCTGCCCAATTCTAAGTCACAGATGGGTACTCGGATTCATATGGCCTATGATTTAATTCCCTGCAACTACTTTTTCCATTTGGGATTTTTGCAGTATGAATGATGGTCATATATTCACTTGACAGACACCATTGAGACTAGTAGGTGTTTCCCCCCCCCCCCCTTTTTTGTGAATTCTAAAGCTTTTCCGGCTTACATTATATTATAGCAATTTTCGCTAATTATTTACTAAATTGATATAGATATTTTTTGCACAATAGTCTTGAATCACATAGAATAAGCTTTGAACTCCGATAATTCTATATATTTTTAACAAGAATCTATTAAAATCATGATTTTACCAGTTTAAAACATGTATACAACCTAGTTCCTCTGAGTTAGAGTGCTCCCAAACAAGAGTCTACTTCTTTTTCCATTTCTCTTATTTGGTACTTTTTCTCAAGAAATTAGCACTGCAACTTTACGATCACTTATCCAGACTTAATGCATGCCACTCATAATCTGTTGTTTTGAGTATAAAAATACACACAATACACATGCGACATTTGTTTATCATAAAGCGAGGGTATGTTTGTATGTGTCAAGGAGACAGACACATTCTGAGTAATGGTTTTGGGAAAAAAAGGCAAAACATCTATTTATGATTACACAACAAATGAAATAAGCAAACCAAACTTACCTTAGAAATAGCGATTGATGATCTCTTGCCTAACCTGCCTCCCTACATCTGTACTCCAAGTATCACCAGATGTCTCTAATTCCTCTGCTTGCTGGCTGCTTTCTTCCTTTTCCTCAACATGTGGCAGATGTTGTTGCAAACACATGTTATGAAGAAAGCAGCAGCAGAACACAATTTGAGTCACCTTGGAGAGACTATACAACAAAAGGCCACCAGACTTATCCAGACACCGAAACCTAGATTTCAGCACACCAAAACATCTTTCTATCACATTCCGCGTGGACTTATGTGCATGATTGTCATTGTGTTCAGCAGGGGTATCAGGTCGGGACAATGGAGTTAGAAGCCAAGAGAAACAGCCATATCCTCCATCACCTAAAAGACAGATATAGTAACGTGATTCATGTTAAGATATAGCAACACATAAGTAACACACTGTGGGGCAGATGTATTAACCTGTAGAAGGCATAAGGAAGTGAAAAACCAGTGATATGTGCAAGGTAATAAAGGCAGCAGACAATCTGTTCCTAAATGTTAATTTACATATTGGAGCAGATTGGCTGGTGCCTTTATCACCTTGCACAGATCACTGGTTTCTTACTTCCTTATGCCTTCTACAGGTTAATACATCTGCACCTGTATTTGGACAAAGTATACGCAGGCCTACACATATCAAATTACATACCCAGCAGCCATCCATCTGGCATTTGTCCGTCCTCAAACTTATCAAAGAGGGATGACTGACTGAGGATGAAGGAGTCATGGCAGCCCCCAGGGTAACCAGCAACAACACTCATTATTTTGAGATTTGCATCATAAACCACCTGCACATTTGTGGAGTGTTCGAAATGGCGATTTGTATATATGTGCTGCCTGCCCCTAGGTGGTCTCAGCTGAATGTGTGTGCAATCTATGGCTCCAAGCACATTGGGCATGCCAGCCAGCTCATAGAAATCTACCCTGACGGCATGCCACTGAGACTCCTGGGTAGGGAAGCAGATTGAGGCCTCGATGTGGGGCTGCAAAACAGCCAACACCTGTGTGTATATTTTAAAGAACAATAAACATGAGATTTTAGGACAGAACTGGCCACCGAGAAATTAAAACAAACACAAAACAGAAGAGGTAGTTAGGTATACATCACCTGTGTTAAGATTCTGGAAAATGAGGGCTGTGAGATTCCTATGACATCCCCAGACACAGCCTGAAAGCTGCCCGTAGCCAGAAAGTGCAACACAGCCAGGAGTTTGTGCAGGCCTGAGACAGAGCGAGAGCGTGCTGTCTCAGGGTCTAGGCCCAGTTTGACAAGGTCATACAGACGGAAAATGTTGTTACAATTTAGATGGAACATCCATCTGTATGACCTTATCATCGGACAATGCGTACAAGTTTAAACGCCCCCTAAAAAAACGAGGCCTGCGCAGCCTCCGCGGAACCTGTACAACCTGCTGACCTTGTTCAGTTTCTTGGCCCTGGGTATTTACAGGCTGATGTCTGAGTCTGAGGAATCCCACAGCACACAAAAGATCACTGGCCCACAGTCCTGCTGCCATTTCTGAGTGTAGGTGTATTGAAATGGGCCTAACATCCTTTTATAGGCATCCTAATTCAGGTGTGAGTGATTTTTTATTTGCAACACATGTAAACACGACTGAAAAAAGCAGGTCTATTTTTTTGCCGCTTTTTTTAACGAATCGCAAAAAATAAGACCGCATTTGAGCACTCAGAGAATAACACCCAAATACGAATGAATAGTGAATTCCCGTATTCTATGTAATAACAGCCGCGTTTGACTGATGGTCTATTCATTCGTATTTGTGAACGTTGTCATTCAAACCATTACGAATAGTCCAAACACTGCCGAGATTTGTGCTTAGTGAATTCCCGGATTGGGACTTAGAAAAAAAAAACACAAATCGGACAAACTCGGATTCTTAGTAAATACTGGCCCATGGAGTTGGTTGTTATACAAGGAGGAGCAAATATTCCATGATGAGATCCTACCTAAACTTTATATTGTGGATACTGGTAGACCTCAAGCTCAATCTGAGTCTTTTGTTGTTTTTCAAGCATGTTTTGTTTTTGCCTGTAATGTCAAATTTACTTGCATATTTACCTATAAAAAGACTTATGCTTTACACCCACCTATACATACATTATAGTATTGGTTTGCATTCTCATTAAAAAGAAAGACATTGTTTCCTGCAAACTAATTTTAATACAGGTTGAGTATCCCATATCCAAATATTCCGAAATACGGAATATTCCGAAATACAGAATTTTTTGAGTGAGACTGAGATAGTGAAACCTTTGTTTTTTGATGGCTCAATTTGCACAAACTTTGTTTAATACACAAAGTTATTAAACACAATGTATTAAATTACCTTCAGGCTGTGTGTATAAGGTGTATATGAAACATAAATTAATTGTATGTATGTACACACACTTTGTTTAATGCAAAAAGTTATTAAAAATATTGACTAAAATCACCTTCAGGCTGTGTGAATAGGGTGTATATGAAACATAAATGCATTCTGTGCTTAGACTTGGGTCCCATCAGCATGATATCTCATTATGGTATGCAATTATTCCAAAATACGGAAAAATCCGATATCCAAAATATTTCTGGTCCCAAGCATTTTGGATAAGGGATACTCAACCTGTATATCAATGTACATTATTTCTTCTGCACAATATCAAGAGCTGTGATGTTGGTGCAGCTGAACATGACATAGGATATTGCATGGTCTGCCTCCAAACAAACTTGGATTTTTTTAGCAAATGTTTATGCATGTAATATTATTTTTGTTCTTATCATATTGAAAATACGGTAATACATAAATATCTCAAATGCACCAACTTACATCAAGGAGCCACCAACAGCATCCTGATGATGAAGTGTTAGGGTTTCCTGCTCTGTGCTGCCACGTCGTCATGGCAACCGGGAGACAAGTGCTAGCGGAGTAACCTGAGCGTAGCTGATACTCCGGTTCGGGTCTTTTGCTGTGCAGTGATTACAGGCTCTGTGCACGGCAGGGGATCCGGTGCTGGTTTTGTGCTCACAGTCTGTGAGGTCTGTGTGGGGCGTGGACAGCACCTGCTATATAAACCCTCTTCCCAGGTTAGGCAGATGCTGCTGAATCTTTGTTGGTTAGTCAGTTCCTGAAAGCTAGCTAGTACTGTGTAAACTTTGTATTTGTTTGTTGCTTACTGCAAATAGGCCTTGGGATTTGGTATTACACTCTGCCAATCCAGACCTAGCAGTAAGACTGGAGTCAGTCGTTTAACCTGCTGGGGTTCTTATGCTACTCTGTGAACCTAGCAAGTTTGCGGCTGTATTCTCAGACTTGCCTGCCAAAATCCTTTCTCACTGTGCAAGGTGTTCAGGTGTCAGTTTAGTGGCAGTAAGCTGAACCAGTGCACTGCAAGTGAGGACTAGGATTGTGGAGACTCTCCTTGTGTCTATTATTCCATCTCTGACCAAGGAGTTTACTGCCACACCTTTGGTAACCCTTTAGGGTTTTGCTGTTGCCCTTAGCAACAGCATTTCGGGTTCTCTACGTATTAAATCAAAACATCTCGCTTCTTTCCATCTGAGCATTCCTAATACTAGGGAGACACCCAGTTTCTTAGCCTTTGGGCTTCTCTGTTCACTTTGTGTTTATTTTGTTACCCTATCACCTTCTGTGTATGTAATGTCATATTCCCCAGTCTGTCTGTGAGTTCATTTGTTTTGCATCCCTCTCCGTTCAGACACCAGTACATTCCTGCTGGCACTGGTGTGCATAACATATTCAGCAGCCCAATACTCCTGTTGAAATTTTGTGGGAATATGGAGCATACCCCTCAAAATACTTTGCAACAGGTGGTCGATCAGGTGCAGGTCCTGACTCGACAATTTAATGATTTGTCCATTAAAATGCACACCTCGCAGGCCGCTGGCGGAGCTCCCGCAGCAGCAGTACCTTCAGGGGTTAAGGAGCCGAAAGTAAATCTCCCGGATCGTTTTTCTGGAGATCGCTTGCAGTTCTTTTGTTTCAAGGAGAGCTGCAAGCTATATTTCCAGCTTAGGCCTCAGTCTTCTGGGTCGGAGATTCAGCGGGTGGGCATAGTGATTTCCTTGCTACAAGGAGACCCACAGGTCTGGGCATATGGGTTGCAGCCTGACTGTCCGTCGCTTAAAAGTGTTGATGCTTTTTTTACGGCACTGGGCATGTTGTATGATGACCCTGACAAGACGGCCTCAGCCGAGGCTCAGATTTCGATCCTTAAGCAAGGGCGAAGGCCAGTTGAGGTTTATTGTACGGAGTTTCGGAGGTTGGCCCATGATACCCAGTGGAATGACCCAGCCCTGAGACACCAGTACCGAAGAGGTCTTTCTAACCAGTTAAAAGACCAACTGGTACAATATCCCTTGCCTGATAGCTTGGATCAGCTCATGCAGTTATCCATTCGGGTGGATAGACGGCTGCGAGAGCACAGGCTTGAAAGGGAGACCGAGGTTTCCTTCTTTCCCAAGGGAACCTCAGACTCTGAGGAATTTTCCGAGGAGCCTGTGCAGATTGGGGCTACCCGCCTCTCCTCGCGTGAGAAGACGCGGAGGAGACAGCAGGGGTTATGTTTGTACTGTGGGAATAAAGGTCATGTGGTAGTATCATGCCCAGAAAAGCCGGAAAACTTCAGGGCCTGAGGGTGATGGGAAATATCCTGTCAGGCCAGAAGTCAGAATTTCCCAAGAAGACTTTTATCATTCCGGTGACCTTGAAGATCCTCGGTCAAACTGTCAAGACTGAGGCCTTTGTGGACAGTGGGGCCGACTGGGTTTTTATGGACCGCCAATTCGCCCTGAAACACTCTGTTCCCTTAGTACCCTTGGCATCGGAAATTGAGATTTGTGGGTTAAACGGGGAACCATTATCCCAGGGTAAAATTACCTCTTGCACTAGCCAGATTTCTTTGTTTATTGGAGCCACACACTCTGAAAAATTGTCCTTTTATGTGACTGTCTGTACTTTTTCCCCATTGGTGTTGGGGTTACCCTGGTTAGGGGCCCACAATCCTCAATTTGACTGGGTCTCTGGGGAGATTCTTAGTTGGGGTACTGATTGTTTCAGGAGTTGCTTGAGCCTTCCAGTCAGGCTTTCGCAGATAAGTTTGCCAGGATTGCCAGGATGTTATGCAGATTTTGCGGACGTGTTCTCCAAAAGAGTTGCAGAGGTACTACCTCCCCATCGCCCCTATGACTGTGCCATTAATTTGTTGCCGAATGCTAAGCTTCCCAAGAGCAGGTTGTACTCCCTGTCACGTCCTGAGACTCAGGCTATGGCAGAGTACATTCAGGAGAACTTGGCTAAGGCATTTATCAGACCTTCACGGTCTCCAGTTGGGTCGGGGTTCTTCTTCGTGGGTAAAAAGGACGATTCGTTGCGACCCTGCATCGACTTCAGGGAATTGAACCGTATCATGATTAAAAACTCATACCCACTGCCTTTCATTTCGGTCTTGTTTGACCAGCTTCGTACTGCCACCATTTTTTCTAAGATTGACCTACGCGGTGCGTACAATCTGATCCGAATAAGAGAGGGGGATGAATGGAAGACTGCCTTTAATACCCACTCAGGGCATTATGAATATTTGGTGATGCCTTTTGGGCTCTGTAATGCCCCGGCAGTCTTCCAGGACTTCATGAACGATGTGCTCAGGGAATATTTGGATAGATTCTTAGTTGTATACTTAGATGACATCCTAATCTTCTCCCATTCCCTGGAGGAACATCGGAAGCATGTACGCTTAGTCCTCCAGAAACTCAGAGACCACCGGCTTGGGGCGAAGCTGGAGAAGTGCGAACTTGAAGTTCAGCAAGTCGCATTTCTAGGATATATTATCTCCCCAGAAGGTTTCCAAATGGAGGGTTCCAAGGTACAGGCAGTCCTGGATTGGGTGCAGCCCACTAGTTTGAAGGCGCTTCAGCGTTTTCTGGGCTTTGCGAATTTTTATAGACGATTTATCGCTGGATTTTCGTCTATAGTGGTGCCCTTGGTGGCACTCACTAAGAAAGGGGCGGATGTTGCTCACTGGTCTTGTGAGGCCAAAGCGGCTTTTGCCCGTCTCAAAAGGGCATTTGTCTCGGCCAAGGTGCTGCGATACCCAGATCCAGAGCATCCTTTTGTGGTGGAGGTGGATGCCTCTGAGATGGGTATTGGGGCAGTGCTCTCTCAGATGGGGGTGTCTGATAATCGCCTTCATCCCTGTGCTTACTTTTCCCGTAAATTTTCGCCTGCCGAGATGAATTATGACGTGGGTAACCGGGAATTGTTGGCTATTAAGGATGCACTCGAGGAGTGGAGACACTGGCTTGAGGGGGCTAAGTTTGTGGTCTCAATTCTCACCGACCATAAGAATTTGGTATATTTAGAGTCAGCGAAGCGCCTCAATGCCAGGCAGGCACGATGGGCTTTGTTTTTTGCTCGCTTTAATTTTTTGATAACATATCGCCCTGGGTCAAAAAACATCAAGGCTGTCGCAGAGTTTTGCTCCAATCCAGGAGACCACAGAGGAGCCATTGCCCATTGTGTCCCCATCATGTATTAAAGTGGGCATTACCCAGGACCTCTTGTCATTAGTCCTTAGAGCACAGGAGCAGGCTCCTCCAGACCTTCCGGTAGGTCTTTTGTTTGTGCCTCCTAGGTAAAGACAGCGAGTGTTCCTGGAATTCCATGCCAAGAAGTCGGCAGGTCACCCGGGTATTGCCAGAACTCGGGAGTTGCTATCTAGGGCGGTGTGGTGGCCCTCGGTGGCTAGGGATGTGGATCAGTGGGTTCGGGCATGTGACATTTGTGCCCAAACTAAGACTCCTAGAGGGGTTCCTGTTGGCCCATTACATCCACTCTCTATTCCATCTAAGCCATGGACCCACATTTCAATGGATTTTGTGGTGGACTTGCCCAAATCCACGGGGATGACAGCCATCTGGGTTGTCGTTGACAGGTTTTCGAAGATGGCGCACTTCGTTCCATTGGTTGGGCTGCCATCGGCCAGACGCCTGTCTGAATTATTTATGCTGCATGTTGTGCGCCTCCACGGGTTGCCACTTGATGTGGTCTCTGACCGCGGATCCCAGTTTGTGGCCAAATTCTGGAGGGCATTTTGTTCCGATCTCCAGATTTCTGTCAGCTTGTCGTCAGGCTACCATCCGCAGTCTAATGGGCAGACTGAAAGGGTGAACCAGTCCTTGGAGCAGTTCCTCAGGTGTTATGTCTCCAAGTGTCAGACTGACTGGGTTGCTCATCTGTCCATGGCGGAGTTTGCCTATAACAATGTGGCTCACTCTGCTACAGGGATCTGTCCCTTCCTTTGTGTGTATGGGCATCATCCTAAGGCCAATTCTTTTGACCCCCTGGACTCCACGCCTGGTGGTTCCTCTGTGTTTTCGGTCCTTAGAGGTATTTGGAGGAAAGTGAAGAAAGCCCTTGTGTCTGTGTCATTGGTGACCAAAAGGGTTTTTGATAAGCGGAAAAGACCCTGCAGCTTCAAATTAGGAGACTTCGTCTGGTTGTCTACCAAGAATTTGAAGTTGAGACAGCCATCTCATAAGTTAGGCCCCCGGTTCATCGGTCCTTATAAGATCACTAGGGTTATCAATCCGGTGGCATTTCAGTTAGATCTACCCCGTTCTTTGGGTATCAATAAAACATTTCATTGTTCCCTTTTAAAACGGGCGATTAGTAATCCTTCTTCCAGTGGAAGACCTTCCCCTCTTCTGATACGTGGCCAGAGGGAGTTTGTTGTTGAAAGGATTCTTGACTCCAAGATGGTTCGGGGTCGGCTGTCATTTTTGGTGCACTGGAAGGGGTATGGCCCGGAGGAGCGGTCGTGGGTGCGCAGTTGTGATCTTCATGCCCCCAGACTGTTACGCTCTTTCTTCTCGCAGTTCCCCGATAAACCCGGTGGTAGGGGTTCTTTGACCCCTCGTCAGAGGGGGGGTACTGTTAGGGTTTCCTGCTCTGTGCTGCCACGTCGTCATGGCAACCGGGAGACAAGTGCTAGCGGAGTAACCTGAGCGTAGCTGATACTCCGGTTTGGGTCTTTTGCTGTGCAGTGGTTACAGGCTCTGTGCACGGCAGGGGATCCGGTGCTGGTTTTGTGCTCACAGTCTGTGAGGTCTGAGTGGGGCGTGGACAGCACCTGCTATATAAACCCTCTTCTCAGGTTAGGCAGATGCTGCTGAATCTTTGTTGGTTAGTCAGTTCCTGAAAGCTAGCTAGTACTGTGTAAACTTTGTATTTGTTTGTTGCTTACTGCAAATAGGCCTTGGGATTTGGTATTACACTCTGCCAATCCAGACCTAGCAGTAAGACTGGAGTCAGTCGTTTAACCTGCTGGGGTTCTTTTGCTACTCTGTGAACCTAGCAAGTTTGCGGCTGTATTCTCAGACTTGCCTGCCAAAATCCTTTCTCACTGTGCAAGGTGTTCAGGTGTCAGTTTAGTGGCAGTAAGCTGAACCAGTGCACTGCAAGTGAGGACTAGGATTGTGGAGACTCTCCTTGTGTCTATTATTCCATCTCTGACCAAGGAGTTTACTGCCACACCCGTTGGTAACCCTTTAGGGTTTTGCTGTTGCCCTTAGCTACAGCATTTCGGGTTCTCTACGTATTAAATCACAACATCTCGCTTCTTTCCATCTGAGCATTCCTAATACTAGGGAGACACCCAGTTTCTTAGCCTTTGGGCTTCTCTGTTCACTTTGTGTTTATTTTGTTACCCTATCACCTTCTGTGTATGTAATGTCATATTCCCCAGTCTGTCTGTGAGTTCATTTGTTTTGCATCCCTCTCCGTTCAGACACCAGTACATTCCTGCTGGCACTGGTGTGCATAACATGAAGCCAATGAGTAGAATTTTTTTTTTTTTTTAAATAAAAAGCCAATAATGTACAATAAAATAACATAACACCATGCTCTACAGTATCCATAACTAATATAATAAATATTACTAGCAAAACCATATTAACATCTTAACATATGCTAGAATATTTGGTAATGTAAAATTGTATCCCTCTGGTGGAGAAACAAATGTATTGGATGAAATATTTATTACAAGACTTTTCCTGCCATGATTATGGGTGCCCTTCAGTTGTGGTTGTCAAGAAAAAAAAAAAAAATTAACAATGTGCAATTTAATTTAATTATACCACTACACCATATTTAATTTGTACTTGAATATGTGTGATGATCAACTTAAGTTGATTGTCAAAAATGTGCATGTGTCTAACCATTTATAGAGGAATTATTATAAAGGGTTGACCAAGGTAGTAGAGAGTAGAGTCTTTATTTATATATTATTTGTAGTTTCTTATTCATAGTTTCAAACTCCTTTTTCTATTAAAGATTACAATTGGGTACTACTTGCTAAAATATTACATTAGTAAGTCTGAAAGTCTACAAGTGGTCTCGTTTTGTGAGGCTGACCAATTTCTGAACGTACCATAAGCACCAAGGTTTTTTGAATTTGTGAGATTTGATGTTTAAATAATCTGTGATTTTCTCCATTGACCACAGTTGCCAAATCTTTTACAGTACCCAAGTCATCTTCTCCTGAGAAAGCCAGAGATGTTTGGAACATTAATTTGCTAGCAGTGGTGGCTTCAGAGGTGGGGCTGCTGCACAGCCCAAAATTTAAATTGGGAAGCCACACCAACTGCCACCCTGTCTGAATTTTGGACCGTGCTGCAGCCCCACATCTGGAGCCACCATTGGTTGCTACTACATTTATTAGCTAAATATATTATTTTTATCCTCTAGAATTTAACATAGTTTCTATTTTTCATTAATCTATTCCTGAAATTCCTGTTTAAAAAAAGGAAAGAAAAACAGATTTACAGCTCCCCCTAAGCAGCGTGGAGTTCACCTGGTCCACCAATCTTTTCATGAGACACAATTATTTGTCTCTGTGTGGCATTTGGTTGAGAGTTATGCCTTCACTTTAGATTATATCTGTGCAGTACCTGCCACATAGGCCCTCATTCCGAGTTGATCGCACCAAGCAACTTTTTGCTGCTGGTGCTATTAACTAATCTCTGCCTATGGGGGAGTACATAGCAGGGCTGCGAATGCTTGTGCAGCCCTGCTATGCTAATAAAGTTTCCTGCAAAACAAGACCAGCCCTGGACATATTTACCCTGTGCAACGGATCCAGCGATGATGGGCTCGGCTTTGACGTCAGACATCCGCCCTCCGTTCACCTGGACACGCCTGCATTTTTCTTAGCACTCCCCGAAAATGGTCTCCAATGGTCAGTTGATGCCCCGGAATGCCTTCCTGCAGTCAATCTTCTTGCAATTACCGCTGCGACCACTTTGTCCACTGTAAGCATAATTTTCCGGCGACGGCTGTCACCGGGCAGCGACGCGCGTGCGCATTATGGCCCATGTGCATGCGCAGTAGTTACCTGGTTGCAGATGTGCGAACGAAAGCACGATGCGATCGGGTCGGAATGACCCCCATAATCATCTTCCCACAAATTTAATATAACAAAAAATTTAAGGGAGTCAAAAATGTCATTGTAAACCATGGAGATTCATCCCACCAAGTATAGGGTTATTTAAAAGGTCTAATGAATACCATTCCAGTATAGCAGCTGGACCATGGATTCAATTGTTTAAGCAGCTGCAATAATTAATGGACACCAGCAGGAGCAATTCAGTTGTTCTAGGCGCCCATTAATTATCATACTTGTCATGCCCAATTTTCGTGCCCTATAATCATGGATAGGGCACCCAAATAGCAGTTAGGGTGCCCAAACTATGGAGTTTTCACACATTTCTGCTGCCCACCTCAGGAGGCTGCAGGCACAAATGTGTGCCTGTCCCCCCTTCCCCCTCGGCATGCTCATCCAAAAGTAGCAACAATTGAATTGCTCTGTTAAGTGTCTAGTGGCAGCTGTGGGGGAGATCAATTGAATTCCCTCAAACACTGTAAGTCATTCATCACTGTGGTTGCCATAGCTGCTCCATGGAAGAGTAGCCACTGAACATCATGGAAAATAACCATCCTTGCTCTGATTCCAGCAGCATTAATGAAAGTAAAGAAATGTACAAGGTGCATAGCATAGCTATGCCAAACTGGTGTGTGAATGCATTAGTACCCGTGCAGTGGGAAAGCAAATCCTCCTCTAGAAGAACTAGAAAAGTAAGGGTTAAACAGGAAAAACAGATATGCTTTACAGCAGCCAATGTGTACAATAAGTGGTTCATGTTGCATGTCTGCAATTTCCACTGTCCTTCCTCATTCTAACACTGATGATAGGCCATTAAATGCCAGTCACTCATAACCTCTGTGCTGTTAGTGGTTTCTGTCATACAATAGTCACACACTTTCCCCACCAGCAATAATAGATATCTAACTGTATGGTAGGGGGAACAAAATGGCATCAGTATTACCATATTGTTCTGAATTGTACTTTATAATGTGTTGCTTTGTCTCACACATACACAGACAGGGTTGGGAAGTCCTGTGACGTGAATGTCTGTGGTTAAACTGAACTTCATCTTTTTGTTAACCTGCTTTAAATAGTAACATAAACTGTTCATAATGGGGCAGATGTATTAACCTGGAGAAGGCATAAGGATGTGATAAACCAGTGATATGTGCAAGGTGATAAAGGCACCAGCCAATCAGCTCCAATATGTAAATTAACAGTTAGGATCTGATTGGCTGGTGCATTTATCACCTTGCACTTATCACTGGTTTATCACTTCCTTATGTCTTTTCCAGGTTAATACATCTGCCCCAGTGTTAGTAACCTTTGCTTAACCAATGATATGCCAAGATCATGGGGCAGATGTATTAACCTGGAGAAGGCATAAGGAAATGATAAACCAGTGATATGTGCAAGGTGACAAACACACCAGCCAATCAGCTCTCATATGTAAATTAACAGTTAGGAGCTGATTGGCTGGTGCATTATCACCTTGCACTTAACACTGCTTTATCACTGGTTTATCACTTCCTTATGCCTTCTCCAGGTTAATACCTTCTGCCCCTATGTTTTTACCAAATATGGAAGTTTCGTTAACTCAGTGTATTCAAAAGAATCTAGTTCCACCATGAGCACTAACTATACTTTTACCTGGATTTAGTATTGCATGTGTTAAATACCCAAACACCTTCACCCTAAATGGATCTTTTTTCATGTGTCTCAATTTCAGTCCTTTACACTTAACCCACAATGTCCCCAAACTCATAACTCCCCTCACCCAAACTCTTGATCAGGTGATCCAAACCCTATAAAGCCTACACACTAAAACTATTCCCCTTTCACTACCACATTCACCTCACCCACTCAAATGCTAATAAATACTTTAAATACCATTAAGTTAGTAAATTGTTCAACAAACTATAGACAACCATTTATTGGTGCACTTTCTTGAACAGTTGGATTTGGATCTTAGGGTAAATTTGTATATTCCCAGTACAGATGTGTACACATACACATTTGCAGGGCCGTCCCTAACCAATATGATGCCCTAGGCAAGATTTTGGCTGGTGCCCCCTAGCACCAGCACTGGTTGCACCTCTTTCCCAGCACCATCACCCCTCACCCATAGCTGTCCTTATTTTGGTGTTTGTACCCCCTATATTTTAAATAGGAACAGTTCGCACATTTGGCGCACAGCCCAAAAAGGGTGTGTTTTTGCTGGCAAGGGGCATGGCCACACAATAGTAACCCCAAATCCAATTACGCCACACAGTACTGCAACTTTATTCACATTTGATCATGCGATAGTGTCCATAATTCATAATACATCCCACAGTAGTATTACTTTACCTTATAAACATTACTCCTCACAGTAGAGCCCCTTATTCACATAACATCACATTGAATTGCTCCTTATTTACCTTACACCACACCCTATTGCTCTTTATTCATATTAGATGACACAGTAGTGCCCTTTCTATACGCAACGCCACATAGTAGAGCACCCTATACACATAATGCCACACATTAGTAATGCATTTATACACATAATTCCACACAGTAATGCCCCTTACACATTATTAATGTCCTTATAAACATAATGTGCCTTACACATTATGACAACCTTTATTAATGCCCTTTTACACATAATGTCCCTTACATATATGCCGCACATTATTAATGCTCTTATACACATAATGATACATAGTGCCCCCTACACATTTGCTGCACATTATTGGTGCCCCTATACACATAATGACACACATACAGTAGTACCCTGTTACACATATGCCACACATTATTAATGCCCTTATACACATAATGACACACATAGTGCCCCTTACACATGTGTTGCACATTATTAATGAATTTTTACATGACACACATAATGCTCCTTACACATTCCGAACACTACTGCACAACCAACCCACTCACATGCACACAGCACTCACACTTCCACTAACACTGTGACCTCTGCTTGGATACAGATGTGTCCTCATAAATCTTGCCTCAATGCTAACGTCGGGCACCTTTTTTTTTTATGAAAATGCATCTTATTTGCAATGCTATGTGGCTAGGATGCACAAGCAGATTCTGCTGATTAAAATGATATGCAGCATGCCTATATACTGTGTGAGACTGTGGCTGTATCTGCATATGAAATGCTATACAGAATATAGGCATGCCGCATATCATTTTAATCAGCAGAAGCTGCAGATGCCCCTAGGCATATCAAATGCCCTAGGCAATTGCCTAGTTTGCCTATAGCTATGGCCGGCTCTGCACATTTGCTCAAATCACACCAAATAGCTTCATTTGGCATGCAACAGACTTTGTAACATAGTTGCACCAAGCGTTCCACCAGAGACTTTTGCTCAAAATATTCATCTTATTCACATCACTAATGCAACAACAGTACAATGCAAGGGTTCACCTATTACTGGCACTGGCTAATCTGGGAAAGGAAAAGCAATAAACTGAGGTCTCTTATGAGTGACCCGCACCATGTTTCATGCCACATATTGTTATGCTTAGTCTGAAACTTTATTCCAATCCCTTTGCAACAAAAGTACTATCCTAGTGTCCCTGGTACACTGTAAGCAACTTTCTTAAAATGCAAATAAGACCCTAAATTTAGGCAAAAGCATAAATTGCTACTAAGCATTTTGGGGGTCATTCCGAGTTGATCGCTAGCTGCCGTTGTTCGCAGTGCAGCAATCAGGCTAAACATCTGTATTTCTGCGCATGCGTATGCACCGCAATGCGCAGGCACGTCGTACAGGTACAATGAGCATTGTGGGTTTACACAGAGTGTAATGAACATTCCAGTCGCACGGCCGAACGCAGGAAGATTGACATGAAGTGGGCGTTTCCGGGTGTCAACTGACCGTTTTCAGGGAGTGCTTAGAAAAACGCAGGCATGGCAGAAATACCACAGGCATGGTTGGGCGTTCGCTGGGTGGGTGTGTGACGTCAAAAGCAGCCCCTCCGTCGTTAGAATCAACGCACAAAAAGATTTTGCAGGGGCTCTGCTGCAAAAGTGTACGAACTTCTGCAAAGCGAAAATACACTCCCCAGTGGGCGGCAACAATGCGTTTGCACGGCTGCTAAAAACTGCTAGCGAGCGATCAACTCGGAATGACCCCCTTTGTCTCATATGGCACAGAAACACTAGGTGATTGAGGGAGAATTGTTCTATTTTCTTGAAACTATTTAAATGCACAGTGGAGGGCCAACTTGAATACAGTCTTTCAGTTGCAATTATGTTGTGGTATATGCATCTATATACTGCTATGTCCTTACAATACACAATGGAATGTTTTCTTATTTACTGTTTGTTAGTTGCGACTATAGTGTGGCATACAATCCTGTGTTTTGTGTTTTGACTGCCCAGTGGAGTGTTAAGTCATTGTCCTACTATCTTATCACTGGCGAGTCTAGAGAACAAGGTATACAGACTCAGGGCTTTCTGTTCAACTGAGGCCAAATTGTAATGCGAATGTTCCCCTTGCCTACCCCTTCTGGCTCTTTCAGAGATCAATCAGTCACTCCTTGTCTTATTACAAGAGTACCACCTCCACTCACTAGATATCACTGTTGATCCTCTTCTGACAATTGTGGCACCACTACTGATAGGGAGAGTCCAAAGTGATAACCGCTCCGCACTGGTTGGTGATGCTTCCTGACTCTGATCTCTACATTGCACTGAACGTCTTCCACAAACCCAGTTCTTTTCTGGTCACCCTTCACAACCGCTCTTCCTAATCCTTCTGAGCTATTGCATGCTCAGCATCATCCTGGTCCTTCTAGACACCCCCCACCGCATGACATAATGAAGTCACATGTGCAGGGACCGGGCTTGATCAGGTCACATTATCCTAGTACGGCCCTGGCTCACAGATAAGCTCCCCCACTTTGGTCTTTGATAATGGTATGAACCATTTAATTGCAACTGCTATACTTTACACTACTGATACCATTTCCAAACTCATACACAACATCCTTTTACTTTTGTATTCTAGAATACTATTACAAATGTGCCTTTCACTATGTCACCATTGATTTGAATTGAGGAAGGAAGGCAATGGCATTCCCTAGACAACCACAACCAGGTGATAATCCTGTACCTGTGGCAAGTCACATCCATATTTGATTTGGTGGAAGCACATTGGGGTTCATTCCGAGTTGATCGCCAGCTGAATTTGTTCGCAAGCACAGCGGTCAGGATAAAAAACGGCAGTTCTGCGCATGTGTATGTGGCGCAATGCGCACGCACCACGTACGGGTACAACGAACGATGTAGTTTTGCACAGGGTCTAGCGATGCATTTCAGTCGCACTGCTTGCTGCAGAGTGATTGACAGGAAGTGGGCATTTCTGGGTGGCAACTGACCGTTTTCAGGGAGTGTGCAGAAAAACGCAGGTGTGCCAGGAAAAATGCAGGCGTGGCTGGGCGAACGCTAGGCGGGTTTGTGACGTCAAATCCAGAACTGAATATTCTGAAGTGATTGCAAGCTCTGAGTAGGTTTTGAGCTACTCTAAAACTACACAAAAATTTTTGGTAGCCGCTCTGCGATACAACCGTTCGCACTTCTGCTAAGCTAAAATACACTCCCAGTGGGCGGCGGCATAGCGTTTGCACGGCTGCTAAAACTAGTTAGCGAGCGATCAACTCGGAATGACCCCCATAATCTGACAATTGTGATTAAATCTATGAATCAGATTTCACAAGACTAGACACAATAAAATAAAAATGTTCCAGTGACATAGGTCAGTTACAATAGTTAACAATACATAAAGACACTATCTACTTATACCATATGCCAAATGCTATTTTAATCTCAGATTTTCTCTGACAATAAAACATTCATCCAAAATCGAATGTAGGTTGGTGTATCCTGTCTGTATATTTGGAGTCAGTGGATATGGGACCTAATTCAGACCTGATCGTAGCAGCAAATTTGTTAGCAGATGGTCAAAACCATGTGCTCTGCAGGGGTGGGGGGGGGGGGGGGGAGCAGATAGAACATGTGCAGAGAGAGTTAGATTTGGGTGGGGTATGTTAAAACTGAAATCTAAATTGCAGTGTAAAAATAAAGCAGCCAGTATTTACCCTGCACAGAAACAATATAACCCACCCAAATCTAACTCTCTCTGAACATGGTATATCTGTCCCCCTGCAGTGCACATGGTTTTGCCCATCTGCTAACAAATTTGCTCCTACGATCAGGTCTGAATTAGGCCCATGATTCAGATGTGGATGCGCTGTGTCCGCTCTAACATCTGACCTTAGGGGCGGGGTGCAATGAAGTCCGAGTTCAGTGGCTGTGGAGAATACCGGCCAAACTCTGACATTTTTTTAAAGGGGCATTCATTTACAGAGCTAAACCATGCCTTTTTATGATTGCCCCTTTAAAAAAACGTCCGGCATCCCACATGGTCTGCCAAACTCGGACTTCATTACATCCCGGCCTAACTGTTTGAAGTTTGTATATTCTCCCCGTGGTTCCGTGGGTTTCCTACGGGTACTCTGGCTTCCTCCCACAATCAAAAATATACTGATACTATAGGTTAACTGGCTCCTAACAAAAAATTACCCTTGTGTGTAAGTGTGGGCCGACTAGATGGGCCAAGTAGTCCCATCTATCTGGGCCAAGTAGTCCAAATTATCTGCTTTTGCAACTACAGTAGCATATTGCAGGTGCAAGTGCACTTGTAGATGATGATGAGTAGTAGCAAAGCAGGTGCATATGATACACATGGTGATGTGTACAACTCTGCATATACTGTAGGTGATTATATGCATTATCTCTTTGCACGCTTCTTTAGGGCAAGGTACATTGGCTCATATACTTACATCTCTGCGTCAGGCCCAGCCTGTTCAAGTCTGTTTTTTTTCTGATTACTTTTTATATTAAAAACTGTCATTTGAGGATAGTGGATGGTTAAATGTTAAAAATGCATTTTTCTCCCTTCCTTCCTTATTTCCTCTCTGTGTCTATTTATCAACCTCCTATCCTCTCACTCCCTCCTTCCAGGCTGCGGTGCCCTCATGTCTTCCTTGTACGAAGGGCACAACTGACTGATGAGCACACTAGTCTATGAATCATGTCCCCTAGCTTTTTCCATTTACTCCAGCAAGCAGTAATGCTGAGAAGATTAATGTTTGCAGATACACCTGCTCCCTTGAATAATTTGCCCCTTTAAAGAGGCCACTTACCAACAATTCATTATAGGGATTGCTTAGCACAAACAAGTGTACGTGAGCAAAAGACAGAAACTAGAGAGAACATTTGTATGCTATATTTTCATTATTTTGTTTTATTACTCATCGCCTGTAGCGAAAGCTATTTCTTTTCCTGCATCTTCATCTGAATGCTGACGTATATATATATTTTTTGCTACTATGGAGATGAGAAAGATTGAGCTTTTAGCAGGGGGCATAGCTAACACAATTTCAAACTTCTATTATGTAATCATGGAACTGGGTATGATTGAGATGAGATGGAAAAAAAATGTATGTTCAAAGACTGAAATTTTAATGAATTATTTGCCCACTTTATTCCCTTAACAGATGATTTGTTTCTTTAGTTTATATCTACTTGAAAAGTGAATGTGAACACAACACATAAAAGGTAATTTATGAACTTCAAAATATTGTGGAATATGTCTAATTGTCTGTTTAGCCGGTTATGCGTTCTGGGCTGTGGTATTGCTTTCATAAAGAGAAATGTTGCAATTGGGCCGAAAGTTCTAATGATGGCCTTGCTCAAAGCCTTTGCACTTTTGACCCCAGGAGACAAAGGGCCTGATTCACAGATAGACTGAAGTCCAATGCCGCATACAAGCAGCACTGAATTTCCATCCGATCTCTAGGAGGGGCATGCAGGAGATGTCTCAGTAGAAGAGACATCTCCTGCATGTAGCTGCAGTCCCAGCACTTTGACTGTTGTTGCAAGCTGGGATTCAAAAATCACCACCATCGGTCATGATGTTCCCCGCAGATGGCCAGCCGAGTAAGCCTCAGTTTGCGCAGCTGGCAAAAGGAAGCAGGAGCTACGAGGCCAGGAAGCCTGCATGGCGACATGCAGACTCTTGACTCTCCCCTCCTATAAAACGGGGACAACGCACACCTGTTTCTAGGAATTCAGCCCTCCCTCCGCTACTGCCCCACCCCCTCATCGTTGCTACTTGTCAATCAGGCAGTGAAAGAGGGGAACTAAGGATGTCATCATAAGACCTGCCTTGGGCTGCCGCAGATTCCCATAAATCGGGAATTCCACAGGTGCACTGACCTCTGCATCAGGCCCAAATGCAAATTCTGATGAATTATAGTTGAAGGCAGATCCTATTCCATACACAAAGGTTGAGGTGCAAGCACAGCTAAGGGAAGGGCGCCAGAGATCTAGGGTGGCTGGGGGCTTATCAGGGACTGCTGATTGGGGGTCCTCCCGTCAGCGGCCACCTTCGGTTCGCATAGGGTATTATGTTGCATTCATCACTCCACAACGGATCAGTGCAGCCAGGATAGATGTGTATCATTAAGGCCTTGCTCCAATGCTCACATCTGCCCCGTTACTCTGTCGGTAGAGTTTTGTGTTGTCCAACCGGCATGTCCTGGGGCTTGGCTTGTGCACCAGGATGCTCTCTCTTTGAAAATGTACCAGACTTGGAGTGTGTTCCTATATTGTATTGAGGATGTGTACTTGTCCCCTTCTGATTACAGCACTCATTCATTTCACATTGGTGCGGCCACTGCTACCATGTCTCAGGGTTTGTCAATGTCAGAGATTCAAACTCTCAGATGCTGGAAATTCGGGGCTTACAAGCGGTCATTTGTTACATTGTTGTTTGTCTGGGGGGTTCAGAGTTACAATTTGTTTGGTTTGTTATTTGGCAGCTTGCCAGCTTATGCCACTTGTCACCGCTGGCGGTGGAGGTCATGGGGGATTAGCCTTTTTAATCCCTGAACCTGGAGGCTGATTGGTCTTTGAAGTCCGGGCAAGTTTTAATTGGTTTTACCCCAGGCCAAGCTGTTTCCTTTCCCTTCCCCCCACAAATTTGGGTTTTTTGCTGCTTGACTTATTTTCTTATTTTGTTTTCAAGGCTCCAATAAGATTGCTGCCTGATTTGGTTTGTGGGTCATTCTTTTGTATATTGGGCGATGCGCTCTCTCTTGGCTTGTGATGAGGATGTTTTCACAGCATGGTCTTTGATGTGCTGGATGGACCATAGAATTTTAAGATGGGATCCACTTTTGCGTTTGTTACAGTCTGTTGCTGCAGGTTTTGGTCCCCCAGCGGTGCTGGTAATCCATCTCGGGGGATCATCATTGTCCCTTAATTTTGACATGGCATGACCTGGTGGCTATTTTGGGCTGGTGACCATGGTGTCAGCTGGTTTGTTCCTGTATTATTCCCAAACAGCAGTGGAGAGGTGATGTATCAGGTGCCATCATGTACAAGGCTCGGAGGAAAGTTAATGTGCTAGTGTCCAGGAGGGTCCCTTCATTTGGTGGTCATGTTGTGCATCTTCATATTACGTTTCGTGTTGCTCATCTTCATCCAAATGGTGTTCATTTGTCTGATCCGGGTGCTGCCTTTTTCTGGGAAATTTTATTTGAGTTTTTAGATTTTAGTTTAATTTAGGTATGGTGGCGGGTTTTCGGACCCTGTGTTGCAGTCCACTTTCATTGCAGGAAAGAACATCAGTCCAGTGATTAATTTAACGTTCTGTTCATTTGGATGCACTCCCTAGCATTTAATATAGTTTATTTCAACCCATCAGGAATCAGTGGCATTGGCTGTCTGGTCAAGCTCTGGTCAGCATTGTCTCTGGAGTTGGGGCCCAGTAAAGTACACTTACTGTCTAAGGGCAATTGGTCCAGCAAGTTTTAGCTTTGTGGAGATCTAGCTGGAGTGGGTTGCTGCCACTGGATATCTACCCTTCTTTCTCCCTACTAACATATCTGTTTAGGTTAATTTTTTTTTATTTTTTTTGTGTTTTCTAATAAAAGGATTGACCAGTTTGAAATGCCAAAATTCTTGTATGTGTCTTTATTTTAGATAAGTTTTAGTTAAGTTATAGATAATGTTAACCTGTGTTGAATTCCGGTAAGGGGCACAATAGGTCATCTGTTGATAGGTAGTTTATGACAACAATAGCAATAGTATATAATATGATTATTACTAGAACTGCTGCCACAACATGCAATTAAAGGGACAGAGCAGAACTGCTGCACATGCCCAGTGGTAGCAGCTTCTTCTGACAAAATTGCTGTGTATGTGGATCTGAGCCCTAAATCAGTGCACTGGACCAGAAAGTGGCTTCCACGAGGAGACAGCTTACACTCAATGTTTAGGAGTAATCTGTGGTGGCAGCATTCCTCTGAGTTTTAGTTGGGCTTTTGTGGAACTGTTACGTGGGTTTCAGCAATTCTTGTATGGCGAAGTGTTTCCCTTGACATTGGTGAGTGGTAGAATCTTATTTTTGAATATTTAGGATTGAAATTATGCTAAACCCATCTGGTCCATGGCTTTTGAACTGTTGAGCAGACTATCTAACCATTTTCAGTACTTTTCAGTAACTGAGCCTACTGAGGATACTTGTTGAGCTACAGTAATGTCAACTTCCTAATTGGCTGAGCTGTTATCATTGCTTTTACATCCTCCACTTATGGCGGTGGAGTTTACTGGTAAAAGGTTTTATAACATGTCATAAAACAGTTTAAAAGCTTAAGCATTTCTCTTGTACTCCCTTATGCATTCTCCTGATGCATCTTTTATCTGTGTAGTAGGAGTCTTCTCTTGGTGTGTCTTAGTCAATCTTGAAAGGAGATGGATTCTTTTTGCCTGTGTTAAACATGACTCTACATTACAGATGTATTGGTTTGGTCTACAGTTCCGCATCTAGAAATAAAAGTTATAAAGATCTGTGTATGGCATTAAGTGTACAAATTTATTTATTTATCTTGCTAACCTTCCTTCTCCATTGTTCTGGGAATTAAAATACAAAATAAATGTCGGAAACAATGTTGGTTTCACGTACTGTATATAGCTGCACTGTCCATCATTGAATATTAATGATTTATGGGCTGCGCAAGTGTTTTTAGCTTCTCAGATAGGGCTGGAGGGACAAGTATTTTTGCAGAGGCAGGCATTTGATCTATATTTATGTTTCTGATGAATGGGAACTTCATCTATTTGCAATATTCTCCTGATGCTCATTCTCCAAGTGCTGTGATTAGTCAGTAGCACACACAAAGTCTGCAAAGTCTAGATAATAAAGGAAAACTCTAAAAGGCCTACAGTATTTATCAAGCTTATTAGCTCCTTAAATCATGCAGAAATAGGGGGTAAATGTAATAGCTTGCATGATGGAAGCATCAGCTAGTCCCTGGCGAGTGTGCCCAATGTTTTAAAGCGTCAGTCATTTTAAAGAAAAACACAACCTGTTGGCCTCACCCTCCAAGAAGCTAACAAAGTATAGGTTTGCAATATTTCATCCAAAAGATCTGTTCACCACTACAAAAACTCCAATTTGCTGAAGAATCGGCATTTGAAAACCAGTGGGGATTCATGGCAGGTTCAAGTTAGAAGGCCAAAATGTTGTTTTTAGCAAGAACCCCCTGTCAATCCACAGTGAATCCCATCAAACTCCAAACTTCGGCATATCCCCCTCTTAGTAAGTTTTGTCTAAGAGTAGATTGCAAACAGTAGACCTTTCTAATGCACAAACCAGTATACCAAAACAGTATGATAAATATTTGATGGTACTATATAGTGGGGGTTTGGAAATCCCCTCTATAGTATTAAAGAAAAAATAGATTTTATGTATTTAGTTCATGTAGCTGTCAACAGTATCCTAAGAGTCTTCTACAGTTGTCTGAGACCCATTACAATGAGTAGTTACCATTTTGGGAAAGCACATTAGTAGGTTGTGTTCTTTTGTCACAATAGCTGAAACTGTACTGAATTGTTTCCTACAAAGAAAGGTGACTGCGGTTGAATAAGTAAACATAACCAAATCTGCATATAATTCTGGCGGGTTGGGTATACGTGACATGCGGTCAGGAGACTGCCAGTCAGCATATATCTTCTGGTATCCCAGCAGCGGAATGCCAGCATGGGGGGAGGGACAAGCGCAACAAGCCCCTTGCGGGCTCGGTGGTGACCTCAATTGCCACAGGATCTATTCCCACTCTATGGGTGTCATGGACACCCATAAGTAGGAATAGTCCCTGTTGGTCAGCATGCCGACCGTCGGGCCAAGGAGGGGGTAGGATGTAGTTGAAGGTGTTGAGACCGGCGGTCTCCTAACCACCAGTCACATAACTACATCCCATTCTAGCATGATATGTAGAACACAAAGTGCCTTCACAGTATTGTTCAATAGAATATGAGTAAAATTCCTTGGCCAAATCTATAACAATGTCCCTTGGTTTGGGATGCTGGTAGGCTCTATCAATTTGCATCTCTTTTTCTAGCAATAAAGTCTTCCCTATATAATGGCTTTAGCTGGCAACTTTAGTGCCAATATTTCCAAGAATTATTCAGAAATATTTATTTCAGTCTTCCAAATCAGCTAACTTGTAGACAAACCATTTTTTGTATTTTAATTGCTCACATGTACAGTAGCACACATTGACTTAGGTGCCTCCATTAGTTTCTCAGAACCTGACTCACTCCTCCCGGTCACCTTCATTAGGTTTGTCTGAATATCAGCTAATGTATTTTTAAAGTTGCCATAAATAATTTACCAAGACCTCAGCATCCTGAGGTCTGGCTCCAATTCCCACAGTAAACACTGTTAGTTTTGCTTACTAAGTTCTTGAGTAAGTCACAGCCAGGCTCAAGCAGTCTGAAAGTTTTTACACTTCTATTTTCCTTATTATGTGGATGGTGTCAGGAGTGTTTAGTCTACTGTTTTGTAAGTGGTGTAAAAGTTGATTTCATGTGGTTTGGAAGGTGATCTCAATGGTTTTTTATTTCTAAGTACCAGATAATCACATCACTGCTAATCATTTGTCAACTAGAACCAGACAAGAAAGAGCAAAATAGCTTCCAATGGAAGATGTATCAAATCTTCTAAAGAGAGCTGAAATTGGTAAGTGGAGAAATTGCCAATAGCAATGAATCAGCTTCTATCTATCATTGTATATAAAGTACTTGATATATGCAAGATAGAAGGTGATTGGATGCTATGTGCAACTTCTCAAATGTCCACCTTGTTGGCAGAGTGTTGCAGTGTTTGATAGTGATGTTAATCCACACAATTGATAGTTAACCAGAATGCTACCATCCTACAATCTGAAGTCTTATGCCCTAACTTGTGACACACAAAACACTTGAACTTGAGCTTTTTGGACTTTGTCCCTTTTGTGAGTAAGCCAGAACCCTCAGCTATGGTCTCGACAGGAATACGTTCTTGGAACTGTAGTAGCTCAGCCCTTACAATTTCTGTTGTCATCTTGGTATCATTAGACTCCAAAGCAACCACCAAAATATCAAATTCAGGAGTCAGATTTTGTAACATCGCCACTTCCTCCTCGTCCACCTGTGGCCCCACAAATACCAACTGCTGAGCTATTGACTATATCTTATCAATATAATCGTTCACGTCCTTGTAGGCACTCAATTGTATCCCATATAGCATGCATCTCAAACTTATCCTTCTCATCAGACCTCTGTCCTCATATGCCTTTTGTAGGGCTGTCCACATGTCCTTAGCTGACACTTTCCCACTGATTATAGAATAAACATGCTGCTCCACAGCTAAGCCTATTGTGCTGATGACTCTATCTACATCATCGGGGTTAGGACCTGCTCCTGTGTCTATTGTGACCTTCCACAATTATTCCCGCTTAAGCTGCATATCCATGGCAAACTTCCATTTAGTGTAGTTCTCTGAAGCTTTCAATTGTGCAAAGTTTATGCTGTGCCCTGTGCTATGCATCTTCTCAGCATTTTAATAATATATTACTTTAAATTAATCTGTTCTACTTTTGTTCTGTGTGCCAATGTTCTGGGCTATCACTCAAACACGTAGGCCTGGGCCCATAACCTGTTGTCAGAGTGTTGCAGTGTTTGATAGTGATGTTAATACACACAATTGATAGTTAACCAGAATGCTGGTTTATTAACATACAAAGACAACACTTGTTAATGCGGAATATGTTCTGCAGCAGCAGTAACTCACTCATATATATAACAGGCTGTACAGTGAAAGCGTGGTACTTAGGGCTATATGTCATGCGGCTGTAGTAAGGTAGTGACTCTGACTGTATGAGATGGAAGGCTGCAAATCCATGCAGACTGACTCCTGTTGGAAGGAACACGCACTGCCCACTGCTCTCCGTCCCACTCAGGCAGTGCGACACATGCTACAGGAGGAACCATCTCTCTCTCTACTGCAGGAGGAACTGTCTCTACCTCTCCACTGCAGGAGGAACTGTGTCACAAAAAGTTGTGTGTGGAGCTAGACCAGGGTAACAGTTACTTACCCTGTGTGATCAATCCAGAGATGCAGGTCCCGGAATTGACATCAGACATCCGCCCTCCAAACGCCTGCACACGCCTGCGTTGGACTCACCACTCCCAGAAAACTGTGAGTTGACACCCCGGAACATCTTCCTGCTGTCAATCTTTTTGTGATCGCTATCTTCGTTCTTCTGGTCATTGCCCGGCGACGGCCAATGCTGGGCAACGACGGGCGTGAGCATTGCGAATGCCGCGTAGGTGCCGAACCGACCCGTTCACACCGCTGCAACAACCAGCAGCGTGTGAATGGGTCGGAATGACCCCCTGAGGTACTGAGTGCACTATACTCCAACACACCACTCCAGTCTTTTGAAGGTTTGATACATTTCCCCAATGTTGAGTTCTCAATCATCATTTGTCAATAATTCTAATGATTCTTTGGGAAAAGTCCATATCAACCACAGCAATCACTGATATGTTAAGAATCACTAATGATGGAATATTGAAAAGCAAAGCAGACTTCATTCTAGAGCATACGACAGGAAAATATGCACTTAGCAAAAAAATGGTAGCTTAGAATTTAGGACTTTCAAGCTTGTATAATCTATGTCATTTTGGAAATTGACTGTGCAGAACAAAAATACAAATATCTAGTTTATATCTATCTTTCAAGTAATGCTATAAGAGCTTTAGATGCTGTTTCATTTACCATGATGGAGCAGTTACTCCCTGAATCTGTAGTTAGGTCCATGCTACAAGTAAATATACAGGTTGAGTCTCCCATATCCAAAATGATAGGGACCAGAAGTATTTTGGATATCAGATTTTTCTGTATTTTGGAATACTTGCATGCCATAACATTATATCTTGGTGATGGGACCCAAGTCTAAACAAGTAATATGTTCATGTTTCATATACACCTTATACACATAGGGGTATATTCAATTAGCACATGCATTTGTCGGAATGGATCCGGCAACCCCTATTCAAATCTCATCTCAATTTTTTTTTAAGTCGAATTGAGATGAGGGACCCAGAGGAGGAGAGGAGGTGGGAGCTGCGGGGAGACCAGCGGGGACAGCCACCGGCAGACGGAGGAGATCAGCGCTATAGTAGCGCTGCAGGAGGATGTCACACAGTCGCCCGACCTCATGGCAGTGTCCACCTGGCTCCAGCAAGCGTGACCTCACTTGCTGGAGCCGGGTGGAAGCTGCCGTGAGCGGCGCGGCTGTGTGACATTCTGCTGCAGCGCTACTGTAGCGCTGATCTCCTCTATATGCCCGCGGCTCCCCCCGTCTCCCTGCGGCTCCCCCCCCCCCTCCTGCTCTAATCCCTCATCTCAGTCCGACATTTTTTTATGTCGAACTGAGATGGTCGAAGAGGGGGCCAAAACCATTTTCGACACAAGCACGTGGATCGGCAGCTATTCCGCCGATCCACGTGCTTTTCGACAAGTCGAATTCATCGACTTGTCGAAAAATTTGGGGATATATTGAATAGGTCGAATCACGATTCGACCTTAAAAAGTTGAAAACTGCCGTCTTTTCGACAGACGGCAGCTTTCGACTTTAATTGAATATACCCCATAGCCTGAGGGTAGTTTTATACAATATTTTTAATCATTTTGTGGAAGAACATACACAAAATTTATTTATGCTTCATGTATATCTTATATGCACATTCTGAAAATTTTATACAATATTTTTAATACATTTGTGCATTAAACAAACTTTATGTGCACTGAACCTTCAGAAAGCAAAGGTGTCACTATCTCAGCCGTTCTCAAAAAATTATGTATTTTGGTATGTTTCATCATGTATATTACATTTCCCTGATGAAGTTCAGGAAAGATTAGAAGGACACAACTGATTGGGACTGTTCTCCTGTTGGACCTATCCATTACTCTGATTGCTGTTTGTGATTACAACCTTTTATTCTCTTTGCTGATCTCTTCAGTAGGTGTTAGTAAACTGGCTTATGCATGCCTAGTGGAGAACAACTTTTTTTACAGAGGTCACCTTTTGAAAGAAAAAAGGTTTGGATGTGTATAATTTTTTTTATTGATACTGAGACATCTTCCAGTCATTACCTTGTTATACTGTATATTCGTCCTAACTATACAATATTCTGTATTTTACTTTTATGTAATTTATCCGTGTCCATGAGGAGGATATCCAAAAACCTTCTGGGGATAATAAAAAAACATATTCAAGGTTTTTATTATATTTATACATGGTACATGTGCACTACTTTTTTTAAAAAAAATCCCACCTTAATGTACTACACTAGAGGCAGGGCCGGCAACAGAAATTTCGGGGCCCAGTACACTGAATCTCTGGGCCCCCCCTTCCAAACACATTTGATCCCCAACATTACTCTTTTTAAATCCATAATAACAACAGAAACTACCCAAATGACCCTGATCAAAAGTTTACATACCCCAGTTCTTAATACCGTGTATTGCCCCCTTTTACATCAATGACAGCTTGAAGTCTTTTGTGGTAGTTGTGGATGAGGCTCTTTATTTTCTCAGATGGTAAAGCTGCCCATTCTTCTTGGCAAAAAGCCTCCAGTTCCTGTAAATTCTTGGGCTGTCTTGCATGAACTGCACGTTTGAGATCTCCCCAGCGTGGCTCAATGATATTGAGGTCAGGAGACTGAAATGGCCACTCCAGAACCTTCACTTTATTCTGCTGTAGCCAATGACAGGTCGACTTGTCCTTGTGTTTTGGATCATTGTCATGTTGGAACGTCCAAGTACGTCCCATCCGCAGCTTCCGGGCTGATGAGTGCAAATTTTCCTCCAGTATTTTCTGATAACATGCTGCATTCATCTTGTTGACCAAGTTTCCAGTGCCTTTGTAGCTCACACATCCCCAAAACATCAGCGATCCACCTCCGTGTTTCACAGTAGGAATGGTGTACCTTTCATCATAGGCTTTGTTGACTCGTCTCCAAATGTAATGTTTATGGTTGAGGCCAAAAAGTTCAATTTTGGTCTCATCATTCCAAATGACTTTGTTCCAGAAGTTTTGAGGCTTGTCTCTGTGCTGTTTGGAGTATTGTAAGCGGGATGCTTTGTGGCATTTGCGTAGTAATACCTTTCTTCTGGCGACTCGACCATGCAGACCATTTTTCTTCAAATGCCTCCTTATTGTGCATCTTGAAAAAACCATACCACTTTTTTTCAGAGAGTCCTGTATTTCAGCTGAAGTTATTTGTGGATTTTTCTTTGCATCCCGAACAATTTGTCTGGCAGTTGTGGCTGAAATTTTTGTTGGTCTACCTGACCGTGATTTGGTTTCCACAGAATCCCTCATTTTCCACTTCTTAATTAGAGTTTGAACACTGCTGATTGGCATTCTCAATTGCTTGGATATCTTTTTATATCCCTTTCCTGTTTTATACAGTTCGATTACCTTTTCCCGCAGATCCTTTGACAATTCTTTTGCTTTCCACATGACTCAGAATCCAGACACGTCAGTGCAGCACTGGATGAAAGATGCAAGGGTCTTTCAGGAGTCCAGAAACTCACTGACCTTTTATACACACACTGATAACAAGCAAACAGATCACAGGTGAGGATGGTTACCTTTAGTATCCATTCAAACCCGTTTGTGTCAACTTGTGTGCATGTTATCAGGCCAAAATATCCAGGGTATGTAAACTTTCAAGCTCATTTGGGAAGTTTCTGTTGTCATTATGATTTAAAAAGAGTAAACACAGTTGTTTGACAATAAATGGCATCACCCAACCACTAACCATGAGTGAAAGAAAAGTTTGTGAGTTATCATTCATATTCTCTGACAAAGGGCCAGAAAAATCACAAATTCTGCTAGTGTAGGTAAACTTATGAGCACAACTGTATATATATATATATATACATATCTCCTATATAATAGCCCAGATCTGTGACTTTGTGACTTATTTGCTAATGCTGGGCGGAGTCACAACACTGGGCGGAGTTAGTCAAATGAGTCACAGATCTGGGCAAATCTATAGGAGACTAGGAGCAGAAGCAGATAGTATGGGCAAGGCACAGGCAGGGGTGCATACCTCCCAGCTTTCTTCGGGCAGACAGGGGTGCATACCTCCCAGCTTTCTTCAGGCAGAATGAGGGACATGCGTGCGGCGATAAGGGGGCGTGGCCAACGAAAGGGGGCGTGGCTTCACGGGAGGACCCCCATTTTCGTCAGTGAGGGGGCATGCCCAGCGCTCTGTGAGCTGCTGGCATGCCTCCAGGGGCGGATTATGAGTCCGGGGGGCCCAGGGCACTTGAGACAGGGGAGCCCTATCTCATTGCTGTTCCTGCTGTGGGGCTGTGGGTGTGGCCTAATTGCGCCCCACGTGACCACGCCCCTTATGCAAATTACAGTATTTTTTTATATGGAATTTGGCCCCTCAGCTATGGCTAAATCCGGAGGAGGTGGTCGCTCCCCCCAACACACCCGCACAGGCAGAAGAAATCAGGGAGACTGCTGCCTCCCTGCAACACCACAGACCTGCCAACACCAACATGCAGCAGCGTGTGCTGACTGTAGCACAATGCTGCCGCTGTTGCTGGCAGGACGGGGGAGCTTCTGACCTGGGACAGAGCTACTCCAGCCGGGGGGCCCCCTAAAACTGTGGGGCCCACGGTACATACCCCCTGCCCCCCCCTTAAGCCGGCTCTGCTGCCGAAACCCCGGGACAGTTGGGAGGTATGGGTGTGTGAGGGGGTATGCTATACAGACAGACGGGCACCGGCTCACTGTGTGCTTGACCCCCCACATCAGCATACTCAGCAGGGTCTCTCTGGTGCAGAGGAGCGTCACTTTCTAGAACACTCCACGCTTCTTAGCTGCAGTTTTGTGGGGCACCTGCTGCTGTGCAGGTTCTGTACTGCCTCTGTTATCTCCAGCCACGGCAAACCCACCGCTAGCTGCAACGCTGCCGCCCGCAGTGAGGTGCGCCCAGCTCCTTCACACACTTTTGCCAGTGGGTAGCGCTGCAGAAGTCCGAGCTGCTTGCATGCTCCTACCCCCTCCTCCCTCCAGCCGCAGCGTCTTCTGGAAGCTAACCAGTCACTCCCAGTCTCCGCTTACCACAGTGCCCAGCAGCCGTGAGGTCCGCGCCGTGTGCATGCTATGACCCCCTCCTCCCTCCAGTCGCAGCGTCTCCTGGGGGCTAACCATTCACTCCCAGTCTCCCCTTACCACAGTGCCCGGCAGCTGCGCGAGGTCTGCGGTGTGTGACTGAGGAGTGGGGGGGGGGGGAGGGATGCAGACGGGCAGAGGAAGCAGGACTCCAGCCTGAGAGAGTCGGCCATGCCAAATCTCCACCAGCAGCAGATCCCAATAGATTGGAGTCAGGGCCGGTTCAAGGGCGCTCTGCGCCCCGGGCAGGAAAAGGGGCGTGTCTTAATACAGGGGGCGTGGTCAGTTACGCCCCCTGTACATTGCTAGCGCTGCTTGAATGCTGAGCGGTGCGCGATGATGTCATCGCGCATCGCACAGCAAAAGGTCCTCTCCACGAAGGGAAACTAGACGCTATGCGTCTAGTTCCCTTCGTGGAGAGGACCTTTGCTGTGCTGTGCGCGATGATGTCATCGCGCACCGCTCAGCAAAGTTACTCTCCACGAAGGGAAACTAGACGCATAGCGTCTAGTTCCCTTCACAGGAGGCGGACGGGGACGGCAGCGGGCAGCGGGCAGCGGAGGCGGACGTCGGACACAGCGGGCAGCAGTGGCGGATCTTGCCACGGTGCGGCGCCCTCCGGATGGCGCCAGCGCCCTCTGGAAGGCGGCGCCCCGGGCAAAAGTCCTGCTTGCCCGTGGCAAGATCCGCTACTGGTTGGAGTGGAACAGCAGCAGCCAGCAGCAGTGACTCCGGTAAGACACATCTGTCTGTCACCACTGTTTTGTCCCTAATACCAATCTCTCCCTAGCCCTGTGTTCTGTCATGTCCCTGTCACCCCTGGCCTTGCCCTGTCACCCTTATCCTGGCCCTTTCACCATTATGCTGGCCCTGTTACCCCTATCCTGGCCCTGTCACCCCTGTGCTTGCCCTGTCAACCCTATACTGGCCCTGTCACCCCTGTCCTGGTTCTGCCACCCCTACCCTGGCCCTGTCACCCCTATCCTGTCCCTGTCATTTCTGTCCTAGCCCCGTCGCCCCTGTCCTGGCCCCGTCACTCCTGTCCTTGCCCCGTCACCCCTGTCCTGGCCCCATCACCCCTGTCCTGGTCCAGTCACCCCTGTTCTGACCCTGTCACCCCTGTACTGGCCCCATCACCCCTGTTCTGACCCTGTCACTCCTGTCCTGGCCCTGTTACTGCATGCCCTCCAACTACCTTTTTGGCAGGTACAGTACCAGCAGTGCCTCCAGACTCCTCCTCAATGCACCACACCTCCGCACCTTCCCCTCCACCACATGCGGCACTCCACCCCTCCCCCACACGCTGTGTCTCCAGACCCCCTACACCACCCGTGGCTCCCACTCCTCCGCCCCTCCACCACCCACAGCACCTCCAGACCCCCTCCACCATCCACCCCCCATATATGTCTCCCCCCACACCTGCCCCCCTCCACCTGCAGCATCTGCAGACACCCTCCTCCATCTGCAGTCCCCCCCGCACCCGCTACATTCTGTACATCGTGCCCTGCAGATGCTGTTCACGCCGTCGCAAGGGGCTGCGCCTCCTTCACCATTGTACACCCTTTCATTGTGCAATATTTAACCACTAACAAAGGAATGCAGGTAATACTCCATATAATACAAATATTGAACCCCAGAAAGGCATGCAAGGGTTAATGGGGCGTAGCCCCTTGCGACGGTGTAAAGAGCGCCCGTAGGGTGCGATGAAGCACCTAGTATATATATATATATATATATATATATATATACAGATGGGTCCATGGTTATCTTGGCTAGTTTGCTGCGCCTAGGCACAACATGGTTCATTAACATACATAAACCCTTTATCTATTGTTATTAGCTGCAATACAATACAGAGAACAATACAGCAGGGGATTAAGTCATTACAGCAGGGGATTAAGTCATACATATATATACAGCTGCTACATAGAGGGAGAAATACAGACATTGTCACCACAAGTTTCGATCTGTTGACACCTATGGATGAAAAGCACATGATATTTTGTTAATAATGCGCTCATTAGAAGATCGGCTTGGTGCTTCAAAGTTATCCTAGGGAATCTATGCTATCCATTAAAGGAATAACTACTTACCTATGTGGAACTAGTTTATACTCTGTCCACAAACCTATTGATCCATACCCCTGAAGAAGTCCATTAAGAGGACGAAACGCTTTGGGTCATTCACACAACAGTCTGCAAAGCCTAAGGGGCAGTTCACCTATGAGCTGAGGTGTAAAACTAACAACATCATATCCCTAAGAAACTAACAGGTTATATGGTGTTATTTCTGCATATGGAAATTTATGGTGTATTTCAATTGAGATGATGTGTGGTTCAAGGCTTTAAAATGATTGGCCACTGCTGCTCATTCTTCTTACCCTCTTATGCTGCCATAATGGCCGATCTATGAAGCGCCATGCATTCCCTAAATGTCCTGATAATTTGCCCCACATAGACCAGACCGCAGGGGCACACAATGGCATAGATTACAAATTGTGTTGTACATGTAAGGTGATGTTTAATATCGTACATTTTGCCAGTCTTGGGGTGTATGAATTTAGGGCTCAGATCCATAAAATTACACGTCTCACACTTTAGACATTTAAAACATCCTTTCCTCTATGGTCCAAGGGGTCTCTTGGTCACATCGAGTTTAACCACCAGATCACGTAGATTGAAGCCTCTCCTATAACTGGGCATGATCCTCTTGCCTTTAAAACATGCTGAGTCCAGGTCCATAGTCACATTTGGCCATAGACCCTTACTAGCTCTCGGTAGTACCAGGCTTGCCATAGAAAATTTGGTAATTAAAGGGATTCTATTATCCTGGTTATTCTGCTGGACTGGCTTAAGGAAATTCTCTCTAGGGGTACTTAAAACCTCTTCTTTAAGCTCCAAGAGTGTAGTACTCGGATAACCTCTTTACAAGAATTTGGATTTTACCTCATCCAACGCTGGGTCCACTCTTTCCTGTTCACTTACGATGCGTGCTGCTCTAATTAGTTGAGATTTAGGCAAACCTTTCTTAAGAGCCGGTGGGTGGAAACTATTCTGAAGTAACAGTGTATTCCTATCCGTCGGCTTTATGTAAACTTCTGTTATGATGTTATTATCCCTTATTGTAATGCATACATCCAGAAAATGTATTTGAGTGTAGCTCAGCGTTTAGGTCAACTTGACAGGGGTATCTTTAAGATTGATGGATTCCAATATATCATTAAGGTCCTTCTCTGTTCCAGACCAGAACATCAAGAGGTCATCAATATAGCACCTGTATGAGAAAATATTTTCCCTGATCCTAGGGTTTGAAAGAAGAAAAATCATTCTCCATCATAAACATGTATACATTTGCATACATCGGTGCTACATTAGAGCCGATGGCACACCCCATCAATTGTAGGTAGTAGTGTCCGTTATGAAGAAAATAATTATGTGTCAGCACAAAAGTTAGTAAAGACAGAAAGAGTTAAATATCCAGAGAATCAAAATTGTTTGTACTAAGAAAGATCCTCATTGCCTCCAGTCCAGCTTCATGTGGAATGATTGTGTACAGACTTTTAACATCCACTGTGCCCAGGAGGGCACCCATAGGAACATTTTGCAAGGTCTCCAAGAGGTTGAGTAGGTGTGTGGTATCCTTAAGATACATTTCCTGTATGGTCACCAAGGGTTGTAACAGGAAGTTGAGAAATTGTGAAATAGGTTGTGTAAGTGACCCATGAGCTGATATAATTGGCCTGCCTGTGGGTCTCCTCCTGTCCTTGTGAACTTTTGGGACTGTATAGAAGATAGGTGTTATTGGATAAGGTTGAGACAGCGCGCACAGTTGTTTTTGATCCAGGAGTCCTTTGTTAGTGGCCTCCCCCAGTAGCAAGTCCAGCTTTTTCTTGAACATTGCAGTAGGGTCCCCCTTCAGCTTTTTTGTATGTCTGTTGATCACTCAATTGATTGTCGATCTCCTTTATATACTTCTCTCTATCTTGAATTACAATTGCCCCACCCTTATCGGTGGGGCGAATCACAATGTCCTGATACAATGACAAATCTCTAATAGCTTTCTGTTCTTCCCTGGGGCACAAGATAAGATTTACAGAAATGTGACAAGGGAAGAACAGAAAGCTAGACCTAATTGGAGGGGTGGTTTTAGGAGAGCAAGATAAATTCTCTGATATTGAGACACACACATCCGCTAGTGACTCAGATCATTCACAGATACAGAATTCTTTTTTAAGGGGATCTGTGACAAGGAGCAGGTACAAAGTGTAGGAGGGGCAATAGGAGAAGGCACATCAGGTCAGAAGACAACCAAAAACAAGAAGTAGTAGTTGTGTTCAACTTGTCAGATTATTCGCCCACTATGGATGAAATGGTCGTTTTATCCAAAGGTCTTTCTTATGTCAAAACCTATAAGCAAAATGCTTTTGATTTTGAAGTTGAATTTTACAGGTTTCATAGATCTTTGTGACTCAAAGATTTTTTTGCTAAAGAGACCCAGGTTAATGATACTAAGAGTACTTTCAAACCTAAGGGTACTTTTGACCCTCCTAGTAACAATGCCACCACTGAGATTGTCTTCAATTTGGTCAAACGGGATGTGTTTCCCTTTCTGGATGGGCAGAGGGTGTCTTATTCCAATTTGACCAAAGAGGAGAATTTAGCTATGTCTTCTCTTAAAGATAATACTAATCTGATAAAACGTCCCTCCGATAAAGGAGGGGGTATTGTATTATTGAATAGGAGTGACTATGTGTGAGAGGTGAGAAGACAGCTTACTGATGTGCAATGTTACCGTGCTTTGACTTATGATCCCACGAACACTTATAAAAAAGAAATTGATACAGTTATCAATATGGGTGTGCTTAACCAATAGGTAGATAATTCCACAGCGCAATTCTTGACACAAACACATCCACGTGTTTTGTTGTTTTATGTCCTCCCCAAAGTGCATAAAACACTATTTTTTCCCCCTGGAAGACCTATATTTTTTTCTTGTGGATCACTGTGTCAACCATTGTCACAATTCATTGACTTCTGGCTACAACCTGTAGTACAGAATACCAAGTATTATCTGAAAGATACCACCGATTTCATTAACAAAATTGAGTGTTTAGGTCCCCTACCACTTGATAGCCTTTTGGTTACACTCGATATCATGAGCATCTACACTAATATTGCTCATACTGATGGTGTTGATGCTGTGAGGAGTTTGATTACCACCAGTCCACATTATAAAGGTCCACAGATTAATTTTCTGTTGTTATTAATTGAGATTGTATTACGTAAAAATTATTTTTTGTTTGAGAACTCATTTTTTACAGTTATGTGGCACAGTGATGGGATCCAACATGACCCCATAGCATGCCAGTCTGTATATGCATCTTTATGAAGAACAACATATTATGGCTAATTTTTTTTTTTCCTAAGTACATCCATTTTTATGTTCGTTATATTGACGATTTATTTCTGGTGTGGACTGGTGGTGTTGACCTCCTCACTGAGTTTGAAGACTATCTCAACCTTTTGGAGACCAGTATTAGATTTACTAAGGCTTATGGTGCGGTCACCTCCAATTACTTAGATGTATGTGTCACCAAAGTTGGTGACAGGATTTCTACTAAAATTTACAGAAAGGCTACTGATAAGAACACGGTTTTGATGGCAGGCAGTTTCCACCCAGAGCCATTGAAACGTGGCTTGCCATTTTCACAACTATTGCGAGTGGTACACATTACGTCAGAACCAACGGAGTTACCAGATGCCCTACGGGAAATGGGTGATAGGTTTGTAAATAGCGGTTATGATGCTTAGGAGATTGCAGAGGCTATTGAGAAGTGCATGTTGATCAAACGGGAGGATGCTTTGGTGCCTATGGAGAAGCACCAAGATATGGAACACCTTATCTTTTCATCCACATATTCTATTGCCTCCAAACATATAAGAAATTGGCATATACTGCAGTCGGATGATGTGATTGGTAAACTGTGTCAACAGAAGCCGATGTTTTGTTATAAAAGAAGCAGTAACATTAAGGACATTATTGCCAAATCGGATATAGGACCAAGACGTGGTTGCAACCAAAACAAGTTGTTTTCAGATGCCATGGGTGTGTCGATTGCAAATTTTTACGGTTGAGGACTTCTTTCATTGAGCCCAAAACAGGCAACAAATATAATGTACGCCACAACTCGGATTGTGACAGCAAATATGTTGTCTATATTATTGTATGCCTGTGCAATTTCATTTACGTTGGCAAAAGGATACGTACCTTGAAAGAGCGAGTAGCAATGCATCGTATGTCTATTAAAAAAGCCTACCACGCAGTAGACTCTAACACTCCACCTCTGGCCAGACATTTTGTGGCCTGTAAACATACATTTGGGGACTTTAGTTGCATGCTTATCGACCAGATCGTCCCCCTACATCGTGGCGGTGACTGCAATAAGCTTTCACTTCAGAGGGAATGCGTCTGGATCAATAAACTCGATACAGTAGCACCTGGAGGCTTGAATGAAGCTCAAAGCTTTAGTTGCTTCTTGTGATATCCCTCTTATTTGCCCTTTTTCTTTCTTTTTTTGAGTATAGGAAATATATATGTTTATCTACTACTCTTATATGATGTGCCTTTGCTGATATTATCTTATCTTCAGTCATTTGTAGTTGTTTGTTTGTATATCATTGTTGTATGTGAGCCCCTTATATTTGATCCGGGTAGTGTGGTGTAATTGGCAGATAACAAGTTACTTGAATTTGTATATATATAGGTCATATTATGCTTGGTTGCCATAGATTGTCACTTCTCCGGCGGGGGGAACTTTCTCCCTGTGTCTGAGGGATATCTCTCACACTGTTACATTCGTTGCCCAGGTTAAGCTACATCACTTACGTTTGTTTACATTCGGGAATGGTGGTTGCGTTGGGAACAGCGGCATGGTTCCCTTGTTTACGCGATGTCACTTCTGGTCGGAGACTTCCGGGAGCGGTGGACGCGGCGGGAATAGTGCTGCACAGGTGAGTACACTTACACTCATTAAGGACCTTTATAAGGGGCTCTTGCACTGGTATCAGTAGTCCTGGATGAAGTTGCTCATAGGGCTCCAAAACAGCTGTTGACACCATGCTGATACTTTCCGGAATTTGTTGGCCTTGATATGAACATGACCACACTGGCAGGCTTGTATACTGTTATTATTGTCCTGATTCCGGATTCATGCACTTTATTTGAAGGTATGTGAACTCTTATTTTTGCTGCTACTTTGATAAACTCTTTTTGAAGCATTATTTTTGGATGTGCGAGCTCTCTGTTACAAACTATATACCTGTATATAAAAAATACCACACACGGCACTGCTGGTTAAAAGTTCAATTGTATTCAATATAATAGCAGCATTACAAAAGGCAACGTTTCTGGGCCGCTAAGGTCCCTGTCATCAGGCTGCTGCAGAGTAAAAAAGAAAAGAAAAGAAGAAAAAGACCAGAGCTTACCTTATATCCCTGTGCTTGAAAAGGCCGGTCGCAGAGCGTACAGGAGCACTCCCGCCCTCCGAGATGCTTCTCAGTGACGTCAGCGTAAGCGCCGGTTTGCAGCAGCAACTGTCCAACGCTGCCTGCCACTCCAGGAACACGGCTGTAAACAGAAAGGAAACACCACAGTGAACACCAAACAGAGAGATTAAAAAAAGAAATAACATGTTATACAGAGCCATACAGAGAGAGGACTCAAAGGGACAATATAATTCATAATGAGATTAAAAATATGCATAAACACAGTGATTATATAAACCAATACAGACCGATCATGATCGTAATAGGACGTAAATGCATAGTGAAACAGAACACCATAGAGATCTGTAATCGCATATGTTAAGAAATACTATAATATTAATATGATTAATTAAAGACATTCCAATCTATCTTCTCATTCAGACCGTTCGGCTGTAAGGTATCCATTCTGAAAATCCAGCGTGACTCCAATATCAGTAAAGCTGCATTCCGATCCCCACCCCTGGACACGGGAGGTACATGATCTATTATTTGATATTTTAAAGATGCCAGCAAATGTTGCTTTAATTTAAAGTGTCTGGCCACTGGCTCCTCCATCTCTTTACCTGCAAGCGCTTTACCAATAGATGACCTATGCATTGACATTCTTTCTTTGAACATCCTACTGGTCATGTCCACATAATATAAATTACATGGACAGGTAATGTAATAGATCACATACTTAGATGTACAATTTAATACATATCTAATGTCAAAACTATATTCTTTATGCGGATGTTTGAAGGATGATCCACTCAAAAGGAAATTACATGTTGTGCAATTAGGACATCTACAGTATAACATCCCGGCTTCTTCATTTGTCCAAAAATACCCATGTTGGTCGGTTTCATGGTCACATCGGCTTTAACCAAATAATCCCTAAAGTTCTTACCGCTCTTGTAACAAGTCATAGGTTAACTCCTTGGATACATGTAAGAGATTTATCTGTTTGGACAATAGGCCAAAGTGCTTTAGATGCACGTGAAATGATGGGGCTCCCAGTGCTGAATTTCGTAGACCATATGAATTGCTTTTGCATCTTAGATGTCTTGGAGGGGGATAGCAGAGATGATCTATCCATATTTAGCACCCTTTGTTTGGTCTTTTTAAGGTTTCTCTAGTTATAACCCCTTGCTCTGAATTTGTTAACAACAACCTCAAGTGCTTCTGGTACTGCAGATGGATTGCTAGTTATCCGTGCCACACAGAGCATTTGCAAATAAAGAAGTCCTTTTTTCAGGGCCTGTGGTTGGTGGCTACTTGCATCCAAAAGTGTGTTTCGGTCCGTGTCCTTATAATAAACTGCTGTTGCAAGTTTGCCATTATCTTTGGTTACTGTCACATCCAAGTAATTGATTGAGGTTCTTCTATGAAGATAGGTGAATTTGATTGGAGAAGGGAGACCATCGATTTGTGCCATCATATACTCAAGCAGTTCCTCACCTCCATCCCACAACATGAAGAGATCGTCAATATACAGAGTGTACCATATGATATGGCTTTGAAATTCCGGAATGGTAAAAAAGAACTCAGCCTCCTGTTGGAACATGAATATATTTGCAAATATAGGGGCCACACTGGACCCCATAGCACATCCGGATCGCTGCAAATAATATGCCCCATCATACCAAAAGAAGTTACATGTTAGAATAAGCCTCAGAAGTTCTAAAAGGATGTTAGTGTCCAATTTAACCTCTCTTCCGCGGGAGCGCTCCTGTACACTCCAGGACCGGCGTTTTCAAGCACAGGGATATAAGGTAAGCTCTGGTCTTGTTATTCTTTTCTTTTTTACTCTGCAGCAGCTTGATGACAGGGTTTAATAGCGTCCCAGAAACGTTGCCTTTTGTAATGCTGCTATTATATTGAATACAATTGAACTTTTAACCAGCAGTGCCGTGTGTGGTATTTTTCCATGGATACCCTACAAAGTGTATGTTACATATAGCAAAGGCACGCTGTAAATTGACTATCTACATCATTGAGTGCCGAATTATTGCTGGACCTTTTATATATATATATATATATATAAAACAACACAGAGTGCGCTTAGTGAGTACAACTGGTTAAAAATTGATCAATTCCAGATTCAAAGGTGGGGCTTCTCTTGAGTTCTTTTTCCCTTAGGGAATTCCTGATTGAGGCCTATAGAGAAACCCTCTCACCAAAGAAATCATGCGACAAAATATTCACAGTTTAATTACAGGAATTCTTTATATAACATAGACTTTAATCCATAGTCATAAAATTAACATGATACAAAACATCATAAGACCACAATTATTTGGACACACACCAAAATGCTTTAGATATTGCAAGGTAATCCTCCTCACCTTAACGGTGTGAGCTCTTGGAGGAATACTCAGAGCAAAGGAATAGGGTACAATAATTGATAAACCCTACGCGTTTCATCTACTCGGACTTCTTCAGGAGTAAAATATGTCTAAAATAATGATGTATTAAAATCCACAAAGAATAATTTGTGATGTAAACTTGATCTACTGAAATCCAGTATGTCACATATGGAATTGAATCCAAGAGTATAAGATGTAATAAATTCCACTAGGAATATGGTATAGACATAATTTGCAGGAATTCAATGTGTATCATAGAAATTTTTGATCCGAAAGGTGGATATAATTCACATATAATTCACATTTGAGACAATGGGGATATTGGCTGATTGCAACCCTGGGACATAAAAATGGACAGTGTGCCACCATTCAAAGAAATAGAAGATCCATAATGGCTGACAGCAACCAGGACCAAAGGATTAAAAATCAAGCCATGTCAGGAAGAGGTTCCAGACTCTATTTCTTTGGTTTTTAATATATATACATATATATATATATATATATATATATGTACAAGGCTAGGAGACTGCCCAGGAATACCGGGTGCTGTAAGAAACACAGGTCTGGCAGGGATTTACTCTAACTGCAATTCTGCGTATGACGGCGTCACTACTGTACAAAATATGAATCACTGGAATTATGTCACGTCAGTGACTCCTTTATAACACTTTTTAATCTTTCTAATATTGTTATTATTTACCAGCCTAATATCCATATGACACCGGTTTGCATTTTAGAACCATTGCGCCTGAAGGTTATATCCATATAAAACTTCTGTATGTATATACTAGATTATTAATGTTTTTATATGTGCAGAATATTGCATAGTTTAGGTGCTTATGCATCCATATGAATGTGTCCAGATGTCATGTCCCTTAAGTAACATATATAAATTTAGAGCAAATAGATCTGTGCTGCTAAAAAAGAAAACTTCTGAATCCGTTTTTCCTTCCCTTATATGACGATTCCATGTCTGGAGACAATTAATCCTGAAGAATCAGCGCCTATGAATGGACTAAATCACCACTAAGATGGCCACCGGCACCTGCTTTCAGCATACAAGACTGTCTCCAAAAATGGACTTCTTAAAGATGGCCGCCGCACCCTGTAATACACCTGCCCGGCGCATGCGCAGTAAACGCTCCCGGACACAGGAAGTGGGGCGGAAATGACGTCAGAGACGTCCCGGACCGGAAGTCCGTATCCAGAGACTTCTTCTAAGTATTTTACCACTTTACAACACTAGTTTTGTAAAGCAAACATGGCGTTTTACATGTCCCAGTATACACCTATACAACTAGTACATTGAATATACATTATTAGGTCCTGAACCCCTGGTTAGGATAATTACAGGAAGTGAGGTAATTAATCACTTCCTGACCCATAATGGTATATATAGATGATCTGTCCCACATGCATGATACCCCTTGATGAAGTCAGACCAGACGAAACGCGTTGGGTGAATCCTGATACTACTGAATCCTCAGTTAAGCTACTTCTATCCATCTCCATTATAATTGCATTCCAAATATCTTTTTATCCCTCATCAATTCCGTGTTTTTAATTTTTAATTTCTAACATTTGAATTGTATTTTTTAGTAACCCCATGCTTTTTAATTTGCGTTCAAATTTTTTATGTGCTCTATGTAAATTTTAAACTGTTCTCTTGCCAGTGTAATTCTGATGCTTTTTCATTGTTATGTGCCTAGGGTCCCATCGTGCTAGTATTTAGCACCTTGGATGTTGTAACCCCGCTTTGGCCAGTTATGTGTTTTTATAAGTCTTTTTATATATAAAACATCTTTCTGTTCATAAATAAACCCCCTTCTTTTAATTAATATTAGCAGTCCTTTTTATTCTTCTGCCACCATTGGTCGCTCAGTTCTTATCCATCACTTCCAATATATATATATATATATATATATATATCCATCCAGTAAATACCGGCACTCACAAACAAATATACATCTTCCTCCGGTGCATGTCAAAATCCAAGATAAATGTCCAGCAATAACAGCACACGGAGAGTTTCTCAGCAGAAAAAAGTGTATTTAGAAATATTGACGTTTCGGAGCAATACGCTCCGTCCTCAGAATAAACACATACAATACAACAAAGACAAACTTACCCCCTTATGTAGAAACCCACCGCACCATTCAGCCGTCCCCGTACTTCCGTCCCCGCGTCCCGTCACCTCGTGCTGGAGGCGCCACGTCACATCCGGAAGCTGGCTGAGCGGTTGCCTAGGAACCAACCGCATGCGTTCCAGCTCAGGCCAACATTGCAGACCATACCTGGCGTGCTAGCAATGCTCGTGAGTGGGAGGGATCTATAGGGGGAGGAAGAGGGGGAGCGGTGAAATGTAAAAACAGACATAAGAACAACATGCAGCATCATATTCCTTACATGAAGAAAAAACACATATACAACGATCATCATAACAGAAGTGAGAAACCAAATCTTATGGATCTAACAGACCTGTCTGCAGGAAAATACAACGACATGAGGGGTTGGATATAGTTTACACCAGTGTGTTCCAGTTGATCTTCTCATTAAGACCCCCAGGAGAGGTAGTCCCCAACCTGGTGATCCACCGTGCTTCTTTAATTAATAAAGTTTTAGCCCTATCCCCTCCCCTAAGGGTCACAGGAACATGGTCCATAATGAAATAGCGGAGAGATTCTAGGGAATGGCCTGCCCTTTTAAAATGTTTAGCTACGGGTTGGTCAATCAGTTTCCCCTCAAGGGTCAACTTGATCGCCGATCTGTGGGCAGCCATCCGTTCCGAAAATTTTTGGATGGTTTGCCCAACATAGAACAGGCCACATGGGCAAACAATAATGTATATAACATAAGAAGTAGAACAAGTAAGAACAAATCTAATATCGTATTTTTTTTGACAATGGGGGTGTTGAAAGGATTTACAATTAAACATAAACTGACAAGTGGTACAACCACTGCATCGGTAACATCCAGGGGCTTTGTAATAGACATTAGGGATCTTAGGACGGAGCGTATTGCTCCGAAACGTCAATATTTCTAAATACACTTTTTTCTGCTGAGAAACTCTCCGTGTGCTGTTATTGCTGGACATTTATATATATATGACAAGAATTACTCTCCCACTGCGCTATTTCAAATAAAACACTAAAATTAATTAATTATATGGCTGCCTGTATCCTTTAAGTTCCCTGTTAGGAGGAACTAAATGTGTGAAAATATGAAACGAAATAGAGGAGATGGCGCCAAGGGAGTTATATCAACGCCCTACGTAAAAACGGACCCTTACAGTACTCTCCGGATAAATTACGTCAGATAACAAATACTAACATAAAAATTTATTAAAACAACATATAAACCCGACACAAATGTTCATAAGTATACAGAGTTGATACATTTACATTTGTCGCACAATTTGAACAATCAGTTTGTAGTGATGAGGAAAAAGCGTAGATATATCACTACGATTTCCTCCTTCTCCTTATTGTAGATTCGGAGGTAACATCAGATAATAGATAGATAAATAACCCAACGCGTTTCGTCTTGTTCCAAGACTTCATCAGGGGTAAAATCTCTTCATTTCAGAACATATTGTCAGCACATAAAAGGTCATTCAAAGATGTATGAACAACGTTTCAATATTTCAATGGGACTTGATTGATACAGCGAGGACCATACCTCATATATCATCAGCTTGAGTCTGACATTCAGATATTCGAATATGGGGAAGATTCATATGTGTATAGAATCTAACTGGTTCGCAAGCATAAGGAACCCTCCAGTGGTGCAGTGCTGACAGCCAAGTCTCTGTATACATATGAATCTTCCCCATATTCGAATATCTGAATGTCAGACTCAAGCTGATGATATATGAGGTATGGTCCTCGCTGTATCAATCAAGTCCCATTGAAATATTGAAACGTTGTTCATACATCTTTGAATGACCTTTTATGTGCTGACAATATGTTCTGAAATGAAGAGATTTTACCCCTGATGAAGTCTTGGAACAAGACGAAACGCGTTGGGTTATTTATCTATCTATTATCTGATGTTACCTCCGAATCTACAATAAGGAGAAGGAGGAAATCGTAGTGATATATCTACGCTTTTTCCTCATCACTACAAACTGATTGTTCAAATTGTGCGACAAATGTAAATGTATCAACTCTGTATACTTATGAACATTTGTGTCGGGTTTATATGTTGTTTTAATAAATTTTTATGTTAGTATTTGTTATCTGACGTAATTTATCCGGAGAGTACTGTAAGGGTCCGTTTTTAGGTAGGGCGTTGATATAACTCCCTTGGCGCCATCTCCTCTATTTTTATATATATATATATATATATATATATATATATAAACAGGAAAGCCAGCCGGACGGCACTCGTAGAGACTTGGAACAGCAGAGAAACTGAAAGCTCACTAGCTGGTGTGTAGTCAACGTTTCAGATCTTACTCTTTTTTCAAGACAACCAGAAACAAGTAAAAAAACAAACATATATTCCTTACCAAAACCTTGTGCTGGCTGCACGCTCCCGCTGTGGGCCGATGACGTCACTGGCTCCCCTTGGTGCCTACGGACTGGCGTCACTTGGGGCCATGTAATACTACATCATATAGAATACATAATATATATGGATGTCACATCTTATATATATGCCCTATATAGGCAAAGATGTAATATATCACCTGCCCACCACTAACTACCACAATACATCTACATCAACAAATTGAGCTCAATTCATCCCAAAAAGCTAGAAAATGACAGAATTTCATTGAGTCCATAAGGTTGTACAGTCTGCAGACAATGAATCCATCTAGACTCCTGCTGGAGCAACTGGCGTCCTCGATTCCCCCCGCCCCCCCCCTGATATTAGGGGGTATCCTGTCAATCATTTTGTATTTAATGGTGGATAAACCATGTTGGCATTCCCTAAAATGTCTGGCGACTGGTTGCTCAGATCCTCTGCCATCCAATGCTGCTCGTATGGCTGAGTGATGGGCTATTCTCTCTTTAAATTGCTTGGTGGTTTTGCCCACGTAGAACTTACCACATGGGCATCAGATGTAATAAACAACATAGCGGCTCGTACAGGTTAGGGGAAACTTAATTTTAAACCTGTTCCCAGATCGTGGGTGTCTGAAGGTATCGCCAACATCTAACGAACTGCAGGTGGTGCATCCTAGGCATCTAAAGTTACCTGGTTTACGGGAGAGAAAATGTGTTGGTCTATCAGGAGTGAAATTGGTGATGTCATTGTGTACTACAATGTCCTTTACATTCCTCCCACGTCTGTAGGAAGGAAGAATGGACTGATTTCTCATCATAGGTAAAGCCTTATCTTCAGACACAATTGGCCAGATCATTCTGGCCTTCTTCATTAACTCAGAACTATCGGTGGTGAAATCTTGAGTCCAAATGACTTTATTGTGCACAGGGTCTTTGGCATGTTTCAGTAGCATCTGTTGTCTATCAAGAGCCAACACTTTATTTTTTGCTTCTTTGAGTAATTTTAATTGATATCCCCGTTGTAAAAATGTAATCAACATCAGATCAATCTGAACTTCAGCATCCAATTTACTACTGCAGATGCAATATATTCTAAGGAATTGCCCATAGGGCAAACCCCATTTCATCGCTGGTGGGTAATGCTGTGTTGCGGTCAGTGTCCTTGAAATACACAGAAGTGTGGAGCTGATGATGATCATCTTGGTGGACTGCCACATCCAAAAAGTGTATGTCAGTAAAGCTCATAGAATAAGTGAATTTGATATCGGGATCCAGCTCATTGATGAACGTTATGGCTTTTACAATCGACTCTTCTGACCCCGACCACAACATAAAAATATCGTCGATGTAACGACAGAAAACGCGGATTTCACTTGAGATCTCCTAGTTGCTGAAAAATATTTTTTTCGATGTCGTACATAAAAATGTTGGCAAAACTGGTGGCCATGCACGACCCCATGGCAAAACCGGATGTCTGTGCATAAAACTTTCCATCAAAAATAAAATAATTTCTTGACAGAGTAAGTTCCAATAGTGTGATGAAGAAATTGATATCTGGTCCTGTGTAGTTGACATTGTTGGACAAAAACCTGCATACCACCTCTATACCACGTCTATGCGGGATGATGGTATAGAGGCTGGTGACGTCAATGGTACACATCAAATGCTTATCCGGCAGAGGAGAGATGGATTGTAATAATAGAAGAAATGCCATAGTGTCTTTGAGGAATGTTTTCTCTTTTTGTACTAGAGGCTGTAAGAAAAAGTCTAAATATTGGGAAACCCCATAATACAGTGACTCACGGGCCGCGATGATAGGATGTCCCGGAGGTGCCACTTTTGTGGAGTTTTAGAATTGTGTATAGTACTGGAGTTTTGGGCCAATCTTGAGTTAAACAGTCCTGAATGTGTTTAGAAATGAGATTACTGGAAACCGCTTCAGTAAAGATATTGTCAAGTTCCTTTTTAAACTCTGTAGTGGGATCATGAGACAATAATTTATAGACCTGGGTTTCAGATAATTGCCTATAGATTTCGGATTTGTATGCTTCCAGGTCCTGTACTACGATCCCTCCACCTTTATCGGCACAACGGATAACAATATCATGATATCCACCCAAATTCTGTAGTGCTTTTCTTTTAGCTGAAGAAAGATTGTATGAAGCCTTTTTTATATTTTGGGGGATAGATTCCAGATAAATACTCATATGCGTTGTGAAGGTTTTGATGGCAGGATTCGTAGAATGAGGGTCAAAGGTCGACGGCTTGTGTATAGGTGTTGGTTCATAGATCTTTGTGGAGTCTGGACCAAAGTATTCTTTAAGGCGCAATCTACGACTAAATTGATAAAGATCCACTTGGCTATTAAATGTGTCTTTCAGATTGGTAGGCACGTATGAGAGTCCTTTGTTTAACACACGGGTTTCATCTGAAGTCAATGACAGTCTTGGGCTCATTAACTTCTTGTGATCAAAGAGAGCAGGTTAGGACAGTGATGGTATGTTCAGATTTTTCTTCACCCTTTTTAGGCCATGTTTATATATGAGTGTAGACCGTTTTTAGGGGGTACCTAACAGAGTTATGCTGACAGTTTACTGACATTTGAGACTTACACATAGATACTTTGAACAGGATTATAGACAGTATTGATATGGCACATACTCTGTTTTAGATATGTCTCAGCCCCTTTGGTCAGTAGTTCTTTATATATATCATGTACACAGTGTATTATGTCGATTTAGTATGTGACACCGATAGACATAGTTATATGTATAACTAGCGCTTTATGCACGATCACTTAAAAGTCACTTACAAATTGTTTATTGCATATTGCCAAAGTGTTGTTGGCCTTCAATAGCACTATCATGCACTTTTGTTTATCTATAATGTATGTACTATCAGAATCTTTTAATTAGGCACGAGTGTCTTTTACATGTGTTGTTTTGTTTACAGTGTCTCCATGGCCACGCAGGAGGGAGCCGCGTCGTCACTTCCGGTTCCGCTGATGCGAGCGGTGACGCCGAACGGGAAACCCAATTGACGTGGCCAGGGGAGAACGCACGTGTGGGAGCAAGTGAAGGGGGGTAAGTTTATCACTATATAAGATTGTTTTACACACTGTTGTAGTTATCCTGACGAAGGGGAGGTGGTCCCCGAAACGTTGACAGCACCTAATACACGTTTGAAGTTTTTGCAAGCCTCCGAGTGCCGCCTCGTTATTCTTTGTTATATATATATATATATATATATATATATTGGGTAGTGGGAGTATGGCGCCACAGGTGTGTGTGAGCAGATAAATTAATATAGTGCAATACTTGAGTTCAAGACACTCCTTACAATAATATGAGGTGTCAGCTAACCCCTAAATACTTGGCAGGGATAAGCTGCCTTTAAAGTTAAATGTGGAAAAAAAGGGGGGATAGGGGTGTCAGCGACTTAGAGTGTCTGATATATACTGATATAAATATGAAGAATATTGCAGGATACGGCTTGGAAAAAGATACCAAAATATTTATTTATACAATTTAAAACACAGAGATGGGATAAAAAATGGGGTATAAAACAACTTGATAATAACAAAATATATATATAAAAAATATATATATTAAAAGAAATGTATTTTAAAAAAAATGGAATTTGGCTAGAACCCTGAATCACATAAAATCAATAAAAGTATTATACTGATAGAAAATTATTTAGGATAAGAGAATGATGTTTATCTTTAAAAATGGAGAGTCAGTAGAGGTACACCCAACGCGTTTCGTCCATCAGACTTCATCAAGGGGTAAGGGACTAATGAGCAACCACTCTTATTTATAGCAGCTATGATTAAGAATAAGTGGCTGTGACATCACTTCCACTTATTCGTAATCATAGCTGCTATAAATAAGAGTGGTTGCTCATTAGTCCCTTACCCCTTGATGAAGTCAGTTTGATGGACGAAATGCGTTGGGTGTACCTCTACTGACTCTCCATTTTTAAAGATAAGCATCATTCTCTTATCCTAAATAATTTTCTATCAGTATAATACTTTTACTGATTTTATGTGATTCAGGGTTCTAGCCAAATTCCATTTTTTTTAATATACATTTTTTTTAATATATATATTTTTTATATATATATATTTTGTTATTATCAAGTTGTTTTATACCCCATTTTTTATCCCATCTCTGTGTTTTAAATTGTATAAATAAATATTTTGGTATCTTTTTCTAAGCCGTATCCTGCAATATTCTTCATATTTACATCCGTATATATCAGACACTGTAAGTCGCTGACACCCCTATCCCCCCTTTTTTCCCATATATATATATATATATATATATATATATATATGGAGTTGAAGCAGCACTCCATTAGCAAACATCAGCTTGCTCCAGTGCCCTCCTAGTTAAGTTTGGCGAAGGTCCAACTATAGCAAATGAGGGTGGCACTCGAATGTATATCAGGAACCACAGGCAGGTTTAATATCAGTGTTTCAAAAATGTATTCGTCATCAGGATATACAAACAAGCAATAAAAAACTCCCTAAATACCTTACAACCCCACGTGTAATCACTGCACAGCGCAGGTTCCGGTATGACGGCGCCCAACGATTGCGTCATCATCCCTCACCCGTAGCCATGGTGACCAATGATACAAACAGCACACTATGACGGACATGATAGTAAAATGAAGCAAACACATGATGCTCTCTCTCTCTCTCTCTATATATATATATATATATATACTGTGTATATATATATATATATATATATATATATACATGCATAAAACATTGCAGTAATGCAATTGCAGTAAGAGTGTCTACAAATGGGTGAGTTCCAAGTAAGCAGCAGCGATACTCACTCCAACCACATCTGCATCAGGCTCTGTGTTTTTAGAAAGATCAAACCACAAGTTCTTTACTATCATTGCCACAACCATCACACTCATTAATACATACCTCCCAACATTGGGAGATGGCAATGTGGGACTCCCTGGCATGGCCTTAAAAGGGGGCGTGGCCTTTAGAAAAGTGGAATGGCTTCACAGGAGTGGCACACGCCCCACTTTGCAAGCCACACCTCATTTTATGTCACTATGGGGGCGTGCCCAGTGCTCTGTAAGCTGCTGGCATGCCCCCAAATCCTTGGTCTCCCGTGAATAGATGCTGTGCAGCATCTATTCACTGCTGCTCTGTTCGGCAGAGCAGTGAGTGACAGGAGCCTCCCAAATGCACCCCCCACCCCCACCGCGGGGACACTGTGGCCCATGGGTGGCACAGCGGAGCAGTCCCAAAAAAATGCGAAAATTGGGACAGTTGGGAGGTATGTTAATAAAAACATTTGCATAAGGAAATATTCAATGTTTCCCTGCCATTTTGAATTGACTGTATTTAACATAGTTTATCATAGGATTCCCAAGGTAAATGAAAGCCTTACTTGCATAAATATGAAAATTGATGACTGCATTAATAATATAGAAGCTGCTTTATTCTGAAATATTCACACTGTAAGCTTAATAAGCTCCCAAGGACACTTTATTATATGAATATGAGCTCTTGAGAGTATAAACTTAATTGCACCTTACAAGTTAGTAATTGTGACATCATTAAACATGATGGTACAGTTATTATCTTTGAATGGACATCATTAAACTAAAAAAATATATTGAACACTATTAATATTTTGTTGGAACAACTGCTTATTGACTTAAACTATTAGAATAATGTATTCCTATTTAGCTTATTCTTGTCATACATTATATATAAATTATTAAGTGAGTATTTTATTTGTAATACTGCAGAACGGTCTTTTTTTAAAGTAATGAAGTCTATCCAAGTATATATATATATATATATATATATATATATATTGCGTAGGTGCTTATGTGCACAATTGCTTCTTGCCTGACCCTCAGTAAATTTCTGTTTAGGCTTCTGATGGATTATTTAACATAACAGAATTAATGTGAGGTGTATTAGGCAAATTTTCTTCTACCAATCATTTACAACACATTTATAGCTCAGTTCATTTTTTTTTCACTTTTTATTTGCTGAACAGTTCATTTAGGATATCTTTACTTGGTCATATTTTTTTAATGTACAAGAAGCATATTTCCCATGTGTAAACTGTAAACAATGTAATTTGTGAAAATGAGGAAACAAAGGCATTAAACACTATAAATTTACAAAGAACCAATTTATCTGTGTTACAAAAAAGTACTTGGGTGCTTCTGAACTGTTCCCCTCCCTTGACCTATAGGGGTAAATATTACTAAGGAACTTTTTTTTCTTTTGCTTTACATATCACAGCCATTTTAAACTTTCTTGTCAAACTTTTCAGAAGCAGCAGCTTATAAAAACTGGCACTTAATGAATCCTTTTCTTCTCCACAACACACAGCCTCTTCTACAAGCTCTCCAGAGCCTGTGGGCCAGACTCTGAGTAAGACATATCCGCAGACACTTTTGCGTTTGACCACAGTTACCTGCTGCCCGTAATCATTACTGACAGGACTCAGGCTGCCCGTGCACCTGAAGATTTATTGTCCGATCTCGCTGGTTGGAATTAAAATCTGGTAATGGATGGGAGCAAACGACAATTGACCATTTGCTCTGAAATGCAAAAAAAACCTGATAAAAATGGTTGTTCAGACAAATTGGTTAAATCAAATGAATTTAACCAATTTGTCTGATTGACCATTTTTTTCCGTTTTCCACTGTTTGGGAGCAAAATGGTCAATTGTCATCTGCTCCTATAAATTACCTGATTTTCATTCCAACCAGCCTGATCGGATAATAAATCTTTAGGTGTATGGATAGCTTCACACCAGCTCAATGTTGGAAGTAAAAGATCTGCCCGAAACATGTGTCCAATTCTGTCCACATGCTGTGATTGAACACAAGCTAGTTTACATGTCCATGACTGCTCACCTGCCAGTTACAGTACTGTACCTCCCAGAAACACTTGTATCATAAATACTGCATACCTCCCAACATGACCCTTTCCAGGAGGGACAAAATGCTCTGCTCCTGGCAGAGGCGGAACTCCGGGAGGCAGCGGAGTCTTTTGCCGCCGGGCTCTACGCCTGAAGGGGCACTTCCTCCATTGTCCCCCACGCCCATTGTGTGTAAAGGACCCCCGGAGCAGAGAGATGATAATCATCAGCGGCGCTCCTTCTCCCTGAGCTGGATTAAATGGTGTGTGAGTGACCTGCCCTGGGTGAGGAGCAGTCACAGTGCGGGTCAGCCGCAGCTCTGCACGCTGCGGTGGGAGAGAAGTGGCCACTTCATTGCTCCGTGTGCGGGGTGAGTGGGGAGAAGTCAGCCGCTCCGCTGCATTGCTCCGTGTGCGGGGTTAGTGGGGAGGAGTCAGCCGCTGCAGTGCTCCATGTGCGGGGTTAGTGGGGAGAAGTCAGCCGCTGCAGTGCTCCATGTGCGGGGTTAGTGGGGAGAAGTCAGCAGCTGCAGTGCTCCATGTGCGGGGGTGAGTGGGGAGAAGTCAGCAGCTGCAGTGCTCCATGTGCGGGGGTGAGTGGGGAGAAGTCAGCAGCTGCAGTGCTCCATGTGCGGGGGTGAGTGGGGAGAAGTCAGCCGCTGCAGTGCTCCATGTGCGGGGTTAGTGGGGAGAAGTCAGCAGCTGCAGTGCTCCATGTGCGGGGGTGAGTGGGGAGTAGTCAGCAGCTGCAGTGCTCCATGTGCGGGGGTGAGTGGGGAGAAGTCAGCCGCTGCAGTGCTCCGTTGTGGGAGAAATGGAGGAGCGAAGTGGCCGCAGCAATGCTCCGTTGGTGGGGGAAGGGGGGAGAGAAGTGTGCCACTGCAGTGCTCCATTGGTGGGGTCACTGTGTTCTGCAAGGGGTGCCACTGGTGTCACTGCGTGGGGTGGGGGAGGCGCTGTCATTATGTTCTGCTCTGCAAGGGGGGATAATGCTGCTCTTACTGCTCTAGAGGGGTGGGGGTCAGGGGAGAGCTGCTGTTGTAAAAAATATATATATATATATATATAGTAGCCCCTGCAGAGCAACATGCAGGTGAAGATTTACCACCATTCTCACTACAACTACAGTACATATTCCAGGAGCCATTTTGGCGTTGGTGGACGGCACCTGGCAAGTAGTCAGGAGACCGCTGCAGTGCCGGGACTGTTTGCAGAGTATATATATACTGTATATGAAATAGAATAAATTGCACATGCTGTAGCATCCACAAAGTTGCAGGAGGCCGCAGGGTAATTATATATATATATATAGATATATAGATACTGTATATAAATATATAGATATATATAGATATATATATAAATAAAATGGCTGGAGCTAGCGGCACGAGAATCGGAATCACGGACTGACTTTTATACAAGTAAATAAATGGCCAGCCTCATCCGTTACTTTGTCTGTTTCTGTAGAGGGCACCAGGGATTTTTTTTTAAAGTGAAGTGCCAGGACATTTTGAGATATATATATATATATATATATATATATATATATACATACAGTCTAGTTGGAGGAACAGTACTCTCAGGTCTTAATAAACTTAATCAGATCCTATGTAGTAGTCCGCAGCGCCTTGGAGGAACAATCCAGCGCATACATGATTTGGCAGTCAACATTTCAGTTAATGTTTTAAATTACGTTTAATGTTTTAAAAGATGTATTACATTGATTGAGGGCACCTGGCATCTACATTTTATGTTATTGGAGTGCCGGTCATTCACTCTACTATATATATATATATATATATGTATATATATATATATAATTTGTATCTGGATGGATGGGGCACCAACATTTATCTTGTCTCCGGGCGACCGGGGCAAACTTACGCCACTGGCTCCTGGACTTACTTACTAATGCATGATTGTCATCACCTGTGGTGAAACATCTGTCTTATTAATTAACCTGTTCAAAATAGGTGACAGCAATCATAAATTAAAAGGGAAGTCCAGGAACAGAGCATTTTTTCAGTCCTGGAGAGGGTCATGTTGGGAGGTATAATAGTGTAGTGAGTAGATGGACATAAAACCACAGGCTGTTATCGCGTTATTGGTGGTTTTCGTGAATTTCAATTGCAGTCTGTTTTTTTCCACACTAAATTGACCTGTTTTCGGGCGAAAATAATCGGGTCCAGGATAAGTTCCTGGATCCATGTGTTTCACAGCCGCGTTTGTGAAAATACGTTAGTTATCAGGCATTTTTTTTCCACCTGCCTCCAACGGCAAGAGCATGATAATGCCTCATTATTGGGCAAGGGCATGAAATTGTACTGCACCCCACCACAGGGCTGTCTTACTCTTAATAGCATTGTAGGACCTGGGCAAAGCAATGCACTGTGGCACAATGGCAGAACATGTGAGTGGTGGACCCAAATGCAAAATATAATTTGGGCCCCCCTCCTCCACCCCAACCCAAGTTTACTATATGCCACCCAGCAGTGGGTGACAGGGAGAGGCAGTGGGTGATATAGAGAGGCAGAGGGTAACAATCGAAGGCAAGGGGAGGCAAATGTTGAAAGCGGAAAGCAGAGGGACACCGAGGGTGACAGGGGATGCAGTAGGTAATAGGAAGAGTATGGCATGGAAAGGTAGTGGGTGACAGGGGTACAAGCATAATGTCCTGCGTTGTGTGGAGAAGAGGGGGCATGTGCCTTGGTGGGGGCAGGAACTGAGTGGCCTCTGCCTCTGTGACAGGGGACTCTGCCCTTTGTGCTTTTTACAGTTAGGCACTTGGTCAGGCAGACATTAGTAACTTAGGGGGCAATTTACTAAGCCTTGGATGGAGATAAAGTCGCTGGAGATAAAGTACCAGCCAATCGGTTCCAAACTGCTATGCCACAGGCTGTGTTTGAAAAATGACAGTTAAGAGCCAATTGGCTAGTACTTTATCTCCAGCGACTTTATCTCCATCCAAGGCTTAGTAAATAGACCCCATAGTAACATAGGTTGAGGTTGAAAAAAGACCGGTAGTCCATCGAGTTCAACCTGAAATATATTATACTCCCTATTCTATTCAGGTTAAAGGCTATATCCTCTGATATTTTTTTCTGCTAGAAATGTATCTAACCCATTTTTAAATGCATTGAATGAGTCTGCCATTACAACCTTCCCTGGCAGTGAATTCCATATTGTTATTGCCCTTACAGTAAAGAATCCCTTCCTGCACTGAGTACAAAATTTCCTCTCCTCAAGCCTTAGTGGGTGTCCACGCGTTTTGTGTAGAGGTCTCATAATAAACAAATCACCTGATAGCTCCGCATATTGCCCCTTTATATATTTGTAAATATTAATCATATCTCCTCTTAGTTGTCTCATTTCTAGTGTAAACATATCTGACCTAGAAAGCTTCTCATCATAGCCCAGTGTATCCAACCCCTTAATTAATTTGGTAACTCGCCTCTGAACCTTTTCAAGTTCTAACATGTCTCTTTTATAGTGTGGTGTCCAGAACTGTACACAATACTCAAGATGTGGTCGCACCAATGATTTATACAGTGGCAGGATTACACTCTCATCCCTTGCCTCAATACCCCTTTTTTCTTTGTTAAACAATTTTATTGGGTATCGAGTAGTAGATAGAAGTGAATACATAGAATACAGCGAAGTATACCAGAGTGCAATATACACATGACAGATTAACAAAAAGAAACTGGTGCTACAACATGACTGATAAAGCTAAATATTTATCTTATATAAAACCCTTTATGAGGTCTAAGAACACTGTACGCTATTTACGTATGGAGTACCGTAAGGGTACGCTCGTTGCGTAACGATCGCTTAGCCGTGGTCGAGACGCTCAAGCGTCACGTTCGCTCACGGCCAAGAGATCACAGGCAGGCACGCTATTGGCTGCCGACTAACGTAATGATTCGCTATAGCGTAGCGGACGCTCGGGACCACGAGGAGATCACCAGCGGCGCTGACGCTCACAATGTTAAACCTTTATATCTAAACCATAAACAATGTAATATGCTGTAAAACCTTAGTGTAGAGATAGGGTGTAGATGCAACACAGTGTAACCTTATTAACTTAAAAGCTGTTTGAGCGTCACCGACGCTCTGAGAATACTTAACACTATAAGAAATACACAGATACCGTGCTTAGGGTCCAACGCCTAATATATATATTATGAATGTTGTACTTGCAAAAGAATTAATACAATACAAGTCATACACTACAATATAACATAGACTACCTAACCAGATAACTACACAGGAAATACAATACAATACTATTACGTTTAAGAGAATACGAGAGAAAGAGGAGAAGAGAGAGAGAGAGAGAGAGAGAGATATGGCCCATAACAACAAGAAAGACAATATGATTGCGGAGAAAACTTACGCACAAAGGAAACGATCGCATGCGCCTCTGGACATCCAGCTCCCGATTTTCAGCAATGATAACCGTTGAAGAGTGAGAGCTGGATGTGATCGGCTTGTCTATTTATGCCCCACACACAATACAATTCAATGGTCCCTACAATCTCATTGTTCATTGGACACAGGAATTCCTCCTCGCATTATAACAAAAGGTCATAGGTTGATTCATACAGGTGGGCTGTGACGATTTCCAACTGCTCAGGTGGGTGGGAAACTAGGTTTCCCGCCGCATGGATAATTAAGTGCAAATAATAGTAAATGGACATAAACTTCTTATGTCCTTAACTATTCGCACGAGCGATTAATTCGCTTCAAACCAACACCGGAATATTGCTAATTAAATACTCTTCCGATGGATACTAAACACCACTGTATTACTCCTGTCTGAACCTTCGTATCAAACAAAGGGGGATTTCTCTGTTCATGAACATTCTACATTAACCAAACTTTCAGAATCTATCAAAGGGACCATGATCTACAAAATACATTATATAGTGAAAATATGTAACGATTGAGTCGCACGCTACGAACACATGAACTCTACCGTAAATGCACATACCGCGCGCCCGCGGGTGCCCGCAACAGCGAGTATGCGCACGCACGGGAGAGCGCGCGCATGCGCAGCGCAGACCTGTATGAGGTGCAAATATGGCAGTGTGCATCGTGATATTTTTCTGACTTTGACAGTCCACCCTTTGGCAGTCAACAATAACTGCCACTTCCTAAAACATTTCAAAAAGAGAAAAATATATGTCAGGGGTTAATACATTTACATGGTTGGGTAGGGGAGGAGAGGAGAAGGTAGGAAAAGGGTATGACCTAGTGAGATAGCAGAAGCGTGTGTGTATGAATCCGTGTTTGGGGGTCATGTATCATCGTGCCGTACGTGTTTTAAATCAAGCTTCGAGGCATTGCGAAGTATACATTTGAATTCCTTCTTATCCCGTGGTACGGGTCTGAGGATGGGCTGTCAAACTTTACCGAGCTCTTTTCGGCTGTGGTTGTAACAAAATGGGGAGCACATTTTAGTTGATGATACATGAATGGGGGAATATGTGATTGCTGATATCTGTGCCTGTATTCCCTATCGACTATGTGTGTAATTACCTGAAGGTTGTAGAGATGAAGAAAAGACATAATTACGGTAAATGCAGTGGTATTCTATGTCAGGTAAATGAACATTTGTCGGTTGAAGTCTTGTTCGGCGTCTGTTGAATGCAGTCTTGTTTGTGCTTTTGCCCATAAGGTGCGAGCAAAAGCTTTGTCAATGTCCATAGATTTACAAAAGTGTTGGGCTAGCGTAATTTTAAAATTTCTAGGGAAACTGGGGATCTATGGCATAGTTCATCAAAAATCTGGTTATAAGGTTGTCAAAACTTCTTCTTTAATCCATCTGTTGTCTGTATATCGGCTCATCAAATTCCTCGTCCAAGTGGGTCTTTTTACCTTGGAGAAAACGGAAAAACAGGTGAAAGAAACGGACCGTAGAAAATCGCATTTTCATCACATCATTGTTTCTACATTTGGGTCATAAATCAAATCCATTGGAATTACAATTTCCTCACTCCTTAAACTCATCACCCTGGTACTTCGTTTGCACTTCATTAAAGCCTGACCGCATCTAAATATCAAGCCAATCGTTATGACAACACCTAAGATACATAGGAGAAACTTCCCTACATCCATTATGACTCCTTGAGCCCATTCTCCTAAACCGGAGAATCAATTTTGCGGGTTCAACCATGACACCCAACCAGTCAGCTCATTACTCACAGCAGCAAGGGTGAGATTGTGTCTCCTGCGAAATTCCCACTTCAGTTGGAGAATATCGTCCATCTTTTGGTCTATGACCTCGACCGGGTCCTCGGTACTATTTGTAATATATGTGCAACATTTCACGCCGTACTGCGTTGCCAGTGTGACACAATATCCACCTGTCACTGCCGTGAGATAATTGAGAATCATTCTATGCTGAACCAGTTCTGTTTTATAAGCTTGAAGTTCTCTTCCAGTATACCTAAACTTGTCATCATACATTTCTGTGATATTGTCTAACAAATTTGCGAGCGCAGATATGTATTTATAATTCAACACTCCTCTGGCGGTGCGAGTGATGTCTAACGCGATTAGAAACTGAATCCCGGTGGATTCATGGATCATGTCAGAGGCCGGATGCTCTGTTCTTTCTATCAGGTGCCGTTTAACTACGTGCTCGTAATGGGTGTGAGTATAAGGAGCTTGGGCAACACGGTGTATATCTTTCATTTTGGCACGTGATACAGTCATTACTTCAGGCAGTACTTTTCCAATATAACACAATCCTTCAGAGTTTGGGGCAAGCCACTTATACGCCTTCCTCCCGCATATGAAATATGCATCATCGGGGAGAACATATGGGACGGAGTAGGACATAACCATATTACACATCTTCCATGTGAAATCTCCTAACCCTAATGCTCCCATCTGTTTAGTACACGTATCAGTTTGTACGATATGTGCGCAGTATCCTGGTGATACCTCTCCAACTCTCGTAATCCTACTTCCTAGGGTATACCTATATCGGAAAGATTTTTCTCTACTGGCTATGTGGCGTATAAGCTCTGTATCTGTCGGCATTCTATCTGCTCTATATGAAAAGGTCATGGTTTGGTTACTCCATGACACTTCCCAATTTCCCGGCTTTCGGGGATTGGAAATGTTAAAACATATGAGGGATCTATCCACATGATATTGGTGGAGCTTCAAACTAGGAGGACTGGAGATATTAAACCTCCTGTCCACCGGCCTCCCGCCACTTAGCTCAAGTACCTCCCCTATCGTTAAAGGAAATGGTACTAGTCCTGATTTGCTATGACCTTGAGGTACTTGAGAGCATACCCAACAATCTGTTTGATTTAGCACACTACCCACTAAGGAGTGATAGTTACTCAAGGGATGCCGGTCCATGTGGATATTAAAACTGGATTGGCATTTCTTGATGCACCCATCCTCAACTACATTGTCACAGAGCCTACAGATACAGTTTTCTTTTCAGCTAACAAATGTTTACAAATAACATGGCTGCTAGATCGTTTCCGGTACTCGCCTTTTGCTTGGTGGTTGTGTTGCTATTGGAAATTTACACCTCCGTCTCAGTCATCGGAACCTTTCTGGATCCTTTCTCGACCTCTCTGGTACTCTCGCCGGAACAGACTGCTCTGGTCAACATCATGGTCAACAGGAAAATCCAGATCACAGTCTCTAGGGGCAAGTCCATCTTACAGGAGGAGAAAAGAAGAAATTTGTAATGGGGGTACAGGAAAACAGTTTGAGGGGGAGAGAAACTTGTTACGATAATTAAGTTCTCTAGTCTTGTTGTTCTTCTTGTTCTGCTGTCATCTCAAAGGTGCTGTCTCTCAGTGTTCCAAACGAACATTCCGGTGATGCAATATTCCTTCCAAACCAGCGAACTTTCTGTAAGGAGCAAAAAATCTTGCATTACCATTTGCCTAACTGAGGTGTGACATACCATCTTTAAAACATGAAAACATGAGAAAGAAGAGAGAAAACAAAAAAAAAAAACAAAAGAGAGAGAGAACAATTCATATATGTATATATCACATAAATCAACAGAGAACAACAACAGGGAAAAAACATTTTTCAAACATAAACGTTTTCTAAAACATTGTCAGATCATCAGGCTGTCATATCTACATGTCCAATGGTTTCCTTGCGCAGTCCCTCCCCCCAGCACTTCCATATTCCACTGTCTGTATCTGGCCAGAATACATTGATGCGGATAGGTCATGCTGGGGTTTGGTAGACTTCTGCAAAGACCAAGTATATATGCAATGTTTGAATCCTACCAATAATCGTCAGAGATGGGGAGAGAGAAAAAGAAACATTTCACAGATACATTTACAACGTTTCACCCGGTCATTCCTGTGTCTTCAGGGAATGACCTCCCAATTTATTAACTATAACCTCAGGCTTACCATCAGTCCTAATGATCACCTTTCCTGATTGCACATTATGGGTGTGGCTCAAAATTCTTCCTATATGATCCCTGTTTATAATTGTGTGTGTTATAATTTTGCTCATTTCTTGGTCTAGGGGGTCTGACTTTATGTGGGTTATTACAGTTGCTGGCATAATGCCCTTCTCTTCTACAATGATAACAAATCCTTGGCTTCCTCCATGTGCTAGGGGCCTGGGGTTTTGGTCGACTTGATGCCTCCTCTAGTGCTTGGATGCTCATTGCCATCAACCGTTCTCCCTGCGCTTCCCTGGTTCTTTGGATATTGCGGTCATGCTCGATAGCGGACTCTCTTAATGCAGCCACCGAGATGCCTCTCCAGTGAGGTATGGAGGTTTGTACCCTGATTTTTAGTGTGTCTTTTAAGCTGTCCATTAATACAGACACAGCTACCTCTCTGTGGTGTACGTTAGTTTCAATGTCATCTATACCAGTGTACCTAGCCATATCCTGCAGAGCCCGGTGAAAATACTCTGATGTGGATTCACCTTCTTTTTGTTTTATTGTAAAGATTTTATTCCACTTTACTACTGCAGGAAAATATACTCCTAACTGTAGATTGATTCTTTTTACATTATCTTGGTTATACTTGTCTGTTAGTGGTACTTCCTCATCTAGCTTACAATCAGCAATAAATTTCAATGAATCAACATCGGGGGGTAAACATGCCCTCAAAACTGTCCTCCAATCTTTGTTATTTGGCTCTGCAGTGTTTCCTAGCACTCTTATGTATTTTTGACAAGCAACTAAGTCTTTCCTGGGATCAGGAAATTCAGACAGAATTGTTCTCAATTCTGTTCGGGAAAAGGGGCAGTACATGGCGATGTTCCTGACAGGAGTGACTCCTGTAGAGTCAGTTTTCCCATTTGGTACTGCAATTACCCTGACAGGATTAAGTCCAGTAACGTCATTCTGAATTGATTCCACGATATGAGGTACATTTGTTTGTGCGTGATGTATAACACCATACGTACCTGTGGACACGACCTCACCTGACCCTCCGTTAGGGGGTTTGATTACAGTCTTTACCGATTTGGTCGCGTCCACCTGGATGTCTTGTGTGATGGCTGCTGGAAAAGGCTCCGACATTGTGCTGGGCTCACTTTCTTGTTGGTGTTCCTGAGGAAAGTTTAACATGGGGTGCGACTTGTATGGGTTAATAGTTGTACATTTAACACTTTAATTTTTATAAACCTTATTACATTTTACAATTTCATTTTTAATACAGTTACTAAGTGCCTTTTTATCGTACAACATTGTGCCTTTCTCCGCAACCATAATCCTCTCCATTGCCATGTCTCTCCTCTCAAGATGAAAGTTAGGTATGTAAGTTACATTTCTTTGCATTTCACTTTCCTGTTGCCATAACTGTAAACAATCATAATGTCTGATCCGTTGCTTCCAGGATTTTATGAGACAGATCCTCCGCCTTAAATTATGCAATACCTCTAAGTCAAAACTACCTATCCCCGGAAATGGTGCTTTATCCCCGCAGTCATTCGTGTCCATTCATCACAAAAGGTCTCAGTGTGGGGACCATATCTCCCCCACATTACTAACCGAGCAGACCCTTGGGGTCTGCAAGCCTCTGCAGTCTGAACCCTGACTGCTGAACGTCCCTGTGTTGTGCACTTGGCTTCCATTGTGAACCTTACACAGAAAAACTTCCTAAAATGCACCAAACACAGTCTACGTTGGAAATCCTTAAAGCTCTTCCACTGAACTTCTTCTGCTCCGAGTACAACGAATCCGCCCCTTTTAGCAGACACGTGTAACCGTTACAGGCCCTATCTCTAGAGATTTTCCTGAGAAAATTCCCTTCCTTTTTCTTTACACAAATCACGCTTGCATGTGCTCCCTACAACACGTATGAGGGCAAGATTTACGTATGGATATACTACCTCATATCACGTTGCGTTATTGGTCACACATACAACCGTGCGCTCCAATCGTACCACTTATAGACACTTGTTGCCCATAAATGGTAGGATCATTGGAGTCTCCCTACTGTGCTCCAAAACAGCCAGAGCGTAATACAACGAAAACTTTATCACACTCTGTTGCACGTTTTCACTCAGACCGTGCTCATCACGTATTCACCTTGACCGTTATTCACCAAGACTTACTTCACCAAGATTTCACAAAGACTTCACCAAGAGGAGTTCAATACACTCATACCGTTTTCAACCCACTATCATTCTATAGTTTTCTGATCAGAAAAATCATTTCCCGTAGTCTGATAGCTGTCCCCAGAGGCATTACAGTAAAGTAAGGTATTTAAACTAAGTTTTGGAAAAACTGAAATCAATTTGTGCTATTATCACGTGGCTATGCTATACCGCCCCCAATAAAACAATGCTATTGTGCGATTTGAGTTTCGGTGGGCGTACCCAGACGCTCCGTTGCGTAATATACGCTGCGTGCGTCGGCCTTTGTGTTGCGTTCGCGAGTCTCAGCCTTTTGTTAGAGACACGTGTACGCTGGCCATACAAAAATACAATTAGCACGTTTATCAATGTAGATGATCTTTAACTGTAATCATCTACCAAGCACCACACAGGTCTTTCCTTGTATCTCAGGCGAAGCTGTGCGTGTGTTTTACAAATTACCCCTTAATGTATCGTTTTTACTCTTTTACTACCAATAGCACAAATCTTTCTCAGCACGTTATCAATTGTGAAATGGCAAACAGGAGAGTGACATGAAAATATACGAAAAAGAAATGCAGCTATATGCGTGTGTTCGCAAAACAGAAATAAAACAGTTTTAAAAGACACTAGCGTGTTGTTCTTACCTCCGGTTCCCAGATTCCTTCAGCACCCTTTACTAAGCGAAGCAGATGCTTATCCCGTCAGCACTGCGAAGAATATGATCTCCCGCCCTTTGCTGATGGATAATGTCTGCTGAAATTACCTAGCAGAGATATGTGAAGGACAGGACGAGCCGCCAATTGATAAAGCTAAATATTTATCTTATATAAAACCCTTTATGAGGTCTAAGAACACTGTACGCTATTTACGTATGGAGTACCGTAAGGGTACGCTCGTTGCGTAACGATCGCTTAGCCGTGGTCGAGACGCTCAAGCGTCACGTTCGCTCACGGCCAAGAGATCACAGGCAGGCACGCTATTGGCTGCCGACTAACGTAATGATTCGCTATAGCGTAGCGGACGCTCGGGACCACGAGGAGATCACCAGCGGCGCTGACGCTCACAATGTTAAACCTTTATATCTAAACCATAAACAATGTAATATGCTGTAAAACCTTAGTGTAGAGATAGGGTGTAGATGCAACACAGTGTAACCTTATTAACTTAAAAGCTGTTTGAGCGTCACCGACGCTCTGAGAATACTTAACACTATAAGAAATACACAGATACCGTGCTTAGGGTCCAACGCCTAATATATATATTATGAATGTTGTACTTGCAAAAGAATTAATACAATACAAGTCATACACTACAATATAACATAGACTACCTAACCAGATAACTACACAGGAAATACAATACAATACTATTACGTTTAAGAGAATACGAGAGAAAGAGGAGAAGAGAGAGAGAGAGAGAGAGAGAGAGAGATATGGCCCATAACAACAAGAAAGACAATATGATTGCGGAGGAAACTTACGCACAAAGGAAACGATCGCATGCGCCTCTGGACATCCAGCTCCCGATTTTCAGCAATGATAACCGTTGAAGAGTGAGAGCTGGATGTGATCGGCTTGTCTATTTATGCCCCACACACAATACAATTCAATGGTCCCTACAATCTCATTGTTCATTGGACACAGGAATTCCTCCTCGCATTATAACAAAAGGTCATAGGTTGATTCATACAGGTGGGCTGTGACGATTTCCAACTGCTCAGGTGGGTGGGAAACTAGGTTTCCCGCCGCATGGATAATTAAGTGCAAATAATAGTAAATGGACATAAACTTCTTATGTCCATAACTATTCGCACGAGCGATTAATTCGCTTCAAACCAACACCGGAATATTGCTAATTAAATACTCTTCCGATGGATACTAAACACCACTGTATTACTCCTGTCTGACCCTTCGTATCAAACAAAGGGGGATTTCTCTGTTCATGAACATTCTACATTAACCAAACTTTCAGAATCTATCAAAGGGACCATGATCTACAAAATACATTATATAGTGAAAATATGTAACGATTGAGTCGCACGCTACGAACACATGAACTCTACCGTAAATGCACATACCGCGCGCCCGCGGGTGCCCGCAACAGCGAGTATGCGCACGCACGGGAGAGCGCGCGCATGCGCAGCGCAGACCTGTATGAGGTGCAAATATGGCAGTGTGCATCGTGATATTTTTCTGACTTTGACATGACATAAATAGGATTTTAATTACCTACCGGTAAATCCTCTTCTCGTAGTCCATAGAGGATACTGGGGTCCACATTAGTACTATGGGGTATAGACAGGTCCACTAAGAGCCATGGGCACTTTAAGAAATTAACAGTGTGGGCTGGCTCCTCCCTCTATGCCCCCCCTACCAGACTCAGTCTAGAAACTGTGCCGAGGAGACGGACATATCCTGAGGAAGGATTTAACAGAACAGTGGTGAGATTCAAACCAACAAACACAAAACAAGAGGAAAGCTATGATAACCAAACTTGAGCAGGAACAGCAACAGCTGAACCGCAACAATACTTAATGAAGTAACAGTGCAGGAAAACACGAAGCACTGGGTGGGCGCCCAGTATCCTCTACGGACTACAAGAAATGGATTTACAGGTAGGTAATTAAAATCCTATTTTCTCTTACATCCTAGAGGATACTGGGGTCCACATTAATACCATGGGGTTGTACCAAAGCTCCCAAACTGGGTGGGAAAGTGCTGAGGTTCCTGCAGAACTGATTGACCAAACTGAAGGTCCTCAGCGGCCAAAGTATCGAACTTGTAGAACTTAGCAAACGTGTTAGAACCTGACCAAGTAGCCGCTCGGCAGATCTGTAAATCCGAGACACCCTAGGCAACTGCCCAGGAAGAACCAACAACCTAGTAGAGTGGGCCTGTACTTTAGGAACCGGCAAACCTGCCGTAGAATAAGCCTGCTGGATAGTAAGCCTGAGCCAGCGAGCAATAGATTGCTTTGAAGCAGGACACCCAATTTTCTTGGGATCATAGAGAACCAACAGCGAGTATGATTTTCTGTGACAAGCTGTCCGCTTCACATAGATCTTTAAAGCCCTCACAATATCCCAGGACTTTGAGGTAGCAGAGGTGTCAGTGAGCACTGGAACCACAATAGATTAGTTGATATGAAATGCAGATACCACCTTAGGAAAAAATTACTGATGAGTTCTGAGTTCAGCTCTATCTTCATGAAAAGTCAAATGGGGGCTCTTGTCAGACAGTGCCCCCAGCTCCGACACACGCCTTGCTGAAGCCAAGGCCAACAGTGTGACGGTCTTCCATGTAAGAAACTTTACGTCCACCTCCTGTAAAGGTTCAAACCATTCCGACTGTAGGAACTGCAACACCACGTTGAGATCCCAAGGTGCTGTAGGAGGCACAAAGGGCAATTGGATGTGCAGAACACCCTTCAAAAATGTTTGAACCTCAGGGACGGATGCCAATTGTTTCTGGAAGAAAATAGATAAAGCCAAAATCTGGACTTTTAAAGAACCCAAACGTAGGCCCACATCCACACCTGACTGTAGAAAAAGGAGAAAACGTCCCAGTTGAAATTCCACTGCAGGAAATTTCCTATTTTCACACCAAGAGACGTAATTTTTCCAAATACGGTGGTAATGCTTAGACGTTATCCCTTTCCTGGCTTGGATCAAGGTAAGAACAACCCTGTCCGGGATCCTTTTCTGGGCTAGAATTTGACGCTTAACATCCATGTCATCAAACGTAGCCGTGGTAAATCTTGATAGATGAATGGCCCCTGTTGTAGAAGATCTTCGCGAAGAGGCTGAGGCCATGGATCCTCTAGGAACATCTCAAGTAGATCCACGTACCAGTCCATTCATGGCCAGTCCGGAGCAATGAGAATTGCTTGAACCTTTTCCCTTTTTATTCTTTTGAGAATTCTTGGGATCAATGGAAGTGGTGGAAACACGTACACCATCTGGTAGACCCATGGATTCACCAGAGCGTCCACCGCCACTGCTTGTGGGTCCCTCGACCTGGAACAATACCGCAATAGCTTCATGATGAGACAAGAGGCCATCATGTTGATTTGTGGAATTCCCCACCGACTTGTCAAGGACTCAAACACCTGCGGTTGAAGGCTCCACTCTCCTGGGTGGAGGTCGTGTCTTCTGAGGAAGTCTGCTTCCCAGTTGTCTACTCCCGGAATGAAGATTGCCGACAGCGCCACGTGTGTCTTTCTGCCCAGTGAAGAATCCTTGATACCTCTGACATTGCTGCTCTGCTCTTCGTTCTGCCCTGTCGGTTTATGTACATTACTGCTGTCACATTGTCCAACTGAACTTGAATGCCGTGATCTTGAAGAAGATGTGATGCCTGTAGAAGGGTGTTGTATATGGCCCTTAGCTCCAGAATGTTTAATGGAAGAATGTTTTCCTGACTTGACCATTTTCCTTGGAACTGTTCCCCTAGAGTGACTGCTCCCCAACCTCTGAGGCTTGCATCTGTGGTTAGCAGAATCCAATTTTGAATCCCAAACCTTCAACCCTCGGTCAGATGAAAAGTCTGAAGCCACCACAGAAGAGAAATCCTGGCTTTTGGTGACAGACTTATCCTCTGGTGTATGTGAAAATGCGATCCGCACCATTTGTCCAACAGATCTAGCTGGAAGGGCCTTGCATGAAACCTTCCATACTGCAGAGCCTCGTAAGAGGCTACCATCTTCACCAGAAGGCGAATGCATAGATGCACCGATAACTGGGTTGGTTTTAGAACATCCCGCACCATCGACTGGATTAACAATCCTTTTCCAACGGAAGGAATACCTTCTGTTCCTCCATATCCAGTATCATCCCCAGAAACGGAAGCCTCCATGTTGGTTCCAGGTGAGATTTTGGTAGATTCAGAATCCACCCGTGACCCTGGAGTAGTCGGGTTGAGAGGGCAATGTTGTCCAACAACCTCTCCCTGGATGATGCTTTTATCAGCAGGTGAACACCCTCAGTGCCGTGGAGAGGCCAAATGGCAGGGCCTGGAACTGGTAGTGACAGTCCTGTAGTGCAAACCTTAGATAAGCCTGATGAGGCGGCCAAATCGGAATATGAAGGTATTCATTCTTGATGTCCAGAGACACCAGGAATTCCCCTCCTCTAGATCTGAGATCACAGCTCTCAGAGACTCCATCTTGAACTTGAACACCCGTAAGTACGGGTTCAGTGACTTGAGGTTTAAAATGGGCCCTACCGAACCATCCAGTTTCAGTACCACAAACAGGAACAGGTTGGAGTGATAACCTTTGTTTTGTAGTTGAAGTGGAACTGGCACAATGACCTGAGTCTGTGCCAGTTTCTGAATTGCTGCATGTAAAGTAATACTTGCTTCTGGAGAAGCTGGTAATCCTGATTTGAAGAATCTGTGAGGTGGGAGTTCTTGAAACTCCAGTCTGTAACCCTGGGCGATAAGATCTTTGACCTAGGGATCCTGGTATGAAGTCGCCCAAACGTGGCTGAAATAAAGTAATCAGGCTCCCACCTGTCTGACTTCCAGGCAGTGCGGTCCACCATCATGCTGAAGGCTTTGAGGAAGGAGAACCGGAGGCCTGTTTCTGAAAACCTGCAGCTGCTGGTTTTCTGGGTTTACCTCTATTGCCTTTGAAGGCTGTAAAAGAACCTTTGGATTTACTTTTAAATTTTGCTGTCCGAAAGTACTGCAGAGTTGGAGCAGAATATGTTTTTCTAGCTGAGGGTGCTGCGGAAGGAAGGTACGTAGACTTATCCGCCGTAGCCTTGGCTATCCACGTATCCAGTTCATCTCCAAAAAGGGCCTCACCTGTGAATGGTAGGCTTTCCACGCCTTTCCTGGAATCTGCATCCACAGTCCACTGGCGTAGCTGCAAGCCCCTGTGTGCTGACACTGCCATAGCAGTGGTGCGTGCGTTGAGCAAACCAATTTCCTTTATGGCCTCCACCATAAAGTTAGCAGAGTCCTGAATATGCTGTAGGAGTAAAATTATCTCCCCCCTGGGTAAGGAATATAACACATCAATTAGATTACCTGACCATTTAGCAATGTCCCTAGTGATCCATGCAAAAGCAATAGTGGGTCTCTGGGCCACCCCAGCAGCAGTGGATAGGGATTTGAGAGTGGTCTCAATCTTGCGGTCACCCGTGTCCTTTAAGGATGCTGCCCCAGGAACAGGGAAGACTATTTTACGTGACAACCTGGATAACGAAGCGTCCACAATCAGCGGGTTTTCCCATTTCTTTCTATCCTCCAGAGGAAAGGGAAAGGATGTAATTAACCTTTTAGGGATCTGAAGCTTTTTGTCAGGATTAGCCCAAGTTTCCTCAAACAGGGCATTCAATTCCTTTGATGCTGGAAAAGTAGCTAAGGATTTCTTTTTTACATTAAAATAAGATTCCTCACCCACTTCCCCCACCTTGTCAGGAATGTGCAGGACATCTCTAATAGCCTCTATCAGGGCCTGTATTCCTTGCGACAGGGCCGCATCCCCCCCACTCGCACAGGGCCGCATCCCCCCACATCATCAGTAGCAGTCTTCAGGATCTGGGCCAGAGTACACTTTTGTGGACAAATGGCAGGGGTCTGAGATATGGGTATGGGAACTGAATCTCTATTCATCAGGTCATCCATAGACTGACTTAAGTATTGCGTCTCTGGGACAATTTGTTAGAAATATTTGAGATCATCCCCTTAATGGAATGTAACCATGCGGGTTCTGAGCCACTAGCCTGAGAATGTGTACTATCCTGGGTACACGGTATCGAGTCCCCTGTGGAGGACAGACACTCTGCTGTGCAGGAAACAAGTCTTGTGACATGGTAATGTAAGGGACACACACACACCCCCACACACAGACAGGTGAAAACACAGTATAAGCCACACAGAGCCCACATGGAGAAACAGAAGATGGAGCCAGCTAAAGTAAAACTCAGCTGGGTTGCCAAACTAAGTCCCTTAATAGGGCTTAGTATTCTACAATGCTCCCCCCCCCCACCTTACTGAGACCTCCTGGTACCGCTGAGGAGACGTGAACTCTTTGTGGAGGAGCTGCACTTCCCTATGATTCCTGTCAGTGTAGCTGCAGAAGGGAAAATGGCGCTGGTGAGCTTCTGGATCCGCTCATAGTGAAGGCCCCGTCCCCTTAATGGTGCTCGGCCTTCCCGCTTTTTATACTGGCTGAGATGACAGAATAAGGGTTACAGTGTGTTAAAACCCCTGTAATATGTGCCAGCAGTGGGTAATAACATTGACTCCAGCCACCCCTCACAGCGGTCACACAGTGCCCCTGAAGCCTGGAGCGCAGCGTGCATGCAGCGCTGCGCTCCTACCGTGATGCCGCCATTACCACCGGTGACCTACTCACCATTCTTCAGTCTTCTGGCTCTGTTAGGGGTTGCGGCGTGCTATGGGTCTGTATGCTTGACGTGGTGGGGTTGCGAATAGGACCCTCAGGAGCGCAGTGTCCTGTAAGCGGGAAACTGGACCATTAACTCTAGGGAGGTTGGGCCGTTCCCATCCCACGAAGCAGGCAGTCTGGTGCCAGCCAGACCTGCCTGAAAATAATAAAATAGAAAATAAATGCAGAAAATTCTTCAGGAGCTTCCCAAGCGTGACCGGCTCCTCCAGGCACATTTTCTAAACTGAGTCTGGTAGGAGGGGCATAGAGGGAGGAGCCAGCCCACACTGTTAAATTCTTAAAGTGCCCAAGGCTCCTAGTGGACCCGTCTATACCCCCATGGTACTAATGTGGACCCCAGTATCCTCTAGGACGTAAGAGAAATCAAAACTGCTATAGAGAAAGTGTAACAACATAGAAAATAGTGTTAAATCTGAAAACATCTCAGCTGTATCGCTCTTCAGCATAAATAACAATAAAGCTGATTTTTAAGAAATTCTAATAATGAAGATCATATAGGTGAAGAGGTGTAGGGGGATGAGCCTATTATAGCAATACATATTTAATGACAATTTATTCCAGATTAAGAGAAGGGATAAGAATGCAGTTAAGAAAAAAAAAAGATATGGAAAATAATTACTCCATAACTCAATAATTGAATCCAATATAGGCGATGCGGAGAAGAGAGTAGTAAATATAAGTTAATAAGTTATGGAGAACGAGCCCTGTGGTTATTCCATGACTTAATCTCAAATGATTGTGTGGCAACATCTAGCGTGGACAGGAAGGGATCCCACTTTTCGTGGAATCCTCTGAGACCAGAGCCAACCTTCATAATGGCAGATTTGCGATCTAAATAAATATGATGCAGCATTCCCTGTTGAACCTCTGTCAAGGAAAGAACAATTTTAAAAATCCAATGTCTTTTTTTTTGTTTTTTGTTTTTATTATATTTTTATTGAAGCAATGTATATAATAATCCAATGTCTTAATATGGCTTTCTTTGCGATAGCGAATAGCATAGTAAACATAGGAAAAAGCACTGTAACATCAGAACGTACAGTCCAGGCAGAGAAGTTGATACATAAGCATGCTAGAGGGTCAGGTATTAGGGATAATGAAAATCGATCATTAATAAACATAATTATTTTATTCCAGAAATGACTTATCTTAGTACAACTCCAGAAGCAATGGTAGAACGTAGGACGAGTCCCTTTTCATTTAGGACATAAATCTGATATAGAGGGGTTGAAGTGGGCACGAAAGTACGGTGGCATGTAAGCTCGTTGTATCGACTTCATGTGAACCTCCTGTAAGTATGGCGAAGTTAAAGTTTTCATGGTAAAGCAATAGTGGGATAATAATGAATCAGGGGACTGGGGATGTCCTTTCTCCACCTTTCCGTTAAAGTAGATAAATGAGTATTGGAAGGCAAGTTAACCAAATAAGAATACATTTGATTGATTTTATATGGAAAATTTTCCCACCTTAGTAAAGTTTTAGCTATAGGAGATGTGGGCTTAGGAAAAAAATGTATCAAACTGAAGTGACCTTAGACAATATCTAATCTGGAGAAACATGTAGAAGTGGGAATTAGGATGGGGACATTTTTCTCTAAGAGCGGCGAAATTAGGTATATGACCCCCTGGGTCAAAAATCTGGTTTGCAGAGCAGAGTCCTCTCCCCCGCCATTGAAGAAAGTGAGCATTAGACAAAGAAGAGGAAAAAGATGGGTTACCCCATATAGAAATATAAAGAGAGGCGGTATGATAATTTTTTTATTTCCTATGAAGCTTTATCCAATTTAAATAAGTTTCTCTAAACAGAGGGTGATTGATGATATTAGAGGGGATTAGCGATTTCCTGGAGTGCAGGAGAGCACATGGGGAGAAAGGTTGAAAAATATTTTTACCTAAAGTATTGTCAGGTTTGTGTAAGTGCTTCTGTCTAGGAGCCAGTCTGCAGCATAGCGTAAAGAGAGTGTTAAGGAATAAGAAAGAAAATCCGGGACGCCATAAAAGCGAGTCATAACACGGCGCAGGATTGAGGCATAAGAATCCCGTAAATGTATGGGAAGCATCTGCATAATGTATAAAACTTTTGGAAAAACGTTTTCAGTACAGCTACTCTACCTAGCAAGGAAAGCGGGACCTTAGCCCACCCATCTAACTTGGCAACCACTTTAGAAATAGAGGGATTATATAATTTAGTGAGATCACCAGGGATATAACCCCCCAAGTATTTGAAGTGTGATTTAGAAATTTGAAATGGGAAAACAGAGACAAGAGTTGAGAGAATAGTATCAGGGACATTGATCAGAAGGAGCAGTGGCGGAACTAGCGAGCAATGGGCCCATGTGCGACAAAATACTTTGGGCCCCCCCCCCCATCTAAGTCCACCGCCTCACCCCTGGAGAGGATCTGGTGAGGGGGACCTGCTCAGGGCCAGAGAAATGGATACCTAGCAACAGTGCCGTAATTAGTGCTGTGTGCAAGAGCCCCGCCCCTCTATGCAAAACAGGGGCAGTGCGCGCCGCAGGCGTGCGCAAAATAATAGGGGCGTGGCTTCATGGGGAAGGGGGTGTGGCCACAAAATAATACCAATTCATATAACGGTGCACAGTAGTCTCCATTATTCAAATTACGCCGCACGGTAGTACCACTACACCAGGTAGAGACCCTTTTACACATTATGGCGGACAGCTTCCTCTTTTTTACACATTACGGCAGACAGCGTCCCCTTTTTACACATTACGACAGACAGTGTGCCCTCTTTACACATTACGACAGACAGCGTCCCCTTTTTCACACATTACGGCAGACAGCGTCCCTTTTTTACACATTACGGCAGACAGCGTCCCTTTTTACACATTACGATGCGCATCCCAGCATTCACAGCGGCGGAGGGAAGCCTATGGTAAAGGAGAGGGCCAGCAGCAGCAGCGCTTCTACCAATGACACAGCGCTGCTGCGGCTCCCTCCTCCATCCCCCTCCTCCTCCTCCCCCCCTGTAGCCGGTGCGCGCATCATCTCCTCGGCGGCGGCGGAACACAGCGGCATTTAATGAGTCAGTTTGACTCATTACATGCCGTTCTGGCTGCGGGCCCCTTGACAGTTGCGGGCCCCAGTGCAAGGCACTGCCTGCACTGGCGCTAGTTCCGCCTCTGAGAAGGAGCTCAGATTTTGCGACATTGATCTTATAGCCCGCCACCTGTCCAAATTCTGAGATTAAGCATAGAATTTCCGGTATTGATGTGATAGGATTTGAAACACATAGCAGCATGTCATCAGCAAATAGAATGACCTTGAGCTCAATATCACCAACCTTAATTCCAGTGAAGACCTGGGATTTTCTAAGGGCCATAGATAACGGTTCGAGGGCAATGGCAAAAAGAAGTAGTGAAAGCGGGCAACCCTGTCTAGTTCCTTTTTCAATTGCAAATGAACCCGAGAGAAAACCATTACATGACACTTGGGTTTTTGGATCTGTGCAGAGCAAATTAAGGACTTGAAGAAAGGTGTCTGGGAAACCAAAATGTTGCAGAATGGAGTATAAGTGTGGCCATTCAATTAGATTGCATTCATTTTCAGCATCTAATGTTAAAATAACATTGCCCTCAACAGAATTAGAGGAGTGAGCAGCATGTATGGCTGAGATAACCCTCCTCACATTGACCACTGAGTGCCTGCCAGAGATAAAACCTGTCTGATCAGGGTGGACGATGTGAGGAAGAATTCATTGTAATCATTCCGCTAGAATTTTTGCTAAAAGCTTATAATCAATATCTAGAAGGGAAATGGGACGATAAGATCCGGGGATTGCTAGGTCTCTATCAGGCATGGGTAATATTTTTAATATGACCGAATTAAAATGGGATGGGGGATGGAATCAGCGTGTAGTATGGAATTAAAATCCTTGACGACCATAGACTCCATTATTGGGAGAAGCATCTTATCAGGGATGGGGCTTTGCCAGATTTTAGTTGTCGTATTGCAGAGCAAACTTCCTCAATGGTAACTGGTGCCTGAAGGGACTGAGCCATCTCTTGATCAATGACAGGGAAGGCTAAGGAATCCCAGAGATCAACAGGAGTGGGGGAAGACAGAAGAGAAACCAGAGGGACTGGGACAAGAAGATGAAGTGGAAGCCAAGTCAGATGCAGAGGAAGCCCCTTTAGCATTATTATCTTGTGGTAGAGCTGATGAATATAGAGAAGTATAAAAGTGGTGCATGATGAGGGCTATGTGTTTATTACTCATGGTGAGCTTACCTTGAGAAGTGCGTAGGCGTTGGACTACCGCAGGTTTATGGGTACCTTGAAGTAAGTTTGACAATAGCCATCCAGATTTACTGCCAAATCTATAAAATTTGTAGTTAATAGAAAAAAAGTAACGTTCTCCCATTTCAGTCAAGAATTCGTCGAAATGAGTTTTAGCTAGAAGATAAGCCTGTTTAGTAGTGGGAGTAGGGTGAAGTTTAAACCTTTGGAAAGCTGAAGTCAGTGAAACCTGAAGTGAGTGATAATGAGAAGAATAGTTTTTATTGGAGGCTACTGTAAATTAAATAATTGCCCCTCTAAGCACAGTTTTGGCTGTCATCTAAAATAGAACGGGGTTAGTCTGTACATGTTCAGCATTATCCATACATAAGTCATTCCAAACAGACTCCAGATGATCTCTAAATTTAGCAGACTTGGATAGATAGGAAGGAAATTTCCAAAGTTTGGAGGACCCAGTTTCATCAGGGATGTGTATGCTAGTGGAAACCAGAGCATGGTCAGACAGAAATATGAGAAATAGTGGAGTGAGAAAGTAAAGAAAACAAAGAGTGTGAAACAAGAATGTAATCAACACAGGAGAGGAAGCTGCACGCCGTAGAAAGACAAGTATAATTTTTTTCAGTTGGGTGCAAAGCACGCCATATATCTATGACTTGCAGTTGTTGAGCTAGAAAAGGGACACCTATTTTTGCAAGGGGGTGAGGAGTCCCACTTATTTTGGATTTATCTAAAATCTGTGAAGATATCTGATTAAAATCACCTCCAATTATTAGATTTTACACCATATAAGGAGTTTAAAATGATTGATTGAAAATGGGGTTTGGAATATGGGGGAGGAGCATAAACATTCGCCAATGTATATCTCTTGCCCATCATGTTAACAGAGATCACCACATATCAACCCTGAGAATCCGTGATAACGTTCAGGGTTTCAACTCCAAGAGATTGTTTGACTAATATAGCCACACCACGTTCCCTGGAGTTGTAGGAAGAGGACGCAATAACAGACCATCCAAGCATATTCAACTTCAATGTTTCAGTGGAGGTCAAATGCTTTTCCTGAAGAAATGCCACATTTATGCTGCTTTTATTTAAATTTATGAGAATTTTCCAATGTTTTGCAGGGGAGTTAATCCCCCTGACGTTCCAAGTTCCTACATGAATCTCTGGCATCTTATCAGGGAACTAATAGTAATGTACAAGAAAATAGTATCATATGTCAATCTGATTTCCTACTGCTATGAAATATGAAATGTTGAAATATGCCAGCACACCGGGAGACCAGACAATAGGAAAAAGAGGGAAAGGAAAGACACAAAAGGGAAAAACACAGAAAAGGGGCATTAAAGAGAAAGGTATTAGAGCGCAAAAAAGCACAAGCGCTTGCAGCAAGGCTTCCTAGAAATAAAAACAAAGCAGAGAAAATAAGTAGAAACTGGAGAGAAAACATTCGGCAATGCATTCGGACCTCCGCCCCACTCCCAGGAGAAAGGTGAAGTAAAAATAAGAAAATAAGAAAAAGGCCTCAAGACCCATACATTGTGTAAATACAGAGGAGCGTAAAGAAATAAGATGTTAGGGGAAATATTTTCAAAAATAGTCTCAATAATGCAACTGTATGAGGGAAACATGTGAAAAGAAAAAAAAGTACTTAATTTACAAATGCTTATGACTAAAACATATATAAGCATAGTTATGAGATAATAAACAATAAACAATAGCCGACAGGCTGAGTCCTTAATGTTACCGCACACAGAGGCACAGGAAGGAAGTATTCAGAGCATCATAACGGGGACACATGTGACCATCATTATCATAATGATGTGTAAAAGAAACTAAGCAAGAAAACTGGATAGATTTTACATTGCAGCCATCAGGGAACTTCAGGTAACAGGATCTGAAATGTCTGCCGCTGAAGCTTGGGATAGCTCACGTAAGAAGGCTGATGCATCAGAAGGGTTTGAAAAATCTTTAAAGGTAGATCCATCGTAAATACGTAGCTGTGCAGGATACAGTAGCCCAAACTTTCTGCCTTCAATAGCCAGTTCGGAACAAATGTGTCACGATCCGGGTATCTGGACGCCATTTCTTACCCATCAGATGCCTCCTAAGGCTGGCTCAGCGCTCCAGGACCGGATCCCATCTGTTATCCTGATGTGTACATTCCTGTATCCTCTCCTGTCACTCTGGGACGCTGTCACAGTAAACGCCATATTACACCTGGCATGGCGTCTCCCGCGGCCTCCGCCGCCGTCCCTGAACTTCTGCATGCAGAGTGTCTGAGTGGCGATTAAGTCAGCCGCGGCCTCCGCTGTGTCCGCGTGGTTGGATGTGCATCTGTCAGCCTGGCGCCTCCTGTCTCCGGTGGCCGGCGCCGCCATTACTGTTTTCATTACCACATGGATTACAAACCAAACTTCCCTCCCAGTGTCTGCATGGGCGCAGCCATCTTGGATTCTGTCAGCTGATCATTTCCACCAATCTGTTCTCAGTATTGATAATCTGCATAATTGCCTAGCCAATCCCTTCCTTGCTGCAGGTATAAATACACTGTTCCTGAGCAAGGAAGGCGTCAGTGCTTTGGTTGTCAAACCTAGTTCCTGTTTGTCTCTCTCCTGTGATTGTCTTCCAGGTTCCAGCTCCTGTCTCAAGACTTCCACCATAGAGACCCGCACCAGCATTCCACCTGCGGTGTAGCCTGACTCTCCAATCCATTGTGGATTCATCTGTTTCCAGCTACAACATTACCTGCTTCCAGCTCGGCTTCCAGCAGAGTACAGCTTCTCTTAAAGGGCCGGTGTCCTTTCTACACTTTACCACTCTCCACCGGTATTATTATTTCTCCGCTCTCAAGTTCTACATTTCAGTTCATATTTCATCGCTCCCAAGTTCATTTATTATTTAACTGGTTCCAGCCAGTATCCACTCCGTGCTAACAACAGTCTGGTTCCAGCCAGTATCCACAGCAGCCGTTTTATCTTCAGCAACCCAGCTTTTCCTGGAACACCAGCTGGCACAATCCTGGGTTATCTCCATTGCTACAGTCGGGCCTGGTAAGGACTTTCCATCTAGAAGATTATAAGAACTATCTCACACTACCAGTGCCCTGTGGCTCCTGCCATCCTGTAGTACCCAGGAACTGTATTTATTCTTTGCTGACTTTTACGTTTTCTTTTACTGCTGCTGTGTTGCGGAGTTGTCTTAATAAACATCATTGACTTTTATCCAAGTTGTCGTGGTCACACCTTCGGGCAGTTATTATTCATGTTACTTACATGTCCAGGGGTCTGATACAACCTCCCAGGTTCCGGTACTTCTCAGCCCCTACAACTGAGGCTGCCTCCCGTCAGCTCAGGCCCTCAGTTGTGACAGTAAGCACTGACCAAATGAATCCAGCCGGAGACCAGGATCAAGCGGCCAGGCCGATGCAAGAACTGGCAGCCCGACTAGAACATCAGGAGGCTGCACAGGGCCACATCATCCGCTGTCTCCAGGATCTCTCTACTCGGCTGGATGGGATTCAGACAACTCTCCGTGGATCAGGCGCGTCTGGTGCGTCAACCACAGTGACTCCAGCTATAACCCCACCCACCTTACCCATTTCTGCTCCACGTCTTCATCTTCCAACGCCAGCAAAATTTGACGGATCTCCAAGATTCTGCAGGGGATTTCTCAACCAGTGTGAGATTCAGTTTGAGCTACAACCTGGCAATTTTCCCAGTGACCGTACAAAAATTGCCTACATTATTTCTCTTCTCAGTGGCTCAGCCCTTGATTGGGCATCACCGTTATGGGAGAGGTCCGACACCCTGCTATCTTCCTACACTGCCTTCGTGTCAACATTCAGGCGCATCTTCGACGAGCCAGGCCGGGTAACCTCAGCTTCATCCGAGATTCTCCGTTTACGCCAGGGGTCACGTACTGTAGGACAATATCTGATACAGTTCCAGATCCTGGCATCCGAACTGGCATGGAACGACGAGGCCCTGTATGCTGCATTCTGGCATGGCTTATCTGAGCGTATTAAAGATGAGTTAGCTACCAGAGACTTACCTTCTAAGTTAGATGAGCTAATCTCACTCTGCACGAAAGTTGATTTACGTTTCAGAGAGAGAGCAACTGAGCGTGGAAGATCATCTGCTCCAAAATCTTCTGCTCCTCCTCCTCGTCAACTGTCACCATCTAAAGATGAGCCCATGCAACTTGGCCGTTCCCGTTTAACTCCTGCTGAGCGCCGAAGACGTCTCTCCGAGTCTCTCTGTCTCTATTGTGCAGCTCCGTCTCACACCATTAATGCCTGTCCCAAACGTCCGGGAAACTCCAAATCCTAGCTCGCCAAGGAGAGGGCCGGCTAGGAGTAATGATCTCCTCTCCATCTCCTCAAGATTGTAATCTCCCAGTCTCGCTTCAAGTTGCTCAACGTTATCGGAACGTCATTGCCCTCCTTGATTCCGGAGCAGCTGGGAACTTTATTACCGAAGCCTATGTTAAACGGTGGTCCCTACCCACCGAGAGACTTCCTTCGTCCATTTCTTTAACTGCCGTGGATGGCAGCAAAATTTTTGATGCAGTTATTTCTTTAAGGACTCTACCAGTTCGTCTGAGAGTGGGAGTTCTTCATTCCGAACTTATTTCTTTTTTAGTGATTCCAAGAGCCACACATCCTGTGGTCCTGGGCCTTCCATGGCTCCGTCTTCACAATCCTACAATTGATTGGACGACTACGCAAATCCTGGCATGGGGTTCCTCCTGTGCTGAGACATGTTTGTTTAAAGTATTGCCTGTCTGTTCTTCCTCCCCCAGGTCGTCTGATGTTCCACCTCCTCCATATCAAGATTTCACGGATGTGTTCAGTAAAGCTTCTGCTGATATCCTTCCTCCTCATAGAGAATGGGACTGCCCGATTGATCTCGTTCCAGGGAAGGTTCCACCTCGAGGCCGAACTTATCCGTTGTCTCTGCCTGAGACGCATTCTATGGAGGAATATATTAAAGAGAACCTAGCAAAGGGGTTCATTCGACCTTCTTCTTCTCCAGCCGGCGCAGGCTTCTTTTTTGTAAAAAAGAAAGATGGTGGTCTGCGGCCGTGCATCGACTACAGAGGTTTGAACGACATTACCATCAAGAACCGTTATCCTTTACCCCTGATTACTGAGCTCTTTGACAGAGTTAGCGGAGCTACCATCTTTACAAAGCTGGACTTGAGAGGTGCATACAATCTCATCCGGATCCGTGAGGGTGACGAGTGGAAGACCGCCTTTAACACCCGTGACGGACATTATGAGTACCTCGTCATGCCCTTCGGATTGAGCAATGCTCCAGCTGTCTTCCAGCATTTTGTCAATGAGATCTTCAGAGACATTCTATACCGTCATGTCGTGGTCTATCTAGACGATATCCTCATTTTTGCCAACGATTTAGAGGAACATCGTTTTTGGGTTAAAGAGGTTCTGTCCCGTCTCCGTGTCAATCATCTCTATTGCAAATTAGAAAAATGCGTCTTTGAAGTCACGTCCATTCCGTTTCTAGGGTACATTGTGTCCGGTTCCGGACTAGAGATGGATCCTGAGAAACTACAAGCAATCCAAAATTGGCCGGTACCCTTAACCCTCAAAGGGGTCCAGAGGTTCTTAGGGTTCACCAACTATTACCGAAAGTTTATACGAGACTTTTCCACCATTGTGGCGCCTATTACTGCTTTCACTAAGAAGGGTGCTAACCCGTCCAAGTGGTCTGAAGAAGCCATGCAAGCATTTCATCTTTTAAAACAAAGGTTCATCTCTGCGCCTGTTCTGAAACAGCCTGACATCGACTCTCCTTTCATCTTAGAGGTGGATGCCTCCTCCGTTGGAGTAGGAGCGGTGTTATCTCAGAGGGCTAAAGATGGCCATTTACACCCTTGCAGTTTCTTCTCCCGGAAGTTCTCCCCAGCTGAGCGCAACTATGCCATTGGCGACCAGGAGTTGCTAGCCATCAAGCTCGCTCTAGAAGAGTGGAGGTATCTGTTGGAGGGAGCTTCTCATTCAATCACCATACTTACAGACCACAAGAACCTTTTATACCTGAAGGGCGCACAATGTCTCAACCCTCGTCAGGCCAGATGGGCACTTTTCTTTTCCAGGTTCGACTTTAAACTCCAGTTCTGTCCGGGCTCTCAGAATCGCAAGGCCGATGCCCTTTCCCGCTCATGGGAGCAAGAAAATGAGTCAGAGTCTTCAGACAAGCATCCTATTATAAATCCGTTGGCATTCTCCACGGTAGGGATGGACTCTACGCCCCCATCAGGGAAAAGTTTTGTGAAGCCGATGCTAAGGAAGAAGCTCATGCATTGGGCCCATGCTTCCCGTTTTGCCGGACATACAGGTATCCAAAAAACCCTGGAGTTTATCTCTAGGTCCTATTGGTGGCCAACTCTGAAAAAGGACGTCTTGGAGTTTATTGCATCTTGCCCAAAGTGTGCCCAACATAAAGTATCCCGCCAGTCGCCTGCGGGGCAACTGGTTCCACTATCCGTTCCCCGTCGACCATGGACCCACTTGTCGATGGATTTCATTACAGACTTACCCATGTGCAACAAGTTCAATACCATCTGGGTGGTAGTTGACCGGTTCACCAAGATGGCACACTTCATTCCTCTCACCGGTCTTCCGTCAGCTTCCAAGTTGGCTCAAGTATTCATACAAGAGATCTTCCGACTGCACGGTCTTCCTGAAGAAATTATCTCAGATCGAGGAGTTCAATTCACAGCCAAATTCTGGCGAAGTTTATGTCAAGTCCTCCAAGTCAAGCTAAAGTTTTCCACGGCTTACCATCCTCAGACCAATGGTCAAACCGAGAGGGTGAATCAGGACTTGGAGGCCTTCCTCCGCATCTATGTGTCCTCCTCTCAAGATGACTGGGTTCAATTACTTCCCTGGGCCGAGTTCTGTCATAACAACCAGTATCATTCTTCATCTGCTTCAACACCATTCTTCACTAACTTTGGATTCCACCCTAAAGTCCCTGAGTTCCAACCGCTTCCAGCAACTTCTGTTCCCGCAGTGGATATCACCTTGCATCAGTTTGCCAATATCTGGAAGAGCGTACGATCAGCTCTGCTCAAGGCATCGTTCAGGTACAAGAAGTTTGCGGATAAGAAGCGTCGAGCAGTTCCTGCTCTCAAGGTGGGTGATCGGGTATGGTTATCCACGAAGAATGTGAGGTTAAGAGTTCCCAGTATGAAGTTTGCACCTCGCTATATCGGTCCTTTCAAGATTGAACAAGTCATCAATCCTGTTGCTTACAGACTCCAGTTGCCTCCCTTCTTAAAAATACCCAGGACATTCCATGTTTCCCTGTTGAAACCGCTGATCTTGAATCGGTTTCATTCCTCACTTCCTCCAACTCCGAAAGTCCAAACTCAACGAGGCGTTGAGTATGAAGTGGCCAAGATCCTGGACTCACGTCACCGTTACGGTCAACTACAATATCTTATTGACTGGAAGGGTTATGGTCCTGAGGAACGTTCATGGACCAATGCTTCTGCTGTCCATGCTCCTGCCTTGGTCCGGAGATTCCATTCCAAGTTTCCTCAAAAGCCAAAGAAGTGTCCTGGGGCCACTCCTAAAGGGGGGGGGTGCGGTCACGATCCGGGTATCTGGACGCCATTTCTTACCCATCAGATGCCTCCTAAGGCTGGCTCAGCGCTCCAGGACCGGATCCCATCTGTTATCCTGATGTGTACATTCCTGTATCCTCTCCTGTCACTCTGGGACGCTGTCACAGTAAACGCCATATTACACCTGGCATGGCGTCTCCCGCGGCCTCCGCCGCCGTCCCTGAACTTCTGCATGCAGAGTGTCTGAGTGGCGATTACGTCAGCCGCGGCCTCCGCTGTGTCCGCGTGGTTGGATGTGCATCTGTCAGCCTGGCGCCTCCTGTCTCCGGTGGCCGGCGCCGCCATTACTGTTTTCATTACCACATGGATTACAAACCAAACTTCCCTCCAAGTGTCTGCATGGGCGCAGCCATCTTGGATTCTGTCAGCTGATCATTTCCACCAATCTGTTCTCAGTATTGATAATCTGCATAATTGCCTAGCCAATCCCTTCCTTGCTGCAGGTATAAGTACACTGTGCCTGAACAAGGAAGGCGTCAGTGCTTTGGTTGTCAAACCTAGTTCCTGTTTGTCTCTCTCCTGTGATTGTCTTCCAGGTTCCAGCTCCTGTCTCAAGACTTCCACCATAGAGACCCGCACCAGCATTCCACCTGCGGTGTAGCCTGACTCTCCAATCCATTGTGGATTCATCTGTTTCCAGCTACAACATTACCTGCTTCCAGCTCGGCTTCCAGCAGAGTACAGCTTCTCTTAAAGGGCCGGTGTCCTTTCTACACTTTACCACTCTCCACCGGTATTATTATTTCTCCGCTCTCAAGTTCTACATTTCAGTTCATATTTCATCGCTCCCAAGTTCATTTATTATTTAACTGGTTCCAGCCAGTATCCACTCCGTGCTAACAACAGTCTGGTTCCAGCCAGTATCCACAGCAGCCGTTTTATCTTCAGCAACCCAGCTTTTCCTGGAACACCAGCTGGCACAATCCTGGGTTATCTCCATTGCTACAGTCGGGCCTGGTAAGGACTTTCCATCTAGAAGATTATAAGAACTATCTCACACTACCAGTGCCCTGTGGCTCCTGCCATCCTGTAGTACCCAGGAACTGTATTTATTCTTTGCTGACTTTTACGTTTTCTTTTACTGCTGCTGTGTTGCAGAGTTGTCTTAATAAACATCATTGACTTTTATCCAAGTTGTCGTGGTCACGCCTTCGGGCAGTTATTATTCATGTTACTTACATGTCCAGGGGTCTGATACAACCTCCCAGGTTCCGGTACATCTCAGCCCCTACAACTGAGGCTGCCTCCCGTCAGCTCAGGCCCTCAGTTGTGACAAAATGGGAGAAAAGGACTTGTGCTGAACCTGTGCTGAACCTACTGTGCCCTGGCATACCTGTCCCATGGCTGCAGAGCTTTCAGCAGCTGCCTTCTTGTGAAGAGGGAGAGCACAGTCCATTGCGGTGTCTGGCGCCATGAGTACCGCTGCCCGCCTCTTCTCCTGCCTCGCTGGCTGAGCTGAGGCCAGATAGTGGTCCATCACTCAGCCGCTGAAGGGGGAGATCGCGGAAGGTATTGTCGGAGGTACCGTGGGAGGGGTTGGGGCTGCAAAGAGGCTCGGTGAGGCTGTAAATAGCTTCTCCGGTGGTGCGGGGAATGGAGCGCAGTAATGGAGCATCCTCACTCCATTCAGCCAGAACCGGGAGTCTCAATATCCCTTTTATTGCATGCTAACACCTTATTTGCCTTTGTTGCTGCACTTTGACATTGTGTACTGCTGCTACATCTACTATCAATGAACACCCCCAAATCCTTTTCTAACACCGTTTCCTCCATATTTTCCCAATTTCATTTGTAATTTGCATGTTTATTCTTAGTCCCAAAGTGCATAACTTTAAATTTTTCCACATTATATCTCATACTCCATTTTGTTGCCCAAACTTCCAGTTTATATAAATCGCTCTGAAGAGACTCCCCATCGACATCTGACTTAATTACCCTACATATTTTAGTATCATCTGCAAAAATTGACACTGACCTTTCTAGTCCTTCTCCTAGATCATTTATAATTATGTTAAACAATAGAGGCCCCAGAACAGAACCCTGTGAAATTCCACTGATTACTTTAGCCCAGGTAGAAAACATCCCATTAACAACCACTCGCTGTTCTCTGTTTTCAAGCCAATTACTCACCAATGTACAAACAGTGTTTCCTATATAATGCTCCCTTAATTTGTAAATCAGCCTCCTGTGAGGCACTGTGTCGAAAGATTTTGCAAAATCCAGATAGACCACATCTACTGCGTTACCCTGGTCAAGATTGTTGCTTACTTTGTTATAGAAGCTAATCAATTAGTTTGACATTACCTATTTCTCACAAAACTGTGCTGGAGCTTACGAATAGCAAGGGAGTTCACCAAGTATTCCTGTATGCTATCCCTTAATATACTTTCAAAAATTTTCACCACTATTGATGTCAGACTAACCGGTCTATAGTTACCATGATTGAGTTTAATGCCCTTTTTAATTATGGGACTACCTCTTCTATATGCCAGTCCTTTGGTACCATGCCTGATGTAAGTGAATCAGTGAAAATCAGATACAGAGACATAGCTATTTCAGCATTTAGCTCTATCAGAACCATAGGATGAAGTCCATCTGGACCAGGAAATTTATTAGTCTTAATTTTTTTTAATTGCTCATGGTCTACTTCCTCAGACAGATAAGTACTAAGTAACGGGCCTTTAAGATTTCTATTATTAATGCTACTCACTAATCCCACCATCAGGTCCTCTCTAGTAAACATTGAGGAAAAAAAGTGTTCAATAATTCAGCTTTATCTTTATCATCATTTAACTAGAGTTCCAGTGTGCTTTTTAATGGTCCTATATTCTCTTTTTTAGCCTCTTTCCATTTATGTACTTAAATAATTTTTTAGGGTTAGTTTTGCTCTCCTTAGCGATTTGTTTTTCTTTTTCTATTTTGGCTGCTCTGATTTCCTTTTTGCATTTTTTATTACATTTGTTGTAGTACTGGAATGACTCCACCGTCCCATCTGACTTAAAAGCTTTTTAATGCCTGCCTTTTTTTATCCATTTATTCCTTTACCTTTTTGTTTAGCCACATTGGTTTAAATGTAATACTCTTATTTTTACTGCCCATGGGGATGCACTTATGGGTACATTACATTTGCCTAGCATTGATTTAAAAACATCACACATTTCAGCAGTGTTCTTTCCCTGAAACAAAGTTTCCCAATCTATGTCCTTTAGTGCGTGTTTCAGCCTGTTAAATTAGCTTTTTTAAAGTTAAGAGTCTTAGTGAAACCTTTTGCATTCGGCTTTTGAAAACTAATGTTGAATGTGATCATATTATGATCACTGTTACCCAAGGTCTCGTGTACTGTGGTATTTGCTATTATCTCCACATTGTTAGTTAGTACTAGGTCCAGTATAGTCCTTACTCTGGTTGGTTCCTCAACTACTGTATTTGCGACAAGTAGTTATATTTAAGCATATTTAAGAACCTTTTACCTCTAGCTGTATCACATGATTTTTATGTCCGGATAATTAAAATCCCCAATGATTAGTGCCTCCCCCAGGAATCCCGACAGACTTTTTCAGTTCATTTATGCTCATACTAGGTGCACGCAGAGACCACCTAGCACAACAGGAACTTGCATTGTACTAATTCAGTGAATTTTGAACCAAAGAAGTAGAGGGAGTAAGTCGCGAAAGCGCACCCCCTTCATAATGACAGGTCTAAGAGACCGTGCTTTTATACATTGCTAACCGTTACAGTGATGCGCACATTTGGATCAATCAGCTGACAACGGACTATGCTATTACTATTTTAAAGTTTTTCCACCCATTTTTGTGTTATATGTAGTTTGTTTTTCGTCTGTGTTTAACAGTAATAGGTATATTTACATTCACATACACTATCTACTCTATATGATAACATATTGGGAACATCACAATTTAGAAATACTCCAAGCAGAATTAATACAATATCTATCTGTATATTCAACGTAAAACCAGAATTAGATTGAATAAAATTCATTATTTTATTATTTATATACAGTTTCCTGCATATTTGTTCTAAAGTCTGTGCTAGGGGTCCCCATCTACATATAGCCCTTGTTTACCCAAGTGGAGTTGGGTAGTGACTCCACTTCCCCTAGCAGCAACTCGGGATAGCCATTACCTGTCCCTGTTGTAGCGCAGTACCACCACCCTTGCTTCATAGTGCCTCCCCCAGTCCTGAAGCTTTCTCGATTTGCATCAAAAGTTGTGCTTCCCCGGTCACACTAATATTAGGTGGTATATACTGTAGCATGTCCCTATTAAAAGCTTTTTTGGACATTTTCCTCCTATAGAAATTTCAACCCATAATGTCTACACAGTATCTCCAGTACCCTCGAAAAAAACCTCCTTTAAGTATGGTTTTAGAAATGGTTTGACATAAAGACATACACCACCACCTCTTTTAATAGCCCTGTCTCTTCTGAAAAGAGTATAACCTTCCAAGTTAGCTGGCCAATCGTGAGAATCATCCACCATGCCTCCGTTATACCTATACAGGTTGAGTATCCCTTATCCAAAATGCTTGGTACCAGAGGAATTTTGGATATTGGATTTTTCCGTATTTTGGAATAATTGCATACCATAATGAGATATCATGGTGATGGGACCTAAATCTAAGCACAGAATGCATTTATGTTTCATATACACCTTATACACAGCCGGAAGGTAATTTTAGCCAATATTTTTTAGAACTTTGTGCATTAAACAAAGTGTGTGTACATTCACACAATTCATTTATGTTCCATATACACCTTATACACACAGCCTGAAGGTCATTTAATACAATATTTTTAATAACTTTGAGTATTAAACAAAGTTTGTGTACATAGAGCCATCAAAAAGTAAAGGTTTCACTATCTCAGTCTCACTCAAAAAAGTCAGTATTTCGGAATATTCCGTATTTCGGAATATTTGGATATGGGATACTCAACCTGTAATATTATATTGTTCCTTCATTACAAGCATTTCTAATTTGCCCCATTTTGCCTGGAAGGCTTCTTGCGTTTGGAAGCATACACTTTGTTTGGGTTAGTAAAACCCTAATCTATTTGTCTATTCATTAGTATCCTTTCCATTCTTAATTTAGAATTCCCTGATTTTCCAATTCAAACTGTTCTTCCCCTCCCCCCTTCTCCACCCCATTATATCTGATACCTCTCCCCCCATGCTGTACTCACTAATGTTTCTGTAGCTTCTTTCTCCTCCCAGACATCTAGTTTAACGGTGCCAGTTGCAGTGCTCGTGAGCTGCCTTTAATTCACAGATAGCAATGAATCCGAAAAAATGATTGCTTAATATTATATGCAGGGGAGGGGATGGGTGGGGCACTATCAGGAAACTGCTTGTTGGATTGCTTATGCGATCCAACCTGAATTATGCCCCATGCTCCTAATACTATGCTCAGAGAGCAAGTACAGTAGGATTGTTCACGCTACTTTTAAAGCATTATTACAAAATCTTGGTTACGCATTATTCCCTACCTTAAAATCATGCATAGACTTTAACAGTCTATTATAAGGCTATATAATATAACACAAGAGTCAGATTCAATTTACTTTACTAAGCAGGTTCTTCATGTTACGATAGACTTGAGTTTTTACAAGAGCAGAAAAGATAAAATAATAGTCTTCTCTTATTGTATTTCAGAGTAGGAATAACACTAGAAACAGTGAGATTAGGATAACATGGATAAAATGGCAAGTCATTATATTACTGCTGCAGGACTATTTTTCAGACTTTTTTTGGCCGTTAATCAGCAAACTGCAATAGCAAAATAGACCACATAGAAAAAAGTTTCAGTGTCAATAATGCCTACGTCAGAGGTTCTCCAACGTGGTCCTCAAGGCACCCAAACTGTCCGGGTTTTAGTTATATTCATGGCTCATCATAGATGGTTAAATCAAATTGACTGAGGTGCTACTTTCTGTAAGTCACCTGTGGCCAAGCATGGATAAACTTCAATCCTGGACCATTGGGGTGCCTTGAGGACCACGTTTGAGAACTTCTGGCCTAAGTGATCTGATCTGATCCCTCCCAGTGTCCCTTACAGTTCGCACATAACCTGGCCAATGGCCATGCGTGAGTAGTAGTGCTTCTTATACCACAAAGGACAGCTTTTATTCAAAATTCTACATGCATCCAGGCCTTAGTACTTATGAATAGCAGTAGATGTGTCTAGAATGGGGTGTAATGAGCTATCTTGTGACTCTGGTCTCTGCTGCACTGCTTTGTGGTAGGAGTCAGTGGTGTTCTGAAACTGCTGTAGGATTGCTAGGGTGAGGGAATGGCTAAGTACTGTTCTCTGCTTCCATCAGCCAGTTTAGACTCCATCTTATTGCTTCAAACTACAGTATTCAGCAGTAATAAACTTTCCTATCAATACTGATTGTACTTAGCTTCTGTGGACTAGCAATATCAAGAAACTTGAAGAATGTGCCGCTCGCGCTTAACTCAGAATCCTAAAATTTTGAATTAAAACATTTGTGTAAGTGATAACAAAGTAACTGACACCTTGATAAATGTAATCCACAATTGTCCATCATCTGTCACTGTACTACTACTAACATGACTCCAGAATGTGCTGGCTCTTCTGAGCTACGGTAGGTGATACAGTTCTCCAATAAATACAACAGGCAAAACAAATATATTACCAGTAGATGATGAAAGCCAGTCTCCCCCAGCTTCTAACTGGTGCAAAACTGTAATTCTGTTCTGGAATGGACTCTCTATGGCAATTTTCTCCAAGTCATAGGACAGATCCCCCCGCTGTACAATACAGTACTGTTTATTATAACTGGCTTCTGTGTAGAGAGGATGTGGCATCTCTGCCAGATTTTTGGGGGAGCATTTTCATTATATAGCCAGGCAGCCAGACATGTAGGGTATCCAATCTGTGCACATGGTGATTACTTCTATTTAAGGTAAGATATTTGTATTGTTATTTATTCCTGAAGAAATAATTCAAAATTCTGAAATATGGGAATCTTTTACTATATATCTGGTAAAGAGTATTTATCCTGGGTGTTGCTGTTTGGAAGTTTCTGTAATTGCCTTTACCATTTTGGATACAGTCTTGGAGGGCAGTGGAATTATCTACTTTACTATCTATCTATCTATCTATCTATCTATCTATCTATCTATCTATCTATCTATCTATCTATCTATCTATCTATCTCTATGTCTATCTATCTATCTATCTATCTATCTATCTATCTATCTATCTATCTATCTATCTATCTATCTATCTCTCTATCTATCTCTCTCTCTATCTATCTATCTATCTATCTATCTATCTATCTATCTATCTATCTATCTATCTATCTCTATGTATATCTGTCTACTTTATCTATCTATCGTATCTATCTACTGTATCTATCTACTAATCTATCTATCTATCTATCTATCTATCTATCTATCTATCTATCTATCTATCTATCAATCTATCGCCGCCAGCCCCAAGTAGTACAGTGATTACTCCCTTGCTACTTACATCTAAGCTGTATTATGTTTTGAGAATTGTGGTGCTCTTTGTTCCAAACAAAAAACAAAGAAGGATGTAACTTGCGGCTATGGAGCCGCTTTGTACTAAAACTCTCGGATACACCACATCCAATTTTACATTCACAACCACAAATTCTGAGTAGTCCACAAGCGCTACCAAAAAAAAAAAAAAAAAGGCTGAGCACAATACAGACGATTTTTATATATATATGAGAATCTTTACGAGACTCAGAGTCCTCAAGGTGTTAAATGAACTCCTTCTTGCTGTTCGCACCTCTGGACTGACCTCCTCTCAGTGGGGGATGTTCATCAAAAGGTTTCTTTTCCGCACCCCTTAGTACGTCTGGTCCCTGGGATCTCACCCCTCCTAAATAAAGGACGCTCACCTCATATATGTGCCCTATGTGCCTTGAATGGTTTCTTTACTTTACTTCGTTTTCCATGTGACACTCTGCATATATATTATCGGAGCAGATTCTATCCCATATACACCGTGCTCACCTTGGAGTAAGGCCCTATGTGCCTTGAAAGGTTTCTTTCTCCGTGTGTCCTCAGGGTTCTCTTCAGCGCCCCAGGAAATCCTCATCCACTATATCAGAAGGTAAAAAACCCCAAAGTCCAAAATTTCATAAATTTTTTTTTTTCCAACAAGACATAAAATTCTTTGTTACCTGTACTCCATTTTTGTTATTTAATTATTGTTATGCTAAGTTTTGTCTCCCTGTACTGTCCTTTTACGGCGCTGCGTAACACTTGTGGCACCCTATAAATAAAATGTAATAATAATAATAATAATAATAATATCTATCTATCTACCTATCTATCTATCTATCTATCTATCTATCTATCTATCTATCTATCTATCTATCTATCTATCTATCTATCATATATTATCATTTTTACAGAAACATGACCATATTCTCATAGTAATCTCTTTCCTGGTGGTTAAATAGTCGCTGAATCTCATTGTGATATTCTATGAGGAGGACAATCTGAAAGGTGAGTTATCTAGAGGAAACACTGGATGAAAATCTCTTATAATGAATGCATAGCAACATCTGTCACATTTATGAGACTAGCTGTCATTTTCCTGTAGTTTATATAGTATCTGCTAGTGGAGAGATACCATATTTTATTTCTGTAATGTCTTGTAAATAACAGAACCCACATTTGACTGTTTAATAATGTATTCACTACAGTAAAACAGATAGTCAGATACAGTCCAGTAGTCAGTAACACCTGAAAGCGCACAGTATAGATCCAGCAGAGTGCTTTCTGATGGTTTAGAGAAGTATTTGAAGTTCTATTGATGCTTAATGATGAATGCGTATTTTGTTAACAGAACATGGACATATTGTAAGTGTATGTGATGTATGCCTGCCATAAATCCGGTGTATGTGCACTTACAGTATCTGCTGTACTAATAGATGCAGGTTTCCTTATATACACGGCTTCTGGTTTTTCCTTGTTTTTTAGTGAAAACATACATTTTTAGGGCTCAGTTGCTGCCACCATTTCTAAGCCCTTATCAGGGCCGAAACTAGGGGGGGGGCTAGGGGGGCACGTGCCCCGGGTGCCAGACTAGAGGGGGAGCTGGGAACTCTGCCGTGATCACCTCTTGCAGACGCGTATGGTGCCGTCACATAGAGAGCTTAGAATTCACTTTTGCCTCTAGTACCAACACGGCGCAGTAGTTTCGCTATCTAACGCCTGGCTTTGATTCCAGCCAATCACAGCGCGGTCCAGGGGTGTGTCACGTGCTGGATGACGTCAGAGACGTTGTACATGGCTGCGGGGGCTGGGGATGCTGCTGCTGCTGCTGCATGTGTCTGTAGCGGCCGGGGAATCATCAGCACTGCAGCAGTGTGACGCGGCCGAGGAGATGGTCACTGCAGCGCGAAATGATTTGGGTAGAATGCTGCAATCAAGACTTTAGGTAACACCTGTCTTCGTCTGAGCGCCCCTTACAGCAGCGTTCTAACAGCAGTGTCATACAGTCAGGACCAATAATGCTGCACATGCCTAGGAAACTACAGTCATTATAAAGTGACCGCTTTAAAGAAAGATACATTTATCAATTTTGTTTAAATTGAAAACTTTTTATTTTATCTAAACCTGTAGTTTGTTCTTAACCTGGATCCAAGGACATAAGGACACTAGCCCCTGCATCCCCAGCTCAGCCCCCCTCTTCCTCTGTGTGTTCCCCCATATTCCCTTTACATTGTAAAGCTAGGGACACACTTTACCAGTGGTTCCCAAAGTTTTTGAATCACTGCACCCTAGAGTATCAGAATTTTTCTCATGGCATAACTCCCAACCTGACCCTCTCCAGGAGGGACACAATGCTCTGCTTCTGGAATTTTCTCTTAATGTATGATTGCCGGCACCTGTTTTGAACAAGTTAATGGATAAGACACAGGTGATGGCACTCATACAATAAGAGGGAAGTCCAGGAGCAGAGCATTGTGTCCCTCCTGGAGAGGGTCAGGTTGGGAGCTATGCCCCTAGGCCAAAAGTTTCTTACTGGAAATCCCATAGACAAAACGGACATAGCAAGGATCTCACTGTGTGTAAAAAAAAAAACAAAAAGGTTAAATAATACAAACAGCATTTAGGCACATTAATAAGCAAGATTGAAATAGCGTTACTAAACCTTTGATTTGATTTTGTGTGTGTGTGTGTGGGGGGGGGGGGGGGGCGCTAAATTACCGCCTTGCCCCAGGTGCCGAAAATCCTAGTTTCGGCCCTGCCCTTATGGCACCACAGAGAAGGAAAATAGTATGCGCCGACGGTCACACTTATGTAGATTTATTATACAATATTACACATAAAACACTCAGCCAGTGTAACACAGGGAACAATAAAATAACAATAGTTAAAACAATATTACTGCATTAGAGGCTTAAGCACTTAATTAACTATCAAAACACAGACTTATTATCCAGATGTCCTGTATCAAGCAAATGACTTCATTGCTTCCTTTTCTCATAACAACGTCATTCTATGTGTATTGATCACATGGTAAGTTTCTACTTAGTAGTGTAACAGACTTGGTACTTGAGACTCTAAACAGATATTTTGCTCATTACATAAATGAGTCTTGGTTAGAGCTTTAGTTAGTACATGATGCAATTAAGCAAATGAAATTTCATTTGACGCGTTTCTCCACCTTAGTTATGTCCTTGGTTGTTTCCTCAATCTGCAGATACAGATTGCATTATGCACAGTGGACAATTGTTTGCCACAATTTACATGTTTTAAAACTAAATAAGTTGGATGGGGATGAATCAGCACTTCCTTTCTTTGCTTCATTACCATTCGATCAGAATTTCATCTTTTTTCCACAATGTGAAGTGCTTGGGGCATTTTAAGAGAGGAGAAGGCCAGCATGCAGCCTCATCTGTCCAGGTCCCCTCCTCTCTAGCAAGAAGCACATTGGAGTCTGAGCACTAGAGGTTCAGACTCTACTGCACTTGCACAGATCTCAGAGAAAATGGCTGCATCACCATTTTTCCAGTGATTGTTTGTGCACTTGCTGCCACCAACAGGGGACTCTGTAGAGGTATTAGAGAAATGGGTGGAGCATATGCAGTGTGCTTCCCCCCCAGGGGCCCGTGTGCACCTATTATAAATACATACCCTTTAACATGACCCATTCCATTAGGTTCAAAATGCTCTGTTCCTGGACTTCTTTGACAGGCCAGTGGCAGTTACAGAGGTGGGGCTGCAGCACAGTCCAAAATTTAAACAGGGGAGCCACACCAACTGCCACCCCAAACCCAGCCAAACATCACTGGCCAGGACTCAGTGGTGTGGCTCCCCTATTTCAATTTTGGACTCTACTGCAGCCCCGCCTCCTAATGGAATGGGTCAAGTTGGAGGGCATGGCCGGACTGTCCATCTGGAACTTCTGCCACATGCCAGAAGGGCCGATAAGCAGGTGGGCTAAATCAGTCACTCAGAGAGCCGGGAAGGCCGCACACAGCGCAGCCTCCGGCTCTCTGGTTACATCATCTCCATGGAAATGGGGGCGTGCCGCGAGTTCATGCCCCCGGACTCGCGGCGCGCCCCACCCCCAGCAACTGGTGCCATGGTAATGGGGGCGTGCCATGAGTTCATGCCCCCATGACTCGTGGCACGCCTCCATATGTTGTGCGACACGCCCCCTGTGACTCACGCACACCCGCTCACGATTGCCAGGGCCGAATTAAGGCCCCAGTCCGTCCCTGTTGGAGGGTATGCAAATATACTGTTCATTCAGTATATTTGCCTTCATTTTTACTTCAAATGTGGCTTATTGATTAATGGTAAGTGTTCATTCTCATTTGCCACTTTTGAACATGGAGTAAGTGTCAATTTTCAACCTCATTAATCCTCTGGGAATGATAATCACAATGTAGTTCTACTTTCTAAAAAAAATAATTCTCAAATCTCTGTGAATAGCCACCAGAACCTCATAGTATTATTACATACAGTATACAGTACTTTATTTTAACCACTACGAAAACCTGACATATTAGAACTACTGTAATGCAGAATGTGACCTACGTCAGTTTTCATAGCATAAAATACATACAATTGCTCTACTCATGCACAGAAAATAGGTTGCATGCTTGCACCTTTGTAGATTTTACACTTGCACCTGTGAGGGGACGCCAGGCTGGTGGAATGAGGGAGGTCTCTCACCTCCGTCTTCCCCGGACGGGCAGCGGCGGGACACAACGGGAAATGGCATCGCTGCGGGTTTCCGGCACGGAGGGGCTTGCATCCGCTGGGATTCAAGCCCCTCCAATCGCGTCGTGGCTATTTGAATTTGGCGCTGGGCGGGAGCCAATCAGCGCTCGCGCCTGGTCAGCCAATGGGAACGGGCCGCGACGAGCCAACCAGGGCTCGTCGCGACATAGCGCCGCCCCCTCCCAGTGTCATATAACAGACGCTGCGGAGCGGGAGCAGGCAGTCGGCGCCGGACACGGAGCAGTGAAGAGCTTCAGAAGAAGGAAGAGGCGGCGGCCGGGAAGAAGAGGCGGCGGCGGCGGAAGAATAAAAGAAGAAGAAGAAGCGGCGGCCAGGACGAAGTGGAAGCGGCGGCCAGAGAAGAGAAGGAGCCCGGGATCCAGCGCGAAGGTCCAGCGGAGAGTGCTGCAGTGTGTGGGTAGCAAAAGAGCTGACGAAGCTCCCCACTGCAGCCTCTCCCTACGGTCCGGTAAGCGGCCTTGTGCCGAGAGTATTCCCCCTAGACCACCAGGGTGTCAGGCATTGGGCCTGTGGGCACGAACGGGCAATAGGCCCAAGCAACAGATAGGAGAGGGGGCCCTTCAGCCGAGAATATTCCCCGTAGACCACCAGGGTGTCAGGCATTAGGCCTGTGGGCACGGACGGGCAATAGGCCCGAGCAACAGATAGGGGAGGGGGAAGCCACAACTTGTATAAGTGGTCTTGGCATTAGGCCAAGACTACTCACCACTTGATAGGCAGGCACTAGGCCTGAGGCTGCAGTCAGGCACTAGGCCTGTGCCACAGTAAGGACGAAGGGGGCCACAACGTGTATAAGTGGTCTTGGCATTAGGCCAAGACTACCCACCACTTGACAGGCAGGCACTAGGCCTGAAGGGGAATATTGGCAGTAGGCCGGGGAAGAGCTAGAATTTGAATCGTGACCTCGGTTGTAGGGAGCTCTGCTCCGGGGTAGGCACACTGTGGGAGGAGTCCATGGTACAGACTTATTCCCTCTCCTTAGTTGGGTACCCCGGTGGGTGAGCTGTGCGGCAGCTCGCTCGGGGCCAGTTGTAGGCCGGGTACAGAGGGTCGGCTGGCCCTCTTATCCTGGACGCCATTTTAGTGTTCGGAGGGGCTGGGTAGAGACCGCCCGGTTTCGCACGGTCTGTCCTCTGACGCCGGAGTGGGCGGCGATCCTCGTAGGGAATTGGGTTGAACCAGTGATCATCCTCCAGGTGCGAAGCAGCGGAACCTTCATCGGACCGTACTTGAGAGGTAACTCCCATTCTGTTCTATTGTTATACTGTATTACTGTATCTGCTTGTACTGTTTGCTGGAGCTAGATGAAGTAGCCAACCAAGTTGCACTGTTTGGAGTTCATAGTAAATAGGCTCAGTTCCGTTGTTTGCCATTTATTAGTTCGTAGGGAGGCTGCTGTCATTCTCTTTCCAGGAGCAGGGACTCGCGGCAAGCAAGCTGACAAGAGTACCAGTGCGAGTATACTCTGTGGGTGTGTGTCTTTGTCCGCGTTGGGCGCCGGTCGCGAGACCCCGCTAGGCCTAGCGGGCTCGCTCTCACCTAGGTGCGCAAGTACCGAGTAGGTAATATTTTGGGTGGCTGAGACCTGTGGGCCAATGATGACATTCACCTAACCGGTGAACATCGTGGCCACCCCGGTGTGCCACTCTTTCCCCGTCGTGGAAGGGGTGAGCACACGGTGATAGTGTCTCTTTTTCCTTTAGCCGTCGGTCCTCCAGGTCGAGTCTCCGGGTAGAGGCCCCGAGGAAGAATTTAGCCCGGACAAACAGAATTAGAGCGGTCTGGAAACGAGGAAAAGCATCTTGAGGTAAGGAGCAGTACACCTGCACGGCCGCAGGCATTACACTGTATTGGCACCCTTACACACCCATTTGTGCCTGAAGAACTGGGAAAGGGGATTTAAGGCATAGAATAACATAGGCTGAGAAAACTAAGGGTACATTCATGTCTATTTATGTATTACCAGTTATTTATATAGTGCACACAGAGAATATTTGGCCATTCACATCAGCCTCTGCCAGGATCCCAACAGGCGGAATATTGGGGGTCATTCCGAGTTGATCTCTAGCTGCATTTGTTCGCTGTGCAGCGATGAGACAAAAAAAGGTACTTCTGCGCATGCGTATGCGGCGCAATGCGCACGCACGTCGTACAATTGCAACGAATAATGTAGTTTCACACAAGGTCTAGCGAAGCTTTTCAGTCGCACTGCTGGCCGCAGAGTGATTGACAGGAAGAGGGTGTTTCTGGGTGTCAACTGACCGTTTTCAGGGAGTGTTCAGAAAAAATGCAGGCGTGCCTGGAAAAACGCAGGCGTGGCTGGGCGAACGCAGGGCGTGTTCGTGACATCAAAACAGGAACTAAACAGTCTGAAGTGATCGCAAGCGCTGAGTAGGTATTGAGCTACTCTAAAACTGCACAAAAAAAGTTTGCCGCCTATCTGTGATCCTTTCATTTGCACTTCTGCTAAGCTAAAATACACTCCCCAGTGGGAGGCGGCATAGCGTTTGCACGGCTGCTAAAAACTGCTAGCGGGCAAACAACTCGGAATGACCACCATTAACCGCATCCCCTATTCTGTATTCCCTACCACATGTACATGCACATACATTCACTCTAGGGTTAATTATTGTTTGGGCCAATTAACCCACAGAATATTTTTGGACTGTAGGAGGAAACCGGAGTATCTGGAGGAAACCAATGCAAGTACGGGGAGAATATACAAACTCCACACAGTTAGTGCCATGGTGGAAATTGAACCCATGACCTCAGTGAAGTAGTAATGCTAACCATTACACCACCTGTGCTGTCCCTTGATTGGAAACAGATGTAGCATGGCATGGAGTACAAATAAATGCCTATCTAAACAATATTATTAGAGGTTGCAGTCACCAGCCCTAGCAATCTACTTACAGTTGGCTGATTGCATCACTGATGATGGTAAATGCTTTTCTTTGTTGCGTGTACATATATTATATTTTTGTTGCATGTTTTAGCCATTTTTTTGTTTTTATACAAGAAATGGACAGTAATATTTAATGTATTAGAGCAGTTTTTAAAGAACTATCAAAGCTTAGCAGGCAAAAAAACAAATGCTTAAACACATGGATGTAAGTGTAAGTGACAGTAGCACATACAGTATGCTACTAGAGCCGATCTGCACTAATCTTACAATAATTATAACTTGGCATTTGCCTACAATTGTGTATTGACACACCTGTGACATTCTGAATGGACCTTTTTGGTGTGCACAGCCACCTCCAAGTCACCGCCCAGGATCGCCTATCAATTTACGCAACATTTCTGATTTAGGAAGGGGTGCATATGTTAAAGCTGAAAATAAGGCCAAAATGCAGATAATTCAGTTTTCTGAGTCATGCCCACATTACCATATGTACCAAGCTCCAGAATGTGATACATTCCTGAGCCAGGACCTGGTAGGTAACACCATATGTAGAAACTAGATGTTGTTACCTAATAGTAGCATTCTTTCTGAGAGGGATCCAATCAGATCTCTCACCGTGAGGTTTATTCAGAGGTGTTAGCAAACCAAAAAAGTTTAAAATTATGCGAAATCATTTTGCAACCACAATGTGATGTGTAATACATACCGGGGGACATTCCGAGCTGCCATTGTTCGCAGCGCAGCGATCAGGCTAAAAATCTGCATTTCTGCGCATGCGTATGCTCCGCAATGTGCACGCGCGATGTACAGGTTCAAAGCCTGTTGTGGTTTTGCACTGGTTCTAGCGACGATGCCAATCGCACTGGGGGCCGCAAGAAGATTGACAGGAAGGGGGCGTTTCTGAGTGTCAACTGACCGTTTTCAGGGAGTGTTTGCAAAAATGCAGGCGTGGCTGGGCGTTCGCTGGGCGGGTGTATGACGTCAAATCCGGACACAAATAGGCTGAAGTGATCGCAAGCGCTGAGTAGGTTCAGAGCTACTCTGAAACTGCACAAACTGTTTTTGCAGAGCTCGGCTGCACATGCGTTCGCACTTCTGCTAAGCTAAAATACACTCCCCAGTGGGCGGCGGCATAGCGCTTGCACAGCTGTGAAAAATGAGATCAGAATGCATCATCTCTAATTGTACTTAGGAAAACTAGTTATTCATGCGTACAAATTTGTATGCATGAATAACTAGTTTTCCTAATTGCAAATTAGAGATGTGCGGCGGGCACTTTTCGTGTTTTGTGTTTTGGTTTTGGATCTGGATCCTTGCTCGTGTTTTGGATCTGGATTGGTTTTGCCAAAACCACCCTTTCGGGTTTTGGTTTTGCTTGTGGATCTGGGTGATTTAACCCCCCCCCCCCCCCCCCCCACACAAAAACAGCTAAAATCACAGCATTTGGGGGTAATTTTGATCCTACGCTATTATTAACCTCAATAACATTAATTTCCACTCATTTCCAGTCTATTCGGAACACCTCACAATATTGTTCTTAGGCCAAAAGGTTGCACCGAGGTCGCTGGATGACTAAGCTAAGCGACCCAAGAGGGCGGCACAAACACCTGGCCCATCTAGGAGTGGCACTGCAGTGGCAGACAGGATGGCACTTTTAAAAAACTAGGCCCCAAAGAGCACATAATGCAAAGAAAAAAGAGGTGCAGGATGGAATTGTCCTTGGGCACCCTTATGTTGTATAAACAGAACATGCACACTTTAACAAACCAATCATTTCAGCGACAGGTCCCTGTGTACTTTCTGGAGGCAATTGCTGGTAAATGTCTTCCTGGAGGAATTTATCATTCATTTTGATGAACACCATCTTCTCCACATTTTCTGGAAGTAACCTCCTACGCCGATCGCTGACAAGATGACCGGCTGCACTAAACACTCTTTCGGAGTACACACTGGAGGGGGGGGAGGGGGGGGGGGGGGGCAACTTAGGTAAAATAAAGCCAGTTTGTGTAAGGGCCTCCAAATTGCCTCTTTTCATGCCATTATACAGATGGACTATCTGGCATGCCTACTTGGATGCTGTCACCCATATAATCCTCCACCATTCTTTCAATGGTGACAGCATCATATGCAGTGACAGTAGACATGTCAGTATTTGTTGGCAGGTCCTTCAGTCCGGACCAGATGTCAGCACTTGCTCCTGACTGCCCTGCATCACTGCCAGTGGGTGGTCTCAGAAACATTATCCTTTTCCTCGCAGCCCCAGTTGCAGGAGAAAATTAAGGAGTGGCTGTTGACGGGTCATATTCCGCTTGAGTTGACAATTGTCTCACCAGCAGGTCTTTGAACCTCTGCAGGTCTGCTGGAAAGAGAGATACAACGTAGGCTTTAAACCTAGGATCGAGCACGGTGGCCAAAATGTAATGCTCTGATTACAACAGATTGACCACCCTTGAATCCTGCCAAAGCGAATGAAGGGCTCCATCCACAAGTCCCACATACTTAGCACAATCGCTCCGTCTTAGCTCCTCCTTCAATTTCTCCAGCTACTTCTGCAAAAGCCTGATGAGGGGAATGACCTGACTCAAGCTGGCAGTGTCTGAACTGACTTCACGTGTGGCAAGTTCAAAGGGTTGGAGAACCTTGCACAAGACGGAAATCATTCTCCACTGTACTTGAGTCAGGTGCATTCCCCCTCCTTTGCCTATATTGTAGGTGGATGTATAGGCTTGAATTGCCTTTTGCTGCTCCTCCATCCTCTGAAGCATATAGAGTGTTGAATTCCATCTCGTTTACCACCTCTTGCTTCAGGAGATGGCAGGGCAGGTTCAGGAGTGTTTGATGGTGCTTCAGTCTTCAATACGCGGTGGCTGAATGCCGAAAGTGGCCCAAAATGTTTCAGGCCACCGACAGCATCTCCTGTATGGCCCTGTCATTTTTCAAAAAATTCTGCACCACCAAATTATTTGTATGTGCAAAACATGGGACATGCAGGAATTTGCCCAGATGTAATGCACGCACAATATTGGTGGCCAGGGTTGGACTGGCCCACAGGGGTACAGGGGAAACCATCGGTGGGCCCTACTGCCTAGGGCCCCTCCTTCTCCTCTAGGTATCAGGTTTCAGACTGTGCTGTTACTAATCTAGTACATTATCATGCATGCACTACAGTATTTACTGTATATATTTATCTAGGGGACCAACACTTACAAAATGGTGAGGCAAACCAATGTGGCGGCTGGGCACACCCCCTCTAGAGACTGGCCACACCCCTAAACATGGGCCCCTACCACTGTATTCCCCCGGTGGGCCCTACATGCCCCAGTCCGACACTGTTGGTGGCATTGTCCGATATCACAAATCCCCAGGAGAGTCTAAGTGGGGTAAGCCATTGCGAGATGATGTACCTCAGTTTCCTGTAAGAGGTTGTCAGTGGTGTGTCTCTTACGGAAAGCGGTGATACACAGTGTAGCCTGCCTAGGAACGAGCTGGCATTTGTGAGATGCTGCTACTGGTGCTGCTGCTGTTGTTGCTGCTGCGGGAAGCAATACATTTACCCAGTGGGCTGTAACAGTCATGTAGTCCTTAGTTTGCCCTGCTCCACTTATCCACATATCCGTGGTTAAGTGGACAGTGGGTACAACCGCATTTTTCAGGACACTGAGGACACTTTTCTTAATCTCCCTGTACAGTCCGGGAATCGCTTTCCTAGTGAAGTGGAATCTAGTTGTGATTTGGTACCAGGGACACACTACCTCCATCAATTGTCTAAATCCCACTGCATTGGTGGATACGGGATGCACGTCTAACACCAACATATCTGCCAAGGCCTCAGTTATTACCTTTGCATCAGAATGACTGCTGTCATATTTCATCTTCCACACAAAGGACTGTTGGACAGTCAATTGCTTAGTTGAAGTAGTACAAGTGATCTTCAGACTTCCCCTCTTGAATGACGATCGACTCCCACCAGCAACAACAGCAGCGGCAGCAACAGCAGGCATACCACTCAAGGATCCTACGGAGGAATCCCGGTTAGGAGAGGACTCCTCAGTCATGCCAGTGACATGGCCTGCAGGACTACTGATGTTACTTACTGAGGAGGAAATTGACATTGAGGGAGTTGGTGGTGTGGCTTGCAGGAGCTTGGGTACAAGTGGAAGAAGGGATTTAGATGTCAGGACTGCTTACGCTCTTACCCAAAGTTTTGGACCTTGACAATGACTTCTGATTAATGCACTGTAGGTGACGTATAAGGGAGTATGTTGCTAGTTGGTTAATATTCTACCCCTACTTATTACAGATTGACAAAGGCAACACACGGCTTGACACCTATTTGTGGAGAAATAATTCCACACTGAAGAGGTGGCTTTTTTGGTATTTTGCCCAGGCATGACAATGGGCTTATTCATCCCGTGGACAACAACTGTCTCCCCCGATGCCTCATTTAAATAAACCACATCACCATCAGAATCCTCTTTGTCAACTTCCTCCTCAACAACACCAACACCCACATCCACATCCTTGTGTACTTCAACAGTGACATCTTCAATTTGAATATCAGAAACCGGACTGTGGGTGCTCCTCCCAGCACTTACAGAGGGCGTGCAAATGGTGGAAGGAGCCACCTCTTCCCGTCCAGTGTTGGGAAGGTCAGGCATCGCAAGCACCGACACACTTGGACTGTCTTTGGGGATTTGTGATACCATCTTAGAACGCACAGTTCTTTGCTGTGTTTTGCCAACTTAACTCTTTTCATTTTTCTAGTGGGAGGATGAGGGCTTCCATCATCATGTAAAGCTGAACCACTAGTCATGAACATAGGCTAGGGCCTCAGCTGTTCCTTGCCACTCCGTGTCGTAAATGGCATATTGGCAAGCTTACATTTCTCATGAGACCATTGAAATTAATTTTTTTGGGTCATTCTTCTGAACTTTGGCTTTTCGGATTTTACATGCCCTCTACTATGACATTGGGCATTGGCCTTGGTAGACGATGTTGATGGCATTTCATCGTCTATATCATGACTACTAGCAGCAGCTTCAGCACTAGGAGGAAGTGGTTCTTGAACTTTCGCTATTTTATCCTCCAAGTTTTTGTTCTCCATTATTTTTCTAGAGTTATATAACACAATATGCGGCACAGGAAAGCGTACCCCTACACCACACAGGGCAAACACAGTAAAAAATATTTGGATCAAATATTAATAACCCCTTTATTTGGAGTAAATAATATACAGCACAGGACAGCATCACTGGACTTATACGGCAGTATCACTGGACTTGTACGGCAGTACCACTGGACTTATATGGCAGTATCACTGGAATCATATGGCAGTACCACTGGACTTATACGGCAGTACCACTGGACATATACAGCAGTGTCACTGGAATTATATGGCAGTACCACTGGATTTATACAGCAGTACCTCCGGACATATACGGCAGTATCATTGGAATTATATGGCAGTACCCCTGGACTTATACGGCAGTACCACTGGACTTATATGGCAGTACCACTGGACTGGATTTATACGGCAGTACCACTGGACTTATACGGCAGTATCAGTGGACTGGATTTATACGGCAGTACCACTGGACATATATGGCAGTATCAGTGGACTCAATTTATATGGCAGTACCGCTGGATTTATACGGCAGTACCACTGGACTTATACGGCAGTAATACTGGAATTATATGGCAGTACCACTGGACTGTATTTATACAGCAGTGCCACTGTACTTATGCGACAGTACCACTGGACATATACGGCAGTATCACAGTACTTATATGGCAGTATCAGTGGACTTATGCAGCAGTACTACTGGACATATATGGCAGTATCACTGGAAGTATATGGCAGTACCACTGGACTTATATGGCAGTACCACTAGACTGGATTTATATGGCAGTACCACTGGAATTATATGGCAGTACCACTGGACTTAAACGGCAGTATCACTTGAATTATATGGCAGTACCACTGGACTTATACGGTAGTACCACTGGACTGAATTTATACGGCAGTACCACTGGACTTATACAGCAGTACCACCGGACATATACGGCAGTATCACTGGAATTATATGGCAGTACCATTGGACTGGATTTATACGGCAGTACCACTGGACTTATACGGCAGTACCACTGGACTTACATGGCAGTATCACTGGACTGGATTTATATGGCAGTACCACTGGATTAATACGGCAGTACCACTGGACATATACGGCAGTATCACTGGACTTATAGCCGTATATTTCCAGTGGTACTGCCGTATAAGTCCAGTGATACTGCCGTATATGTCCAGTGGTACTGCCGTATTAATCCAGTGGTACTGCCGTATAAATCCAGTCCAGTGATACTGCCATGTAAGTCCAGTGGTACTGCCGTATAAGTCCAGTGGTACTGCCGTATAAATCCAGTCCAGTGGTACTGCCATATAATTCCAGTGATATAGCCGTATATTTCCAGTGGTACTGCCGTATATCACTGGAATTATATGGCAGTGCCCCTAGACTTATACAGCAGTACCCATGAACTTATACAGCTGCACCACTGTACTGGACTTATACGGCAGTACCCCAAGACTTATTTGGCAGTACCCCTAGACTTATACAGCTGCACTACTGTACTGGACTTAGTCGGCAGTACCCCAAGACTTTTACGGCAGTACCCCTAGACTTATACGGCAATACCCATGAACTTATACAGCTGCTCCACTGTACTGGACTTATACAGCAGTACCACAAGACTTATACGGCAGTACCCCAAGACTTATACGGCAGTACACCTAGACTTATATGGCCGTACCCCTAGACTTATACGGCAGATTTCCTGAACTTATACAGCTGCACCACTGTACTGGACTTATACGGCAGTACCCCTAGACTTATAGGGCAGTACCCCTAGACTTATACTGCAGTACCCCTGAACTTATACAGCTGCACTACTGTACTGGACTTATATGGCAGTACCCCAAAACTTATACGGCAGTACCCCAAGACTTATACGGCAGTACCTCATGGCTTATACGGCAGCACAGGGACACCACCACTGTACTGATGCAGGACAAAACAGCACCACTGCAATGGACTGGACTTATACAGCAGCACTGGACATATGGCAGCAGAGGACACCACCATTGTGACTCGACTGATGCAGCACAAGACAGAAGACACTACCACTGTACTGATGCAGGACAACACAGCGCCACTGCACTGGACTTATACAGCTACACTGGACATATGGCAGCAGAGGACATCACCACTGTGACTGGACTGATGTAGCATAAGACACTACAATGGACTGAGCAGCACAAGACAGCACTGGAATCACCACCCCACTTTCCCAAACAGACACATCCTCTCACTACACTCTCAAATTCCGGAATGAAAATGGCGGCGACGTGTGGCTCCTTATATGAGATCCAAAACCCGTGAGAATCTGACAGCGGGATGATGACGTTTTGCCTCGTTCTGGTTTTCTGAGTGTGGCGGGAAAACCCGATCCAGGCTTGGGACGTAAAGTTCGGTAGGGTTCGGTTCTCAGAGAACCGAAACCGCTCATCTCTAATTACAATGGAGGAAAAAATAGTCATTTGTGTCAGCCATTGATTTGCAAAGAATTAGTGATGAGCGGGTTCGGTTCCTCGGAAACCGAACCCCCCCGAACTTCACCCATTTTACACGGGTCCGAGGCATACTCGGATTCTCCCGTATGGCTCGGTTAATCTGAGCGCGCCCGAACATCATCATCCCGCTGTCGGATTCTCGCGAGATTCGGATTCTATATAAGGAGCCGCGCGTCGCCGCCATTTTCACTCATGCATTGGAAATGTTAGGGAGAGGACGTGGCTGGCGTCTTCTCCGTTTATTAATGTTGCTGCAAATATTTGTGCTTATTGCTTAATTGTGGGGACTGGGGAGCAGCTGTATTATATAGGAGGAGTACAGTGCAGAGTTTTGCTGATCAGTGACCACCAGTTTTATCCGTTCTCTGCCTGAAAAATGCTCCATATCTGTGCTCAGTGTGCTGCATATATCTGTGCTCACACTGCTTAATTGTGGGGACTGGGGAGCAGCTGTATTATATAGGAGGAGTACAGTGCAGAGTTTTGCTGACCAGTGACCACCAGTTTTATCCGTTCTCTGCCTAAAAAACGCTCCATATCTGTGCTCAGTGTGCTGCATATATCTGTGCTCACACTGCTTTATTGTGGGGACTGGGGACCAGCAGTATTATATAGGAGGAGTACAGTGCAGAGTTTTGCTGACCAGTGACCACCAGTATTATACGTTGTCTGCCTGAAAAACGCTCCATATCTGTGCTCAGTGTGCTGCATATATCTGTGCTCACACTGCTTTATTGTGGGGACTGGGGACCAGCAGTATTATATAGGAGGAGTACAGTGCAGAGTTTTGCTGACAGTGACCACCATTATATATAGCAGTACGGTACGGAAGGCCACTGCTCTACCTACCTCTGTGTCGTCAAGTATATTATCCATCTAGATTCTATACCTGTGGTGCATTTTAGTTTTGCAGTTTGCTGACAGTGACCACCAGTATATATATAGCAGTACGGTACGGAAGGCCACTGCTCTACCTACCTCTGTGTCGTCAAGTATACTATCCATCTAGATTCTATACCTGTGGTGCATTTTAGTTTTGCAGTTTGCTGACAGTGACCACCAGTATAAATAGCAGTACGGTACAGAAGGCCACTGATCTACCTACCTCTATGTCGTCAAGTATACTATCCATCTAGATTCTATACCTGTGGTGCATCTTAGTTTTGCAGTTTGCTGACAGTGACCACCAGTATATATAGCAGTACGGTACGGAAGGCCACTGCTCTACCTACCTCTGTGTCGTCAAGTATACTATCCATCTAGATTCTATACCTGTGGTGCATTTTAGTTTTGCAGTTTGCTGACAGTGACCACCAGTATATATAGCAGTACGGTACGGAAGGCCACTGCTCTACCTACCTCTGTGTCATCAAGTATACTATCCATCTAGATTCTATACCTGTGGTGCATTTTAGTTTTGCAGTTTGCTGACAGTGACCACCAGTATATATAGCAGTACGGTACGGAAGGCCACTGCTCTACCTACCTCTGTGTCGTCAAGTATACTATCCATCTAGATTCTATACCTGTGGTGCATTTTAGTTTTGCAGTTTGCTGACAGTGACCACCAGTATAAATAGCAGTACGGTACGGAAGGCCACTGCTCTACCAACCTCTGTGTCGTCAAGTATACTATCCATCTAGATTCTATACCTGTGGTGCATCTTAGTTTTGCAGTTTGCTGACAGTGACCACCAGTATATATAGCAGTACGGTACGGAAGGCCACTGCTCTACCTACCTCTGTGTCGTCAAGTATACTATCCATCTAGATTCTATACCTGTGGTGCATTTTAGTTTTGCAGTTTGCTGACAGTGACCACCAGTATATATAGCAGTACGGTACGGAAGGCCACTGCTCTACCTACCTCTGTGTCATCAAGTATACTATCCATCTAGATTCTATACCTGTGGTGCATTTTAGTTTTGCAGTTTGCTGACAGTGACCACCAGTATATATAGCAGTACGGTACGGAAGGCCACTGCTCTACCTACCTCTGTGTCGTCAAGTATACTATCCATCTAGATTCTATACCTGTGGTGCATTTTAGTTTTGCAGTTTGCTGACAGTGACCACCAGTATAAATAGCAGTACGGTACGGAAGGCCACTGCTCTACCAACCTCTGTGTCGTCAAGTATACTATCCATCTAGATTCTATACCTGTGGTGCATTTTAGTTTTGCAGTTTGCTGACAGTGACCACCAGTATATATAGCAGTACGGTACGGAAGGCCACTGCTCTACCTACCTCTGTGTCATCAAGTATACTACCCATCTAGATTCTATACCTGTGGTGCATTTTAGTTTTTGCAGTTTGCTGACAGTGACCACCAGTATTTATAGCAGTACGGTATGGAAGGCCACTGCTCTATCTACCTCTGTGTTGTCAAGTATACTATCCATCTAGATTCTATACCTGTGGTGCATTTTAGTTTTGCAGTTTGCTGACAGTGACAACCAGCATATATAGCAGTACGGTACGGAAGGCCACTGCTCTACCTACTTCTGTGTCATCAAGTATACTATCCATCTAGATTCTATACCTGTGGTGCATTTTAGTTTTGCAGTTTGCTGACAGTGACCACCAGTATATATAGCAGTACGGTACGGAAGGCCACTGCTCTACCTACCTATGTGTCATCAAGTTTACTATCCATCTAGATTCTATACCTGTGGTGCATTTTAGTTTTGCAGTTTGCTGACAGTGACCACCAGTATCTATAGCAGTACGGTACGGAAGGCCACTGCTCTACCTACCTCTGTGTCGTCAAGTATACTATCCATCTAGATTCTATACCTGTGGTGCATTTTAGTTTTGCAGTTTGCTGACAGTGACCACCAGTATATATAGCAGTACGGTACGGAAGGCCACTGCTCTACCTACCTCTGTGTCATTAAGTATACTATCCATCTAGATTCTATACCTGTGGTGCATTTTAGTTTTGCAGTTTGCTGACAGTGACCACCAGTATATATGGCAGTACGGTACGGAAGGCCACTGCTCTACCTACCTCTGTGTCGTCAAGTATACTATCCATCTAGATTCTATACCTGTGGTGCATTTTAGTTTTGCAGTTTGCTGACAGTGACCACCAGTATAAATAGCAGTACGGTACGGAAGGCCACTGCTCTACCTACCTCTGTGTCGTCAAGTATACTATCCATCTAGATTCTATACCTGTGGTGCATTTTAGTTTTGCAGTTTGCTGACAGTGACCACCAGTATATATAGCAGTACGGTACGGAAGGCCACTGCTCTACCTACCTCTGTGTCATCAAGTATACTATCCATCTAGATTCTATACCTGTGGTGCATTTTAGTTTTGCAGTTTGCTGACAGTGACCACCAGTATATATAGCAGTACAGTATGGTAGGCCACTGCTCTACCTACCTCTGTGTCGTCAAGTATACTATCCATCTAGATTCTATACCTGTGGTGCATTTTAGTTTTGCAGTTTGCTGACAGTGACCACCAGTATATATAGCAGTACGGTACAGAAGGCCACTGCTCTACCTACCTCTGTGTCGTCAAGTATACTATCCATCCATACCTGTGGTGCATTTCAGTTGTGCGCAGTATATATAGTAGTAGGCCATTGCTATTGATACTGGCATATAATTCCTCACATTAAAAAATGGAGAACAAAAATGTGGAGGTTAAAATAGGGAAAGATCAAGATCCACTTCCACCTCGTGCTGAAGCTGCTGCCACTAGTCATGGCCGAGACGATGAAATGCCATCAATGTCGTCTGCCAAGTCCGATGCCCAATGTCATAGTAGAAAGCATGTAAAATCCAAAAAACAAAAGTTCAGTAAAATGACCCAAAAATCAAAATTGAAAGCGTCTGATGAGAAGCGTAAACTTGTCAATATGCCATTTACGACACGGAGTGGCAAGGAACGGCTGAGGCCCTGGCCTATGTTCATGGCTAGTGGTTCAGATTCACATGAGGATGGAAGCACTCATCTTCTCGCTAGAAAAATGAAAAGACTTAAGCTGGCAAAAGCACAGCAAAGAACTGTGCGTTCTTCTAAATCACAAATCCCCAAGGAGAGTCCAATTGTGTCGGTTGCGATGCCTGACCTTCCCAACACTGGACGGGAAGAGCTTGCGCCTTCCACCATTTGCACGACCCCTGCAAGTGCTGGAAGGAGCACCCGCAGGCCAGTTCCTGATAGTCAAATTGAAGATGTCACTGTTGAAGTACACCAGGATGAGGATATGGGTGTTGCTGGCGCTGGGGAGGAAATTGACAAGGAAGATTCTGATGGTGAGGTGGTTTGTTTAAGTCAGGCACCCGGGGAGACACCTGTTGTCCGTGAGACGATTATGGCCATTGACATGCCTGGTCAAAATACAAAAAAAATCACCTCTTCGGTGTGGAATTATTTCAACACAAATGCGGACAAAAGGTGTCAAGCCATGTGTTGCCTTTGTCAAGCTGTAATAAGTAGGGGTAAGGACGTTAACCACCTAGGAACATCCTCCCTTATACGTCACCTGGAGCGCATTCATCAGAAGTCAGTGACAAGTTCAAAAACTTTGGATGACAGCGGAAGCAGTCCACTGACCACTAAATCCCTTCCTCTTGTAACCAAGCTCCTGCAAACCACACCACCAACTCCCTCAGTGTCAATTTCCACCTTACACAGGAAAGCCAATAGTCCTGCAGGCCATGTCACTGGCAAGTCTGACGAGTCCTCTCCTGCCTGGGATTCCTCCGATGCATCCTCCTTCACATTCTCCCGCAACTGGGGGTGCGAGGAAAAGGCTAAGAATTCCGAGCCCACCCGCTGACGGTGATGCAGAGCAGTCTGGAGCGAGTGCTGACATCTGGTCCGGACTGAAGGACCTGCCAACTATTACTGACATGTCGTCTACTGTCACTGCATATGATTCTGTCACCATTGAACGAATGGTGGAGGATTATATGAGTGACCGCATCCAAGTAGGCACGTCAGACAGTCCGTACGTATACTGGCAGGAAAAAGAGGCAATTTGGAGGCCTTTGCACAAACTGGCTTTATTCTACCTAAGTTGCCCTCCCTCCAGTGTGTACTCCGAAAGAGTGTTTAGTGCAGCCGCTCACCTTGTCAGCTATCGGCGTACGAGGTTACTTCCAGAAAATGTGGAGAAGATGATGTTCATCAAAATGAATTATAATCAATTCCTCCGTGGAGACATTCACCAGCAATTGCCTCCAGAAAGTACACAGGGATCTGAGATGGTGGATTCCAGTGCGGATGAATTAATAATCTGTGAGGAGGGGGATGTACACAGTGAAAGGGGTGAGGAATCAGAGGATGATGATGAGGTGGACATCTTGCCTCTGTAGAGCCAGTTTGTGCAAGGAGAGATTGATTGCTTCTTTTTTGGTAGGGGCCCAAACCAACCAGTCATTTCAGTCTCAGTCGTGTGGCAGACCCTGTCGCTGAAATGATGGGTTCGTTAAAGTGTGAATGTCCTGTTTATACAACATAAGGGTGGGTGGGAGGGCCCAAGGGCAATTCCATCTTGCACCTCTTTTTTCTTTCATTTTTCTTTGCATCATGTGCTGTTTGGGGACAATTTTTTTGAAGGGCCATCCTGTCTGACACTGCAGTGCCACTCCTAGATGGGCCAGGTGTTTGTGTCGGCCACTTGTGTCGCTTAGCTTAGTCACACAGCGACCTTGGTGCACCTCTTTTTTTCTTTGCATCATGTGCTGTTTGGGGACAATTTTTTTGAAGTGCCATCCTGCCTGACACTGCAGTGCCACTCCTAGATGGGCCAGGTGTTTGTGTCGGCCACTTGTGTCGCTTAGCTTAGCCATCCAGCGAATTTGGTGCAAATTTTAGGACTAAAAATAATATTGTGAGGTGTGAGGTGTTCAGAATAGACTGAAACTGAGTGTAAATTATGGTTATTGCGGTTAATAATACTATGGGATCAAAATGACCCCCAAATTCTATGATTTAAGCTGTTTTTGAGGGTTTTTTGTAAAAAAACACCCGAATCCAAAACACACCCGAATCCGACAAAAAAATTTCAGGGAGGTTTTGGCAAAACGCGTCCGAATCCAAAACACTGCCGCGGAACCGAATCCAAAACCAAAACCCGAAAAATTTCCGGTGCACATCTCTACAAAGAATACACTTTGGTTGAGTATTGCCTTGAGAATAGTTAATGGTAATGACAAGCACAAAAAAACATTGGTTATGGGATATTAGAAAGTACTCAATGAAATAAAATAAAATTCCATGAATTCTGCATAGTGATGGGAACCTTGTACAATGGAAAAGAAACCCTACATAAATGTTTTGAACTCCAATATACACTATTGTGAGTAACCATTAATTACATTTATCTCCTATATATTTGCCTACATCTGTGACTCTGTGCCTGCCCGTAACGCTGGGCGGAGTCACAGATCTGGGCGGAGTCACAGATCGAGGAGAGGATGCAGGGCAAAATCAGGAGATAGCTGCGCTGGATGCAGGGCAGGTAATAATTATTACACGTCCTGCCTGCGATTCCCCGTCCCGGCACGCTCCTCCTGGCTCCTGCACACGGGGGCAAGGGGGCAACTCGCTCCCCCCAAATCATGAGAGAGGCGCCATTCACCTGGACCCACAACCTGTGCCAAAGCTTCAGCGCTGCCTGCGCTGTATTAGCACTGCAGCGGTGAAGCTGCCTTCCCCTGTGTGCTCTGGCCGGCACGACGCGTACACGGGCTTTGCAAGCCGCGTAGAGCGCCGGTCAGTGGAGGGAACCGCTGCTCAGTGAGTGAGTCACCTTCACTCACTGTACAGCGTGCCGGCGCCCGCCCGCCAGATCCCGGCGGCTCAACCGTGATGTGCCTCCTCTGCCCAGCCCTCCTCTCCTGCCTGCCTGCCTGTATGTCTGGCCACACACCGCGGCTCCCTGCAGCTCCATGATGACAGTCCCCCTCTGCCCGGCCCTCCACTCCCGTGGCTCACACTGACTAGACACAGGTTAGAGGGGTCTGGGGGAAGGGAACATGAGATGACCTGCTGTGGGACACAAATTCAAAGAGCTGCAGGAGGGACAGGGAGCTGGGACCATGCCAGAGAAGATCTCTCTCCCTTCTCTCTCACCCACCCCCCCCCCTTCACTCTCTCACCCCCTCTCTCTCTCTCTCTACCCCCTCTCTCACTCCCCCCCTTCACTCTCTCACCCTCCTCCCTCTCTCTCTCTCCCCCACCCCCTTCTCTTTTTCTCTCTCCCCTCCTGTGTAATGTAAGGGACGCTACTGTGCGGTGTAACGTGACGGACGCTTCTGTGCGGTGTAACGTGAAGGACGCTACTGTGCTGTGTAATGTAACGGACGCTACTGTGCTGTGTAATGTAACGGACGCTACTGTGCTGTGTAATGTAACGGACGCTACTGTGCTGTGTAATGTAACGGACGCTACTGTGCGGTGTAACGTGACGGACGCTACTGTGCTGTGTAATGTAACGGACGCTACTGTGCTGTGTAATGTAACGGACGCTACTGTGCGGTGTAACGTGACGGACGCTACTGTGCTGTGTAATGTGACGGACGCTACTGTGCGGTGTAATGTGACGGACGCTACTGTGCTGTGTAATGTGACTGACGCTACTGTGCGGTGTAACGTGACGGACGCTACTGTGCTGTGTAATGTAACGGACGCTACTGTGCGGTGTAACGTGACGGACGCTACTGTGCTGTGTAATGTAACGGACGCTACTGTGCGGTGTAACGTGACGGACGCTACTGTGCTGTGTAATGTGACGGACGCTACTGTGCTGTGTAATGTGACGGACGCTACTGTGCTGTGTAATGTGACGGACGCTACTGTGCGGTGTAATGTGACGGACGCTACTGTGCTGTGTAATGTGACGGACGCTACTGTGCTGTGTAATGTGACGGACGCTACTGTGCTGTGTAATGTGACGGACGCTACTGTGCGGTGTAATGTGACGGACGCTACTGTGCGGTGTAATGTGACGGACGCTACTGTGCGGTGTAATGTGACTGACGGACGCTACTGTGCGGAGTAATGTGACGGACGCTACTGTGCGGTGTAACGTGACGGACGCTACTGTGCGGTGTAACGTGACGGACGCTACTGTGCGGTGTAACGTGACGGACGCTACTGTGCTGTGTAACGTGACGGACGCTACTGTGCGGTGTAACGTGACGGACGCTACTGTGCGGTGTAACGTGACGGACGCTACTGTGCGGTGTAACGTGACGGACGCTACTGTGCGGTGTAACGTAACGGACGCTACTGTGCGGTGTAACGTGAAAGACGCTACTGTGCTGTGTAACGTGACGGACGCTACTGTGCGGTGTAACGTGACGGACGCTACTGTGCGGTGTAACGTGACGGACGCTACTGTGCGGTGTAACGTGAAAGACGCTACTGTGCTGTGTAACGTGACGGACGCTACTGTGCGGTGTAACGTGACGGACGCTACTGTGCGGTGTAACGTGACGGACGCTACTGTGCGGTGTAACGTGACGGACGCTACTGTGCGGTGTAACGTGATGGACGCTACTGTGCGGTGTAATGTGACGGACGCTACTGTGCGGTGTAATGTGATGGACGCTACTGTGCGGTGTAATGTGACTGACGGACGCTACTGTGCGGAGTAATGTGACGAACGCTACTGTGCGGTGTAACGTGACGGACGCTACTGTGCGGTGTAACGTGACGGACGCTACTGTGCGGTGTAACGTGACGGACGCTACTGTGCGGTGTAACGTGACGGACGCTACTGTGACACCCTCCAACATCCACAGCCCACCTCTCCACCACATGCAGCACCTTGGACACCATCCGCAGCCGCTACCAGTGAGTCCCTGAATCAGGGGTGATCAGCTGCACGGAGAGGCACCTCCACCTCACTGCACCCACCCTCTTTTCAAGCCCCTCCATTCCCACACTGAACTTACACCTACATTCTGTACATCGTGCCCTGCAGCCACTGTTCACGCCGTCGCAAGGGGCTACGCCCTCTTCACCATCGCATGCCCTTTTGTTGTGCAATATTTAATCACTAACAAAACTAGGAATGCTGGTAATTCTCTATAATACAAATATTGTACACCAGAAAGGCGTGCAGGGGTTAACGGGGCGTAGCCCCTTGCGACGATGTGAAGAGCGCCCGTAGGGCGCGATGAATCACCTAGTTTAAAATAATATAACAGATTAAGCACTTCTGCTGTATTCTACGTGTGACAGAAATTCTGTGACTATGAAGATTAGAAAGTTTACATGCCAAGACATGGATGAGCCATAGCCTACATATGGTAATTGTATAGCCACCTGGAAATGTATGAAGACATCCACTGGCGGCTATGCAGATCCAAGCAACTGTGTACAAACACGTAGCAGTGGTCGCAGGCAGCCGATAATCACTTAAAATTACGTACATCTCTGAATCAGGCCATTTCTTAGGTTTAAATTATTACAATGACAGCAGAAATTGGATACACAAATGTAATTTATTCAACCAACTGGTGAGAGCATGAGGCTGTACCTAATCAACTAGTTCTAAGAATTTAACTACCACCATTAAATATATATATATGGACAGAGGTGTGGCACTTAAATAAAATAGGATTTTAATTACCTACCGGCATATCCTGTTCTTGTAGTCCGTAGAGCAGGGCTGGCCAAACCGGTCCTCGAGATCTACCAACGGTTCACATTTTCCAGACCACCTAGCTGGTGCACAGGTGTAGTCATTACTAATTAAGATGTGCTGCATTCATTCCTAACTGACAATTCTACAGATCTCCAGGAGGCTTTGAAAACATGAACTGTTGGTAGATCTCGAGGACCGATTTGGCCAGCCCTGCCGTAGAGGATGCTGGGGTCCACATTAGTACCATGGGGTATAGACAGGTCCCTTGGGAGCCATGGGCACTTTAAGAGTTTAATAGTGTGGGCTGGCTCTTCCCTCTATGCCCCTCCTACTAGACTCAGTCTAGAAACCGTGCCCGAGGAGACAGACATACTTCGAGAGAAGGAAATACACAGATAGTGGTGAGAATCACACCAGTTCACACATAACAACAGAAAACCAAGCTAACCAGCTTGAAACAAGTCAGCAATGGCTGAACACCAGTACTTAACCAAGTAACAATGCAGTACTTTCTCTTACGTCCTAGAGGATGCTGGGGTCCACATTAGTACCATGAGGATGTACCAAAGCTACCAGTACGGGAGGGAGAGCGCAGAGGCTCCTGCAGAACTGATTGACCAAACTTTAGGTCCTCAGAGGCCAAAGTATCAAACTTGTAGAACTTAGCAAACGTGTTCGAACCTGACCAAGTAGCCGTTTAGCAAAGTTGTAAAGCCGAGACACCCTGGGCAGCCGCCCAGGAAGAACCCACTTTACGAGTAGAGTGAGCCTTAACGGATTTTGGACACGGCAAGCCTGCCATAGAATAAGCATGCTGGATAGTACACCTGATCCAGCGAGAAATCGTCTGCTTAGAAGCAGGCCACCCAACCTTGTTGGGATCATAAAGGACAAACAAAGCATCCGACTTTCTGTGACGAGAAGTTCTCTTCACATAAATCTTCAAAGCCCTTACATCCAAGGATTTTGAAGTAATTGAGGAGTCAGTAGTCGCTGGCACAATAGGTTGGTTGATATGAAAAGCTGACACAACCTTCAGAAGAAATTGCTGACGTGTCCTGAGCTCAGCTTTATCTTCATGGAACATCAAGTAGGGGCTCTTGCAGGACAATGCCCCCAATTCCGACACACATCTAGCAGATGCCAATGCCAATAGTGTGACTGCCTTCCAAGTAAGAAACTTGACATCATCCTCCTGTAAAGGTTCAAACCAATCCGACTGCAGGAACTGCAGCACCACATTAAGATCGCAAGGTGCCGTAGGAGGCACAAAGGGAGGCTGGATGTGCAGATCCCCTTTCAAGAAAGTCTGAACCTCAGGGAGGACAGCCAATTGTTTCTGGAAGAAAATGGATAAGGCCGAAATCTGGACTTTTATGGAGCCCAAACGCAGGCCCACATCCACACCTGCTTGCAGAAAGAGGAGAAACCGTCCTAGTTGAAACTCCACGGTAGGAAGCTTCTTGGATTCACACAAGACACGTACCTTTGCCATGGTAGTGTTTAGACGTTACTCCTTTCCTAGCCTGTATCAGTGTAGTAATAGCTTTGTTCAGAATGCCCTTCTGAGCTAAGATCTGGCGTTCAACCTCCATGCCATCAAACGTAGCCATGGTAAGCTAAAGTGATGGATAAAGGTGGAGCCATGGATATAGCGTATCTAGACTTTAGTATGGCTTTTGACACTGTTCCACATCGCAGACTGCTAAATAAACTTGAAAGTTTGGGATTGGATATTAGGATTATTGAATGGATAAGATCTTGGTTGAAGGATAGAAAACAGAGAGTTGTGGAAAATGGAGTGCATTCACAGGAGTGAAATGTTACCAGTGGAGTACCCCAGGGATCTGTACTTGGACTAGTGCTTTTTAATATCTTTATTGGTGACATTGCAAATGGCATTAAAGGGAAATTATGCCTTTTAGCAGATGACACAAAGGTATGCAACAGGGTAGACACACCAGGTGGGGTAAAACAAATGACTGAGGATCTAGGTAGACTAGAGGAATGGTCAAGAGTGTGGCAATTACAGTTTAATACAAAAAAATGCAAAATCATGCACTTGGGTCTCAAAAATCAAAAGGCTATATATAGTATTAATGGCACTATACTGGAAACTACTGAGGAGGAAAGGGATCTAGGAGTCACTATTTCAGATGACTTAAAGGCAGGTAATCAATGTAACAAAGCAATGAGGAAGGCTAGTCAGATGCTTGGCTGCATTGGGAGAGGAATTAGCAGCAGAAAGAAAGAAGTAATAATGCCACTGTATAGGTCATTCGTACGGCCTCATCTAGAATACTGTGTTCAATTCTGGAGGCCATATCTTCAAAAGGATATTAATACATTAGAAACTGTACAAAGAAGTGCAACTAAATGGTGCATGGCCTACATCACAAAACATACCCAGAAAGACTAAGAAATCTCAATATGTATAGTTTGGAGCAGAGAAGGGAAAGGGGGGACATGATAGAAACTTTCAAATATATCAAGGATTTTAACAAAGTCCAGAAGGGAAACATTCTCCAAATGAAAAGAAGCAATAGGACACGAGGACATGCACTGAGACTGGAGGGGGGGGGGGGGGGTCAGGGGAAATTTGCGGAAAAAATTACTTCACAGAAAGGGTAGTGGACTAGTGGAATAGCCTCCCATCAGAGGTGGTAGAGGCTAAGACAGTAGAGCAATTTAAAAATGCTTGGGATAGACATAAGGATATCCTTACAAAGAAATAAGGATCAAATAAGGTTAGAGATAAAAATAATGTAAAAAAAAAAAAAGGGGCAGACTAGATGGGCCAAGTGGTTCCTATCTGCTGACAAATTCTATGTTTCTATGTAAGTCTTGATAAGCGAATGGCCCCTGTTGCAGAAGGTCCTCTCGAAGAGGAAGAGGCCTCGGATCTTCCAGCAGTAACTCCAGAAGATCCGCATACCAAGCCCTTTTTGGCCAGTCCGGAGCAATGAGGATCACCTGAACTCTTGTTCTTTTGATTAGTTTGAGAATCCCTGGGATGAGTGGAAGTGGAGGGAACACATACACTGACTTGAACACCCATGGAGTTACCAGGGCATCCACTGCCACTGCCTGTGGGTCCCTCAACCTTGAACAGTACCTCCAAAGCTTCTTGTTGAGGTGGGAGGCCATCATGTCTATTTGAGATACGCCCCAAAGACTTGTCACCTCTGCGAACACCTCTGGGTGAAGGCCCCACTCTCCCGGATGGAGATCGTGTCTGCTGAGGAAGTCGGCTTCCCAGTTGTCCACTCCCGGAATGAAGACTGCTGACAGCACCACCGCGTACTTTTACGCCCAGAGGATGATTCGTGTTACCTCTGACATTGCAGCTATGCTCTTCGTTCCGCCTTGTCGGTTTATATAGGCCACCGTCGTTACATTGTCCGTCTGAACCTGAATGTCCTGATCTTTCAGAAGATGTGCCGCTTGTAGAAGACCGTTGTACACGGCCCTTAGTTCCAGAATGTTTATTGGAAGGATGGATTCCAGACTTGACCACCTTCCTTGGAAGTTTTTCCCCTTGGGTGACTGCTCCCCATCCTCTGAGACTTGCATCCGTGGTTAGGAGGATCCAATCCTGAATCCCGAACCTGCGGCCCTCCAGTAGGTGAGAAGTTTGCAGCCACCAGAGGAGCGAGAATCTGGCTTTCGGCAACAGACGTATCCTCTGGTGCATGTAAAGAGGAGATCCCGACCATTTGTCCAGGAGATCCAGTTGGAAGGGTCGTGCATGAAATCTTCCGTACTGTAGAGCCTCATAGGAGGCCACCATTTTCCTCAGAAGGTGAATGCACTGATGAACCGACACTCGGGCTGGCTTCAGGACATCCCGGAGCATTGTGTGAATCACCAATGCTTTTTCCTCCGGTAGAAAAGTCCTCTGAACTTCGGTGTCGAGAAACATCCCCAGGAAGGACAGTCTCCTTGTCGGCTCCAAATGCGACTTTGGAAGATTCAGGATCCATCCATGATCCTGGAGAAGTTGAATCGAGAGATCAATGCTCTGTAACAATTTCTCACTGGGAGATGCTTTTATCAGCAGGTCATCCAGATAAGGAATTATGTTCACACCCTGCTTGCGGAGGAGTAGCATCATTTCTGCCATGACCTTGGTGAACACCCTCAGCACCGTGGAGAGGCCAAATGATAGTGCCTGGAATTGATAGTGACAGTCCAGTAGCGCAAATCTTAGATAAGCCTGGGGAGGCTGCCAGATCAGAATGTGAAGGTACGCATCCTTGATATCTAGGGATACCAGAAACTCCCCCTCCTCCAGACCTGAGATCACCGGTCTCAGAGACTCCATTTTGAACATGAATTCACCCAAATAAGGGTTCAATGACTTTAGGTTCAAGATTGGCCAGACCGAACCATCCTGTTTCGGTACCACAAACAGGTTTGAGTAACAACCCTTGTTTGTTAGGTTAGGTGGAACTGAAACAATGACATTTGACCTTAGCAATTTTTGAATGGCTTCCTGTAGGAAAGCACTTTCTGTCAGCGAAGCTGGTAAGCCTGATTTGAAAAATCTGTGAGGCGGGAGTTCTTGGAACTCCAGTCTGTACCCCTGAGTAACAATATCTTGTACCCAGGTTTCCAGGCCTGATGACGCCCAGACGTGACTGAAATTCCTTAGTCTTGCTCCCACCTGCCCGATCTCCAGGCTAGTAGGTCCACTGTCATGCCGAGGATTTGGAGGAAGCAGAAACAGGTTTCTGTTCCTGGGAACCTGTTGGTGCAGGTTTTCTGGATTTCCCCCCAACCTCCTCTAAAGAAAGTGGAAGGGGATTTGGACTTTTTAACTTTCACGGTTCGAAAGGACTGCATAAGATTTCCTAGTCTGTGGTGTTGCAGAGGGAAGAAAGGTAGACTTACCCGCAGTTGCCGTGGAGATCCATGCATCTAATGCTTCCCCAAACAGAGCCTGACCAGTGAAGGGTAGGTTCTCCACACTTTTCTTGGATTCTGCATCCGCCGACCATTGGCGCAGCCAGAGTCCCCTGCGTGCTGAGACCACCATGGCAGAAGCCCTCGCATTAAGATGTCCCAGGTCCTTCATGGCTTCCACCATGAAACCCACAGAATCCTGTATGCGACGTAAAAACAATTCAATACCACTTCTATCCATGGAATCTAATTCTTCTAGTAAAGTGCCTGACCACTTTACTATAGCTTTAGAAATCCATGCACAAGCAATAGTGGGTCTTAAAGCTACTCCATTAGCTGTGTATAGTGATTTGAGAGTAGTCTCAATCTTGCCGTCTGCCGGTTCTTTCAAAGTGGTGGACCCAGGGACAGGTAAAACCACCTTCTTAGGCAACCTAGATACAGAAGCGTCTACTACTGGCGGGTTTTCCCACTTTTTCCTGTCCTCCTCAGGGAACGGAAAAGCAATGAGAACCCTTTTTGGGATTTGGAAATTTTTTCTCTGGGTTTTCCCAGGATTTTTCAAACAATGCATTTAATTCCTTAGACGCAGGGAATGTAAGGGATGTTTTCTTATTGTCTGTAAAATAAGCCTCCTCTACCTGCTCAGGTGTTTTCTCAGTAATGTGTAAAATGTCCCTAATGGCCTCAATCATAAGTTGCACCCCCTTAGCAAGGGATGCTCTCCCCCCTGCATATCCCCATCACCTGTATCAGAGTCGGTATCTGTGCCAACTTGCATTATCTGGGCAAGAGCCCGCTTCTTTGGGTGAATAGGGGGTGACCTAGATGATGTATTGGGATCTGAACATTGCAAGCCTCTACAGAATTTCTCAAAACCTGTGTTTGTTTCTCATTATCTGACATCCAAGATGAAATCTGAGATATCATTCCCCTTAAGGAATCCACCCATGGAGGTTCAGATTCAGAGGGCTGGGAAAGCACATTGCAGTCCTGCGTACATGGAATAGACTCATCAGGTGACGAAAGACACTCTGCTGCACAAGAGACATACTGTATTTCCTAGACTTGGTAATGTGATCTATATAGCAACACACACACAGGAAAATGTCAGCCACAGTTTCCACCAGAGTACTTTCAGAGAGTCACAGAGTATAAGGAGCCAGCCACACAGCGCTCCAATAGGCAGTGTAATATACAATAAGCCCAGCGCTGATATAACACCTTAATGGGTTAATATATAAATATATAACACTCTCCCCCCCTGTCTATAACACCCTGGTACAGCAGAGGTAAGCTGGAGTTATGTGGAGGGCAGCGCTTCCTGGCAGCTTCTGTCTCTGTGATCTGCAGGGAGAAAATGGCACTGGTGAGTGCTGGATCCGCTCTGAGGAGAAGCCCCGCCCCCTGTAATGGTGCGTCTTCCCACACTTATATTTTTATACTGGCCTGAGGTACCTTGCTGCTAACAGCGGGATTAGCCCCTGTTAGTGTAGTATGACCAGTTTTAGGGTATGTTGCAGCCCAGGATGCCCCTCACAGCGCCATACATCCATGTTGCTGAGCCACCGGAGCGCAGCCTGACAGGACTGCGCTCTCACCCTTGTGCCGCCATTACCACCGGCGACCCACTTACCAGGCTGCCGGCATCATACTCACCACTCTTCTATCTTCTGGCTCTGTTAAGGGGTGGCGGACGTGCTGCAGGAGTGAGCGGTCACCTCGGGTTCTTGTGATCATCACCCTCAGGAGCTCAGTGTCCTGTCAGCGGAGATAGAGAGCCATTAACCTCTAGGGTTGGTTCCTACTCACCCCATAAGTCCCACGAAGCAGGGAGGCTGTTGCCAGCAGCCTCCCTGTACCTAACTCTTTAAAAAAAAAAAAAAACTAGAAAAATTCCTAGGAGCTCCCCTAGGTGTGACCGGCTCCACCGGGCACATTTTCTAAACTGAGTCTGGTAGGAGGGGCATAGAGGGAGGAGTCAGCCCACACTATTAAACTCATAAAGTGTCCATGGCTCTCAAGGGACCAGTCTATACTCCATGGTACTAATGTGGACCCCAGCATCCTCTAGGACGTAAGACAAATCAAAATTAAAGCAGCATTTGGTAACAATGTTTCAATGCCTTTATTACCGTGGCATTTTAATCAGAATGCCACGGTAATAAAGGTATTGAAACGTTGCTACCAATTGCTGCTTTAATTTTGATCTATTGGAGTGCCGCACCTCTCTCCATCTGTCCAGGGTCGGACTGGCCCACAGGAGTACCAGGGAAAGACTGGTAGGCCCCACTGCCTGAGGGCCCACTCCTTCCTCTAGCGATCAGTTTCCAGACTGTGCACTTGTATTATACATGGTAGATATGTTGCATTAAACTGCACAAGACAATTGTGTATTTCAATCCTCTGTGGAGGCTGGCCACACACCCCTTGTATACTGGCCACACCCCTAAGTATGGGCCCCTATTACTGCATTCCCCCGGTGGGCCCTTCATGCACACTGCATCTGTCCATCTCCTCTCTGTGAAGGCACCCGGCATAAGGATACAGTAAGTGGCTGTGCCAGACCCACCTGCTTCCTATATATATATATAATGCCAGAAGGGCCATTGAGCTGATGGGACTGTACTGTCTCCATGGAAATGGGGGCGTGCCACGAGTCTACACACCCCTGACTTGCGGCACGCCCCTGTTGACACACACACACACACACATAAATATATATAAATGCACATCTTTTCTACATTGTCTTTTAATAAGAATAAAAACAGGTACACTTTCTCAATATGAAAACAGCATGCTGCTTTGCCATCTCATGGCACTATCAGTCAATCAGTCTTACCTGGAGGGAATGAACACACTTCCAGGAACCGCTCTATCTGGCCGAACCAATCCTCGATCTTAGAAGCCATTGCGTCCCAAGCCCAGGGCGAAAGAGTGGCTTGTGCGATATACTTAACCATTTTGTGCACTTGATTGTGCCTGGAGAAGGAAAAAGTATTTTAAAGGAAGTTGCGGCATGAAATGATAATTACAGTCTTTGCCTTTATTGACTTTTGCGCAATATGAAACTTTGGTTATTGATAACCTTTATATATTTCTTCTGGGCTATTAATTAAATGTTATAAGTTTCAAACACAATACAAGACAATTGAAATTGTTTGGGACACCACCAAATTCTGGTCCCTTTATCTCCGGTGATAAAATGCAGATAATACAAACACTAATGTTACTTATAGTGTAGAACATTTTGATCCTATTATATATCTTAATGACATTTTATAGTAGATATACATCAAAACGTCTTGAAACAACTCATCTTTATGGTCTTTTAATTGTGCCCTTCACATCTGGATTTCTCTTCTACATTTATATCAATGGTATCCAAGAAGTATGTGCTTCTTTGTCACTCCAGATGATTTCACAGACAAGGATCTCATAGTATAATGAAAACCCTTCCAAAAAAAGTCACCCAAAATTCAGGGCCCAAGGCCATTCATTGTGTAGTATAACAGTTATATAATAAACTTAAATACTCATAAAAAAAATATTGACCACCAGTCACAACAGATGTTAACAGCAAGTCCGTGGTATCCCTAACCAGGGTGCAACCATGTTTTCAACGCCTAATCTGTAGTCTATTGACTATGGCAAGGGATGCCCATAAGATTTCAAAGTATCACCACCCTGAAGAAGTCATTTGTAATTAAATACTTTGGATAATAATAGTGACAACTACTGGCTGTACTACCACAGCAATACCCAATATGGTGGTCCAAACACTACATGATAATAGTGCTCACTTTGGGTCATACACTTCTGTATTGCTTCATGGTTATAACACATAGGTTATAACTTATAACACATAAATGTATACATTTCTAAATTGAGGGCTAAATCACCTGGAGGCACGCCAACATCCTCCAAATGGCACTACAGGAACCAGCATGCTTTCTAACTACTGATCCCATACATGCCTCTCAGAACAGTGATGCAAAAAAATGGCAAGCTGTTCAAGGTATCTGCCATTATCAAGTAGCCATTCAGGATTTAGTATGATATCCCGGCTGTCGGGATCCCAGCAATCAGGAGATTGATGCCGGAATCCTGACAGCTGGGATACTGGCGGAGAGCACACACACGCTTTGGGCCCGGTAGCAACCTTGGGTGCCACAGGGTTATATTCCCCCCTCGGGCGGTGCCGTGGACCACCACACAAGTGGAGATTCCAGCCAGCGGTTGGGATTCCGACCGCTGGTATTTTACCAGGTGTCGAGGTTCTGGCATCGGTGTCCTGACAGCCGGGATCCCGACAGCCAGTAAAAGTGAATGCCTCCCACATAAACAAGTTTATGACCCAAAGTGGGTACTATTATCACATAGTGTTCATTATAGTGTGCACAGCAACAAGCAGATCCACTAGGAACTTGTGCCTGGTTATAAAATGTCTGTTGTTGTGACTGATGGTATTTGTAGTGTAGATCTATGTCTTAAGGGTCTATTCATGATGCAGTGAAAAGAGTGGAGAAGTGAACCAGTGGTGAAGTTGCCCATGGCTACCAATCAGCTGCTCTGTATAATTGTAAAGAATGCAAATTATAAATGTTACGTCAATGCTGATTGGTTGCCATGGGCAACTTCTCCACTGGCTCACTTCTCCACACTTTTCACTGCTTCATGAATAGAGCCCTCAGACACACTCACAATGAGAAGAGCACCAATCCATATCAGCCGAGATTCCGCAAACAGCCAAACACAAGAGGTTCACTAGCAGTTTCATAGCAATATTGACTGTCTTCATTATCATCATCATTTGCTATTTTGAGCTGCCTCTGACCACCGGCAAATAATGTGTCTTTACCTGGCATAAATTTTCTGTATTCAAAATCCCTCGACCCTTAATGTATTTGGCATACTTTAACAAGTCTCCAACCCACTCCAATTTGCTCATCCATGTGCATTTAGTAGCCAGTGACAGAACTATGGGCCTAATTCAGAGTTGATCGCAGCAGCATATTTGTTAGCAGTTGGGCAAAACCATGTGCACTGCAAAGGGGGGGCAGATATAACATGTGTAGAGAGAGTTAGATTTGGGTGGGGTATGTTCAAACTGAAATCTAAATTGCAGTGTAAAAATAAAGCAGACAGTATTTACTCTGCACAGAAACAATATAACCTACCCAAATCTAACTCTCTCTGCAAATGTTATATCTGCCCCCCCTCCCCCCGCAGTGCACATGGTTTTGCCCAACTGCTAACAAATTTGCTGCTGCGATCTACTCTGAATTACCCCCTATGCACAAACCAAGGGAGGAACTACCATAGGTGTAGGGAGTGCAGCTGCTATGGGGCCCAGAGCTGAGAGGGGCCCGCTTTCCCTGTCAAAGTTACATGTGCCACATACATTTTTCACCATTGGGTGCTACATAGGGGGCCTAATAGACATTTGGCTTGGGGCCTGCAATATACAGTATCTAGTTACGTCCCTGTACCTGATCATGTAATGTGGTATAAAACTGGAGGGCATTATAAATGTACATATTATGAATTGGGGCACTGTAACGTGGAACAATATGAACAAGAGGCATACAGTGTGGCATAAGATGAGCTGGGGGCACTGTAATGTGACATAATATGAACTGGGGACACTGTATGCCATAATGTGCATTGGGGGTACTGTGTTGCATAATGTGTTCTGACAGCCTTACAGCATGAACTAGAGCAACCATATTCATAATATTAACTAGGGCACAACTATTGTTCATAATATTAATTAGAGCACAACTATGGTTCAGAAAATGAACTAGGGCACTATTATGGGGAATTAAATTATCAACTGATGCAGAGAGGTATCTCTCTAGAAACATTGGGACCAGGGGCCTAATACAAGGTTGATTGCAAAACAAAATTTTCCTCTAATGGGCAAAACCATGAGCACTGCAGGTGGGGCAGATATAACGTGCAGAGAAAGTTAGATATGGTTGGGGTGTGTTCAAACTGAAACATAAATTGCAGTGTAAAAATAAAGCAGCCAGTATTTACCCTGCTCAGAAACAATATAACCCACCCAAATCTAACTCTCTCTGCACATGTTATATCTACCCCACCTGCAGTGTACATGTTTTTGCCCATTAGAGGAAACTGTTGTTTTGCAGCCAACTTTGAATTAGGTCCTATGTCTTTCTGTGCAATTAGCATAATGGCAGAATAGTAAATTCTGTATTTTCTTAAATTCTCTGGGGTTAGTGCTAATTTGTATGCATAGTATGAATGTGTTTACGCGTGTGTGTGTGTGTGTGTGTGTGTGTGTGTGTGTGTGTGTGTGTGTGTTTTGTGTGTAAAAATAATTCACACTCATCAAGACACAATCACTGTATGATGAAAGTATAAACAGCTGAAAAACAAATCTATTAAACGTTTTCACACACATGGGGGTTTATTTACTAAGATTCGTATATTTCAGAATCATGTTCAAGTTCAATCGCGACTGACATCGACAGTGTAAACTTGCAACTTTTTGAATTGATTACGACTCATTTACTAAGCGTTCGTATTCGTATTTTTTCAATCTTCCGATGTCGATGTCATTCGTGCTTTTCTGCTGTTGATTGCGGCCGCGTTTGCTATTTCGCGGCCGCGTTGGGTTTTTTTTTTACGACTGCGTCACAAGTCTGTTACGGCAGTGATTTGGAATTTGCTGCCGCGTTTTGACTTCTAAGTTTCGTTTACGTCACGCGGCCGTGATTGGTTGTATTCGTAAAGGAGGAGTGTCTGTGCATGTTACTATAAAAACGCCCCAAACACTCCGCACCTCGTGGGTTTAGCTAGTGGAGAGGAGAGAGGAAGGTGTATTTGGAGTTGGTGAGTTTGGTGGAGTTTTTGGTGGATTTGGAGAGGAGTTTGGTGATTGTTGAGTGCTGTACTGTGTGTGTTAGGAGTCTTGTGAACTTTGTAGTATTGTTTTTTCCCAGTTTGTAAGCTTTTTTGTCCTTGTTTTATTATTTCAGTCTTTTGTCATTGTTTGTGAGTGAGTGAGCGTGTGTTGGCTGTGTGGTGTGTAGTAGGAGTAGTGGAGGAGTGTGTTTTGTGTTTTCATTTTTCAGTGTTTTATGTTGTTTGTCATGTCCGACTCAGAGGTCAGTGTGGTGGCGGAGGTTAGTGAGGTGGAGGCTGGTAGTGAGGTGGAGGCTGGTAGTGAGGTGGAGGCTGGTAGTGAGGTGGAGGCTGGTAGTGAGGTGGAGGGGGGTAGTGAGAGGGAGGAGGTTAGTGAGGAGGAGGAGGAGGGGGTGCCTGTTGCTGGATTTTCCAGTGATAGTGATGGTGTTGTGGCTCCGCAGCCACGCACCACTACCAAGACTGGCAGGAATATAAAGTTCAGCTATGCTGAAAACATGGCGTTGGTACGTGAGCTGATGAAGCACCATCGCCAATTGTTTGGTCAGGATGCTGCCAGGGTGTCCTCCCGCAGGAAGTCTGCCCTGTGGGGGCAAGTTATACTTGCTGTAAATAGTGAGGGTGTGGTGAGGCGGACAGAGGACACGTGCCGCAAGCGATTTTACGATATTAAGCGGCGTGTCAAGGCCAAGATGGCCAAAGAGTCCAAATCTGCACGTAGAACCGGAGGTGGGCCACCTTTACGTGTAAGCTATCGGGACTGGGAGGAGCCTGTGCGGGCATTGATTCCTGGCGAGGTGGTGTCTGCTACTCATGTCCGGGATTCGGACCGACCCACGCAGGATGGTAAGTTTGTTTTGTATTATTGTTCTTAAAATGTGTGTTCAATTTCTTTAATGTAATTTTTAAAGTTTTAAGGATGTTTTTTTTTGCAAAAAACAGATTGCATGCCTATGCTCCCTTAAGGTGTGTTTGTTTTTTGAATGTGTTTTTTTGCTCCTTTTTTATTTTTTTATTTTTTTTTATAACAAAAACGTGCAGTTTTTTTAAATTATTTTTTTTTTTTTTTGGTGCAATTTTTTGCGATAATGCTTGAACATGTGTGTTTGTTTTAAAACCTCAAAATGTATTTGTTTTAAGTAAAAACTTAAAAGCGGGGCAATTTTTAAAACATTAAATTATTTTAAAATTGCCAAGTACTGAATCTCTGCAATATCTGAGTCCAAAATCTTTTAGGTATAAACTTTATTGTGTGCCACATCAAGTACATTTTGATATTCAACTAAAAATCATGAATATAGAAGCTCTTAAGCTTATTTTTTTTTTGGAAACCAAACCAAATAGATGCTTACAGTACATTAATGGTTTTCACTGGTTCATTTGACAAAAAACATGGTAATAATGTTGGGGTCACTTTTTCCACAGTCACACAGACCAGCCGCCCAGACAGGCCTCAGACCAGTCAGGATGATGGTGGTATTGCAGGTAAGTCTTCACTGTAGTCACATATTCTGAAAACACATAGAAGTACAAAATAATAATGCTAAATTTTGCACCTAGGTTCTGCTTCTGGAAGCCGACCTCCTGTAAGGCGCCCATCACAGGGCTTGGGACACTTACCCAGGAGGCCAACTAAGACACGGCGTCTTGGCTCTGATTCTGCACCTCCATCATCCCCACCCAGGCGAAGACTATCGGCAGTGTCACCCCAGCCACCACTGGCACTATTGGCGAGTTCGCAGAGTGATGAGCCCAGATCACCTCAGTTATCTGGTGAGTAAAAACATAAATTAAACACATAAGCAATAATATACACAGTACACTTAAGATGTTGTTAGTTGGTTTGGAGTTTACATGTTTTCCTCAACAAGCAATGTGATGTCACGTCTTCAATTGCTCAAGGTGCTTTATTAAAAATAGATAAGGTCTTAGTGGATGGTCTAGACAACCTATTTGTATGAAAAGAACAGATTTGAGTATACATTAAGCACACACACGTTCACATTTTTCAAAAATATGAAGACAAATAAATTTTGGGCCCAAAAAAAAAACCTATTACAGTGTTCACACATCGCCCCTGTCCAGTATGTAGATGGCTTACTTGCTCAGCTCCTCTGGACTATACAGGTAAGTAGTCTATATCGTGGTGAGGGGAGGGAATCTAACAGTGTAATGTTGTGGAGGGAAGTTAGTTAGGTGAGGAATATGCTAATTTGCCAATGTTTGCGCCTGTGTTGTTTTTTTTATCACAAAATGTTAACAATTTTTTAAGTTGCAAAAAACAAGAGCTACTAATGCAAAAATGTAGTTTTAGGAATGTAATAATGTGTTGCATTAGCCTTGACAAATTCTAAAAATTACAACATTGCATGTTGCCTACCCCATACAGAGCACAACCTGATGTCCGCCGAGGACCAGCAGGGACCAGAACAACAGCCATCCTTCACACTGCAATTAACAGCTGTGGATCCAAGCATGCCAATCCAGTTGCAGGATATACCCCAACCATCCAGCAGTCCACAACTGCCACAAGCTCCGCCCCCAAGCCAAATTCCGGACGATTTTTGGGCAAGTTGGACAAGCCAACAGGCCCAAAGCAATGCCACCCTGACCCAACATACACAACACCTTGCCAGTCTGCCCCATCATCTACCGCGTATTAGTCGCAACTCGGGCAGACTAATAGTACAAGTAGGGAGAATGGCTACCTCTATGGAGCAAATTAGGGCAGAAAACAGCCAAATGAATGCTAATTTATCCCGCATTATAGATGAACAACAGCGACATCAGCAGGCACTAGTTCAGATAATTCAACACAATCAAGTGGTGAATGAGGCCTTATCCAGGATTGTAGCCAGCCACACTGCTACAAACACTCAGCTGATTGCCAGTTTAAATAATCTGAGCAGCAATATTGCTATGATGGGTGCTCAGCAAGTTACCTCCAGCTCGGGAACCACGACCCCTGTTCAAACGCCAGTAACCTCCCCTGTCCGGCGTTCATCAAGAGCACGTGCCAGTGAGCCAGCACCCAGCACACACAAAAGAAAAAAATAACATAAAACTTTTTGTGCAAATAAATAAAAGAATTTGTTAAAAAAACACATTCCTGTGTCCGTCTCCAAAATTTAAGAAGCTGGTCTGTATGTATGTAGTTATGTTTTTCAAGGGTAATGACTGTAAATGTTTTGTTAGCATCAACTAAGCACAATGGACACACCACTATAAACAACAAACAGTAAGTAACAGAACACACAATAGAAAGTAGAGCAAAGTGTTTAGTGAAGGATAATTACAGCATAATAAAACTTACCTGTAAAATATCGCAGGATCACTTCTTGACGTACCTGCCTCCCTACAATTGTACTCACACTGTCACCAGATGTATCTAACTCCTCTGCTTGCTGACTGCTTTCTCCCTCACCATGTGCCAGATGTTGACTTAAACACAGATTATGGAGAAAACAGCAGCAGAACACAATTCGAGTCACCTTTGAGGGACTATACAACAAAAGGCCACCAGATTTATCAAGACACCGAAAACGTGACTTCAGCACCCCAAAACATCTTTCTATCACATTCCGCGTAGCCTTATGTGCATGATTATAACTGTGTTCAGCAGGAGAATCAGGTAGGGACAATGGAGTAAGGAGCCAAGAGTAGCAGCCGTAACCCCCATCACCTGAAAAACATATATAGTCAACATTAGGACATATGTTAGATTATTCTCTCACCTCCTCCAAAATCTAGGCTGTGGTTAAAAGACATACACACATAACATTTTCAACATACCCAACAGCCAGCCATCAGGCATTTGTCCCTCCTCAAATTTATCGAAGAGCGATGACTGACTGAGGATGAAGGAGTCATGGCAGGCACCAGGGTAACCTGCAACAACACTCATAATTTTTAAGTTTGCATCACAGACCACCTGGACATTAGTTGATTGATCCATATGCCTATTAGTATATATATACTGGCGGCCCTTAGGTGATCTCAGCTGAACGTGTGTGCAATCTATGGCCCCCAGCACATTGGGCATGCCAGCAAGCTCATAGAAAGCTACCCTGACAGCACTCCACTCCGACTCCTCAGTAGGGAAGCAGATTGAGGCTTTAATGTGTGGCTCCAACACATCCAAAACCTGAGTGGACATTAAATAAGCTAAGGTGAGTGTCATGTTAGGTATTCTCTACAATACTGTGGTGTTTCAACTTACACAAGCAACACTTAGCCATAACCGCATATGTATTTTTAGACTCACCTGCATCAAAGATTTTGAAAAGGTGGGCTGTGAGATCCCAATGACGTCGCCTGCCACAGCCTGGAAGCTCCCAGTAGCCATAAAGTGTAACACAGCCAGGAGTTTGTGTAGGCCTGAGACAGAGCGAGAGCGTGCTGTCTCAGGGTCTATGCCCAGTTTGACAAGGTCATACAGGTGAAAAATGTTGTTTCTATTTAGGCGGAACATCTGTATGACCCTATCATCGGACAATGCATTTAGGTTTAAACGACCTCTAAAAAAACGAGGCTGGCGCAGCCTCCGCGGTACCTGGACAACCTGTTGGCCATGTTCACTTACCTGGTCCTGATTCCTGGAATTCTCATGGAGCAGTCTAACGTATCCCACAGCCAACAAAAATCCATTGCCACACACCACAGCCGCCATTTCAGAGTGAGAGAAGTTCAGAATGTGCCTGAAACACTTTTATAGGGCCAAAAAAACAGGTGTGAGTAATGGATAATTCAGTTCACATGTAAACGCGGTTTTCAAAGGCTGGCGCGTTTTTTTTTAGGAAAAAAATGCGAATCGTAATTTTTCGCGGCCGCAAAACCATTTTCGCGGCAGCAAATACAATTACGAATGGTTAGTAAATGACCGAGATTCATACTTAAACAGGCGTAATTTGACCGATGGTGTATTCATTCGTAATTTTTCACTTGGACAAGAAAAAAAATACGAATAGCCTCATCACTGCCGTGATTACTGTTTAGTAAATGACCGAGATGCCACTTAGAACAAAAAACGCCATCACGGTCAAAATCGGGAGCTTAGTAAATATACCCCATGGCATAGATGTTATGTTCCAACAAGGTGCCATGCACGAACAGTCTCAGCACAGGATGGAAATTCTTGTTCTTGTGTACATATAATTACTCTCCCTGAGACTACAAACTGGATTTGTTCAGTGTTGTTAAAATATAGAAGGGTGCTGAAATGGTTGTCAGACAATGCAATATACAAAGAAATAAGATATTAAAAAAATTCTAAAAGTGCAACTGTGTATATGCTGTTTAAACATGTGGGAGTAAGAAGCTATGAAGGTAAAGCCTGCTTTTAATAGAGTAGAACACTGGACAGAGAATTCAATATGCCTTCAAATTAAGTGTATTGATCCGACTTCACAGGCATAGCAGGATTTTATCACACAGCATTAATCTATCACAGGGTTAAAAAACAGTGATTTTTTTTTTCCAATTTCCATTGCTGAGAAATGAAAATAAAAACAAATGATTGGGCTAGTATTTCTTTCTAATTTGCTGCATACTGTTTGAGGTACGTCTCTTGAATGAAACTACACGATTCGTTGAGGGCTAAAGAGAAAATAATTTTACACTGTGGTACTCAAAATGGGGGTCATTCCGAGTTGATCGCTAGCTGCCATTGTTCGCAGCGCAGCGATCAGGCTAAAAATCGGCATTACTGAGCATGCGTTTGCACCGCAATGCGCAAGTGCGATGTACGGGTACAAAGGCATTTGTTGTTTTGCACAGGTTCTAGCAAAGTTTTCAGTCGCACTGACGGCTGCAAGAAGATTGACAGGAAGGAGGTGTTTCTGGGTGTCAACTGACCATTTTCGGGATGGGTCTGCAAAAATGCAGGCGCGTCTGAAAAAACGCAGGCGTGGCTGGGCGTTCGCTGGGCGGGTTTATGACGTCAAATCCGAACACGAATAGGCTGAAGTGATCGCAAGTGCTGAGTAGGTTCAGAGCTACTCTGAAACTGCACAAACTGTTTTTGCAGAGCTCGGCTGCACAAGCGTTCGCACTTCTGCTAAGCTAATATACACCCACCAGTGGGCGGCGGCATAGCGTTTGCACGGCTGCTAAAACTAGCTAGCGAGCGATCAACTCGGAATGACCCTCAATGTCACAACTGATTGTTTTTGGGTGATACTCTGCTCTTATGCAATGCCTTGCAAAATGCAGGAGGGGCATAGGCTCATTTATGGTTGGATAGATTTGTGCACCCATTGTATAGTATGTAGGAAAAGAATCACACAACAAAAAGCATATTATGTTGAGTTGGAACATGTCTTAAGATGAATGCAAAAAAAAAAAAATAGCACTTGGGCCAGATGTACATCAGGCTTAAGGTGCATACACACTAGTGATGTGCACCGGAAATTTTTCGCGTTTTGTGTTTTGGTTTTGGGTTCGGTTCCGCGGCCGTGATTTGGATTCGGATGCGTTTTGGCAAAACCTCACCGAAAATTTTTTGTCGGATTCGGGTGTGTTTTGGATTCGGGTGTTTTTTTTTAAAAAAACGAAAAAACAGCTTAAATCATAGAATTTGGGGGTCATTTTGATCCCATAGTATTATTAACCTCAATAACCATAATTTCCACTCATTTCCAGTCTATTCTGAACACCTCACACCTCACAATATTATTTTTAGTCCTAAAATTTGCACCGAGGTCGCTGGATGGCTAAGCTAAGCGACACAAGTGGCCGACACAAACACCTTGCCCATCTAGGAGTGGCACTGCAGTGTCAGGCAGGATGGCCCTTCAAAAAAATAGTCCCCAAACAGCACATGATGCAAAGAAAAAAAGAGGTGCACCAAGGTGGCTGTGTGACTAACCTAAGCGACACAAGTGGCCGACACAAACACCTAGCCCATCTAGGAGTGGCACTGCAGTGTCAATCAAGACAGGATGGCCCTTCCAAAAAATTGTCCCCAAACAGCACATGATGCAAAGAAAAAAAGAGGCGCACCAAGGTCGCTGTGTGACTAAGCTAAGCGACACAAGTGGCCGACACAAACACCTAGCCCATCTAGGAGTGGCACTGCAGTGTCAGGCAGGATGGCCCTTCAAAAAAACACTCCCCAAACAGCACATGATGCAAAGAAAAATGAAAGAAAAAAGAGGTGCAAGATGGAATTGTCCTTGGGCCCTCCCACCCACCCTTATGTTGTATAAACAGGACATGCACACTTTTACGAACCCATCATTTCAGTGACAGGGTCTGCCACATGACTGTGACTAAAATGACTGGTTGGTTTGGGCCCCCACCAAAAAAGAAGCAATCAATCTCTCCTTGCACAAACTGGCTCTACAGAGGCAAGATGTCCACCTCATCATCATCCTCCGATTCCTCACCCCTTTCACTGTGTACATCCCCCTCCTCACAGATTATTAATTCGTCCCCACTGGAATCCACCATCTCAGGTCCCCGTGTACTTTCTGGAGGCAATTGCTGTTGGTGAATGTCTCCACGGAGGAATTGATTATAATTCATTTTAATGAACATCATCTTCTCCACATTTTCTGGAAGTAACCTCGTACGCCAATTGCTGACAAGGTGAGCGGCTGCACTAAACACTCTTTCGGAGTACACACTGGAGGGAGGGCAACTTAGGTAGAATAATGCCAGTTTCTGCAAGGGCCTCCAAATTGCCTCTTTTTCCTGCCAGTATACGTACGGACTGTCTGACGTGCCTACTTGGATGCGGTCACTCATATAATCCTCCACCATTCTTTCAATGGTGAGAGAATCATATGCAGTGACAGTAGACGACATGTCAGTAATCATTGCCAGGTCCTTCAGTCCGGACCAGATGTCAGCACTCGCTCCAGACTGCCCTGCATCACCGCCAGCGGGTGGGCTCGGAATTCTTAGCCTTTTCCTCGCACCCCCAGTTGCGGGAGAATGTGAAGGAGGAGATGGTGACGGGTCACGTTCCGCTTGACTTGACAATTTTCTCACCAGCAGGTCTTTGAACCTCTGCAGACTTGTGTCTGCCGGAAACAGAGATACAACGTAGGTTTTAAATCTAGGATCGAGCACGGTGGCCAAAATACAGTATAGTGCTCTGATTTCAACAGATTGACCACCCGTGAATCCTGGTTAAGCGAATTAAGGGCTCCATCCACAAGTCCCACATGCCTAGCGGAATCGCTCTGTTTTAGCTCCTCCTTCAATGTCTCCAGCTTCTTCTGCAAAAGCCTGATGAGGGGAATGACCTGACTCAGGCTGGCAGTGTCTGAACTGACTTCACGTGTGACAAGTTCAAAGGGTTGCAGAACCTTGCACAACGTTGAAATCATTCTCCACTGCGCTTGAGTCAGGTGCATTCCACCTCCTTTGCCTATATCGTGGCCAGATGTATAGGCTTGAATGGCCTTTTGCTGCTCCTCCATCCTCTGAAGCATATAGAGGGTTGAATTCCACCTCGTTACCACCTCTTGCTTCAGATGATGGCAGGGTAGGTTCAGGAATGTTTGGTGGTGCTCCAGTCTTCTGTACGCAGTGCATGAATGCCGAAAGTGGCCCGCAATTCTTCGGGCCACCGACAGCATCTCTTGCACGCCCCTGTCATTTTTTAAATAATTTTGCACCACCAAATTCAAGGTATGTGCAAAACATGGGACGTGATGGAATTTGCCCAGATGTAATGCACGCACAATATTGCTGGCGTTGTCCGATGTCACAAATCCCCAGGAGAGTCCAATTGGGGTAAGCCATTCTGCGATGATCTTCCTCAGTTGCCGTAAGAGGTTTTCAGCTGTGTGCCTATTCTGGAAAGCGGTGATACAAAGCGTAGCCTGCCTAGGAACGAGTTGGCGTTTGCGACATGCTGCTACTGGTGCCGCCGCTGCTGTTCTTGCTGCGGGAGGCAATACATCTACCCAGTGGGCTGTCACAGTCATATAGTCCTGAGTCTGCCCTGCTCCACTTGTCCACATGTCCGTGGTTAAGTGGACATTGGGTACAACTGCATTTTTTAGGACACTGGTGAGTCTTTTTCTGAGGTCTGTGTACATTTTCGGTATCGCCTGCCTAGAGAAATGGAACCTAGATGGTATTTGGTACCGGGGACACAGTACCTCAATCAAGTCTCTAGTTGGCTCTGAATTAACTATGGATACCGGAACCACGTTTCTCACCGCCCAGGCTGCCAAGGGTGACTGCTGTGATATTTCATCTTCCACGCAAAGGACTGTTGGACAGTCAATTGCTTACTGGAAGTAGTACAAGTGGTCTTCCGACTTCCTCTCTGGGATGACGATCGACTCCCAGCAGCAACAACAGCAGCGCCAGCAGCAGTAGGCGTACCACTCAAGGATGCATCGGAGGAATCCCAGGCAGGAGAGGACTCGTCAGACTTGACAGTGACATGGCCTGCAGGACTATTGGCTTTCCTGGGTAAGGAGGAAATTGACACTGAGGGAGTTGGTGGTGTGGTTTGCAGGAGCTTGGTTACAAGAGGAAGGGATTTAGTGGTCAGTGGACTGCTTCCGCTGTCACCCAAAGTTTTTGAACTTGTCACTGACTTATGATGAATGCTCTGCAGGTGACGTATAAGGGAGGATGTTCCGAGGTGGTTAACGTCCTTACCCCTACTTATTACAGCTTGACAAAGGCAACACATGGCTTGACACCTGTTGTCCGCATTTGTGTTGAAATAATTCCACACCGAAGAGCTAATTTTTTTTGTATTTTGACCAGGCATGTCAATGGCCATATTCCTCCCACGGACAACAGGTGTCTCCCCGGGTGCCTGACTTAAACAAACCACCTCACCATCAGAATCCTCCTTGTCAATTTCCTCCCCAGCGCCAGCAACACCCATATCCTCATCCTGGAGTACTTCAACAGTGACATCTTCAATTTGACTATCAGGAACTGGACTGCAGGTGCTCCTTCCAGCACTTGCAGGGGGCGTGCAAATGGTGGAAGGCGCAAGCTCTTCCCGTCCAGTGTTGGGAAGGTCAGGCATCGCAACCGACACAATTGGACTCTCCTTGGGGATTTGTGATTTTGAAGAACGCACAGTTCTTTGCTGTGCTTTTGCCAGCTTAAGTCTTTTCTTTTTTCTAGCGAGAGGATGAGTGCTTCCATCCTCATTTGAAGCTGAACCACTAGCCATGAACATAGGCCAGGGCCTCAGCCGTTCCTTGCCACTCCGTGTCGTAAATGGCATATTGGCAAGTTTACGCTTCTCCTCAGACGCTTTTAATTTTGATTTTTGGGTCATTTTACTGAACTTTTGTGTTTTGGATTTTACATGCTCTCTACTATGACATTGGGCATCGGCCTTGGCAGACGACGTTGATGGCATTTCATCGTCTCGGCCATGACTAGTGGCAGCAGCTTCAGCACGAGGTGGAAGTGGATCTTGATCTTTCACTTTAACCTCCACATTTTTGTTCTCCATTTTTTAATGTGTGGAATTATATGCCAGTATCAATAGCAATTGCCTACTACTATATTTACTGCGCAAAACTAAAATGCACCACAGGTATACAATGTAGATGGATAGTATACTTAATGGATGACGAGTGACGACACAGAGGTAGGTACACAGCAGTGGTCTACCGTACTGCTATATATAGTATACTGGTGGACACTGTCAGCAAACTGCTAAACTAGTCTAAATAAATGCACCACAGGTATACAATGTAGATAGATAGTATACTTAATGGATGACGAGTGACGACACAGAGGTAGGTACAGCAGTGGCCTACCGTACTGCTATTTATAGTATACTGGTGGACACTGTCAGCAAACTGCTAAACTAGTCTAAAAAAATGCACCACAGGTATACAATGTAGATGGATAGTATACTTAATGGATGACGAGTGACGACACAGAGGTAGGTACAGCAGTGGCCTACCGTACTGCTATATATAGTATACTGGTGGACACTGTCAGCAAACTGCTAAACTAGTCTAAATAAATGCACCACAGGTATACAATGTAGATAGATAGTATACTTAATGGATGACGAGTGACGACACAGAGGTAGGTACAGCAGTGGCCTACCGTACTGCTATTTATAGTATACTGGTGGACACTGTCAGCAAACTGCTAAACTAGTCTAAAAAAATGCACCACAGGTATACAATGTAGATGGATAGTATACTTAATGGATGACGAGTGACGACACAGAGGTAGGTACAGCAGTGGCCTACCGTACTGCTATATATAGTATACTGGTGGACACTGTCAGCAAACTGCTAAACTAGTCTAAAAAATGCACTACAGGTATAGAATGTAGATGGATAGTATACTTAATGGATGACGAGTGACGACACAGAGGTAGGTACACAGCAGTGGCCTACCGTACTGCTATATATAGTATACTGGTGGACACTGTCAGCAAACTGCTAAACTAGTCTAAAAAATGCACCACAGGTATACAATGTAGATGGATAGTATACTTAATGGATGACGAGTGACGACACAGAGGTAGGTACACAGCAGTGGCCTACCGTACTGCTATATATAGTATACTGGTGGACACTGTCAGCAAACTGCTAAACTAGTCTAAAAAATGCACCACAGGTATACAATGTAGATGGATAGTATACTTAATGGATGACGAGTGACGACACAGAGGTAGGTACAGCAGTGGCCTACCGTACTGCTATATATAGTATACTGGTGGACACTGTCAGCAAACTGCTAAACTAGTCTAAAAAAATGCACCACAGTTATAGAATGTAGATGGATAGTATACTTAATGGATGACGAGTGACGACACAGAGGTAGGTACACAGCAGTGGCCTACCGTACTGCTATATATAGTATACTGGTGGACACTGTCAGCAAACTGCTAAACTAGTCTAAAAAAATGCACCACAGGTATACAATGTAGATGGATAGTATACTTAATGGATGACGAGTGACGACACAGAGGTAGGTACAGCAGAGGCCTACCTTACTGCTATATATAGTATACTGGTGGACACTGTCAGCAAACTGCTAAACTAGTCTAAAAAAATGCACCACAGGTATAGAATGTAGATGGATAGTATACTTAATGGATGACGAGTGACGACACAGAGGTAGGTACACAGCAGTGGCCTACCGTACTGCTATATATAGTATACTGGTGGACACTGTCAGCAAACTGCTAAACTAGTCTAAAAAAATGCACCACAGGTATACAATGTAGATGGATAGTATACTTAATGGATGACGAGTGACGACACAGAGGTAGGTACAGCAGTGGCCTACCGTACTGCTATATATAGTATACTGGTGGACACTGTCAGCAAACTGCTAAACTAGTCTAAAATGCACCACAGGTATACAATGTAGATGGATAGTATACTTAATGGATGACGAGTGACGACACAGAGGTAGGTACAGCAGTGCACTCCGCACTGTACTACTCCTATATAATATTAATTATACTGGTGGTCCCCAGTCCCCACAATAAAGCAGCACACTGTGAGCACAGATATGGAGTGTTTTTCAGGCAGACAACGTATACTGGTGGTCACTGTCAGCAAAACTCTGCACTGTACTCCTGCTATAGCTGCTCCCCAGTCCCCACAATTAAGCAGTGTGAGCACTCAGCACAGATATATCATGCAGCACACTGAGCACAGATATGGTATGGAGCGTTTTTTTCAGGCAGAGAACGGATAAAAAAACTGGTGGTCACTTATCAGCAAAACTCTGCACTGTACTCCTAACAGCTGCTCCCCAATCCTCCCCACAATTAAGCAATAAAAAACAAACAAGAATCAACTGTCTTCTACAATAAATGGAGAGGACACCATCCACGTCCTCTCCCTATCATCTCCAATGCACGAGTGAAAATGGCGGCGACACGCGTCTGCTTATATAGAATCCGAATCTCGCGAGAATCCGACAGCGGGATGATGACGTTCGGGCGCGCTCGGGTTAGCCGAGCCATACGGGAGAATCCGAGTATGGCTCGGACCCGTGTAAAAAGGGTAAAGTTCGGGGGGGTTCGGTTTCTCGGAAACCGAACCCGCTCATCACTAATACACACTGGGCATTTTTGCCCAGTGTGTATGCACAGTGATGATGTGAACATCGCTGACAGGAAAATAGCTCAGTGCATACACACTGAGCTATTTTCCTTGTGCACAGCGATGTAGGAGACTGCGGAAAGTGCTTTACTCAGTTGTTCAAACAGCCTGACGGACGGCGGCGGCTAGCGATGATGTGGGAGCGAGCATCAGCGCTCACCGCTCATCACCCACCCATACACACTGGCTGAGTTTGAGCTCAAAGTAGCTCAAAATGCCAAAAGTGAAATACTGTACTTTGAGCTCAAAATCGCCCAGTTTGTGTGGGCCTTTAAATGCTTGTTTACTTGAAATCTATGATAACCTAAAGGCATGGCTTGGCAGTGTTAGCAGTGGTTAAAAAATCACATTACATATTTGTAGTTTTGTACAAGTATAATCATATAATAATGTAATAAAGGCCCCCATTTATCAAGCCTTAGAGAGTGATAAATAGAACCGTCCAATCAACTCCTAACTGCTGTGTTTAAAAAATGACAGTTAGGAGTTGATTGGTTGTTACTTTATCATCGTGCTGTTTATCACTCTCCAAGAATTTATATATCTGGGCCAAAGTGTTATATGTGTAAGAGGAAATGCTGTCTTGACTGGTTTTAAGTAGAGATGTGCCAATCGGAGATGTGCGGCTGGCACTTTTCGTGTTTTGTCTTTTGGTTTTGGTTCTAATTCCATTTTCGTGTTTTGGTTTTGGCTTAGTTTTGCCAAAGCCACCCTTTCGGGCTTTGGTTTTGGATCTGGATGATTTTTTTTAAAAAACATAAAAACAGCTAAAATCACAGAATTTGGGGGTAATTTTGCTCCTACGGTATTATTAACCTCAATAACATTCATTTCTACTCATTTCCAGTCTATTCTGAACACCTCACAATATTGTTTTTAGGCTTAAAAATTTGCACCGAGGTGGCTATATGACTAAGCTAAGCAACACAAGTGTGCGGCACAAACACCAGGCCCATCTAGGAGTGGCACTGCAGTTGCAGACAAGATGGCAGATTTAAAAAATAGGCCTCAAACAGCACATGATGCAAAGAAGAAAAAGAGGTGCAATGAGGTAGCTGGATGGCCAAGCTAAGCGACACAAGTGCACGGTACAAACACCTGGTCCATCTAGGAGTGGCACTGCAGTGGCAGACAAGATGGCAGATTTAAAAAATAGGCCTCAAACAGCACATGATGCAAAGAAGAATAAGAGGTGCAATGAGGTAGCTGGATGGCCAAGCTAAGCGACACAAGTGTGCGACACAAACACCTGGCCCATCTAGGAGTGGCACTACAGTTGCAGACAAGATGGCACTATTCAAAAACTAGTCCCCAAAGAGCACATGATGCAAAGAAGAAAAAAAGGTGCAATGAGGTAGCTGTATGACTAAGCTAAGCTACACAAGTGTACTGCACAAACACCTGGCCCATCTAGGAGTTGCACTGCAGTGGCAGACAGGATGGCAGATTTAAAAAATAGGCCTCAAACAGCACATGATGCAAAGAAGAAAAAGAGGTGCAATGAGGTAGCTGGATGGCCAAGCTAAGCGACACAAGTGCACGGTACAAACACCTGGTCCATCTAGGAGTGGCACTGCAGTGGCAGACAGGATGGCAGATTTAAAAAATAGGCCTCATACAGTACATGATGCAAAGAAGAAAAAGAGGTGCAATGAGGTAGCTGGATGGCCAAGCTAAGCGACACAAGTGTGCGGCACAAACACCTGGCCCATCTAGGAGTGGCACTGCAGTTACAGACAGGATGGTGCTTAAAAAACTAGTCCCCAAATAGCACATGATGCAAAGAAGAAAAAGAGGTGCAAGATGGAATTGTCCTTGGGCCCTCCCACCCACCCTTATGTTGTATAAACAGGACATGCACACTTTAACAAACCAATCATTTCAGCCACAGAGTCTGCCACATGACTATGGCTAAAATTACTGGTTTGATTGGGCCCCCACCAAAAAAGAAGCAATCAATCTCTCCTTGCACAAACTGGCCTTACAGAGGCAAGATGTCCACCACATCATCATCCTCCGATTCCTCACCCCTTTTAACGTGTACATCCTCCTCACTGAGTATTAATTTGTCCCCACTGGATTCCACCATCACAGGTCCCTGTGTACTTTCTGGAGGCAATTGCTGGTAAAGGTCTTCCCGGAAGACTTTATAATTTATTTTGATGAACATCATCTTCTCCACATATTGTGGAAGTAACCTCCTATGCCGAATGCTGACAAGGTTACCGGCTGCACTAAACACTCTTTCGGAGTACACACTGGAGGGGGGGCAACTTTGGTAAAATAAAGCCAGTTTGTGCAAGGGCCTCCAAATTGCCTCTTTTTCCTGCCAGTATATGTACGGACTGTCTGACATGCCTACTTGGATGCTGTCACTCATATAATCCTCCACCATTCTTTCAATGGTGACAGAATCATATGCAGTGACAGTAGACATGTCAGTAATCGTTAGCAGGCCCTTCAGTCCGGACCAGATGTCCGCTTTCGCTCCTGACTGCCCTGCATCACCTCCAGCAGGTGGGCTAGGAAATGTTATCCTTTTCCTTGCAGCCCCAGTGGCGGGAGAAATTGAAAGAGGAGCTGTTGACGGGTCACGTTCCGCTTGAGTTGACAATTTACTAACCAGCAGGTCTTTGCACCACTGCAGACTTGTGTCTGCTGGAAAGAGAGATACAACGTAGGCTTTAAACCTAGGATCGAGCACAGTGGGCAAAATGTACTGCTCTGATTTCAACAGATTGACCACCCTTGAATCCTGGCAAAGTGAATGAAGGGCTCCATCCACAAGTCCCACATATTTTGCGGAATCGCTCCGTCTTAGCTCCTCCTTCAATTTATCGAGCTGCTTCTGCTAAAGCCTGATGAGGGGAATGACCTGCTCAAGCTGGCAGTGTCTGAACTGACTTCACGTGTGGCAAGTTCAAAGGTTTGCAGAACCTTGCACAACGTTGAAATCATTCTCCACTGCGCTTAAGGCAGGTGCATTCCCCCTCCTTTGCCTATATCGTAGGCAGATGTATAGGCTTGAATGGCCTTTTGCTGCTCCTCCATCCTCTGAAGCATATAGAGTGTTGAATTCCACCTCGTTACCACCTCTTGCTTCAGTTGATGGCGGGGCAGGTTCAGGCGTGTTTTCTGGCGCTCCAGTCTTCGGCACGTAGTGGAAGAATACCGAAAGTGGCCACAATTTTTCGGGCCACCGACAGCATCTCCTGCACACCCCTGTTATTTTTAAAAAAATTCTGCACCACCAAATTATTGTATGTGCAAAACATGGGACATGCTGGAATTTGCCCTGACGTAATGCACGCACAATATTGGTGGCGTTGTCCGATATCACAAATCCCCAGGAGAGTCCGATTGGGGTAAGCCATTCTGCGATAATGTTCCTCAGTTTCCGTAAGAGGTTGTTAGCTGTGTGCCTCTTATGGAAAGCGGTGATACATAGCATAGCTTGCCTAGGAATGAGTTGGCATTTGCAAGATGCTGCTACTGGTGCCGCTGCGGGAGGCCATACATCTACCCAGTGGGCTGGTAGTCATATAGTACTTAGTCTGCCCTCTTCCACTTGTCCACGTGTCCGTGGTTAAGTGGACACTGGATATAAGCAAATTTTTTCGGACACTCGTGACTCTTTTTCTGACGTCTGTGTACATTCTCAGTATCGCCTGCCTAGAGAAGTGGAACCTAGATGGGATTGATACCAGGGACACACTATCTCCATCAAATCTTTAAGTGACTCTGAACTAATGGTGGATACCGGACGCACCTCTAACACCAACATAGCTGTAAAGGCCTCAGTTATCTGCTTTGCAAAAGGATGACTGCTGTTATATTTCATCTTCCTCACAAAGGACTGTTGGACAGTCAATTGCTTACTGGAAGTAGTACAAGTGGTCTTCCGACTTTCCCTCTGGGATGATGATCGACTCCCAGCAGCAACAACACTCAAGGATCCTACGGAGGAATCCCAGTTAGGAGAGGACTCTTCAGTCTTGACAGTGACATGGACTGCAGGACTACGGATGTTCCTGACTGAGGAGGAAGTTGACGTTGAGGGAGTTGGTGGTGTGGCTTGCAGGAGCTTGGGTACAGGAGAAAGAAGGGATTTAGGTGTCAGTGCAATGCTTACGCTCTTACCCAAAGTTTCTGAACTTGACAGTGACTTCTGATGAATGTGCAACAGGTGACGTATAAGGGAGTATGTTCCTAGGTGGTTAACATCCTTACCCCTACTTTTTACAGATTGACAGAGGCAACAGATGGCTTGACACCTGTTGTCCGGATTTGAGGAGAAATAATTCCATACTGAAGAGGTTGCTTTTTTGGCAGTTTGCCCAGGCATCACAATGGGCTTCTTTGTCCCAAGGACAACAGGTGTCTCCCCCGGTGCCTGACTTAAACCACATCACCATCAGAATCCTCATCGTCAACTTCCTCCTCAGCGCCAGCAACACCCATATCCTCATCCTGGTGTACTTCAACAGTGACATCTTCAATTTGAATATCAGGAACTGGACTGTGACTGCTCCTTCCAGCACTTGCAGGGGGCGTGCACATGGTGGAAGGAGTCACCTCTTCCGGTCCAGTGTTGGGAAGGTCAGGCATCGCAACCGCCAACACACTTGGAGTCTCCTTGGGGATTTGTGATACCATCTCAGAGCACACAGTTCTTTTCTGTGCTTTTTCCAGCTTAACTCTTTTAATTTTTCCAGCGGGAGGATGAGGGCTTCCGTCGTCATGTGAAGCTGAACCATTAGCCATGAACATTGGCCAGGGCTTCAGCCGTCCGTGTTGTAAATGGCATATTGGCAAGTTACGTTTCTCCTCGGATTTTACACGCCCTCTACTATGACATTGGGCATCAGCCTTGGCAGATGACGTTGATGGCATTTCATCGTCTATGTCATGGCTAGTGGCAGCAGCTTCAGCACTTTTTTATTAGTCAATTAGGTGAAGAATGTGTAGTTAACATCATCTAAAATGAAATATTTGTTTTTGCTATTTAAAAAAAATAAAAATTTCCCCAAACATCAGAACATTGGTTGTGACCATCAGAAACATTGCGACCATTGTGGCTTTCAATTTGAAAGCCGGGACAGCCTCCAGGTACACGGGGGGGGGGGGGGGGGGGGGGGGGCTTGGGGGGGGGGGGACAATTTACACTTCCCAAGCGGCTGCTATTGTCTGCAGCAGCTGGAGGGGATGGGGGGGGGGTCCTGCTATGCTGACCAATCAGCAGTGATCGGCAACACGGCAATCAGTAGGGGAGGATGAGGGAGGCAGAGGGACCTTCCGGTCCCTCTGACAGCAGCAGCGGAGGTAAGTCAAATACTGTAGGAGGCTTCTTTCCTGCAGTAGTCCAAAGTTAAATGTAAATTAAGTAATGCAAATAGATGGCTAATTTAATCACTCTAAAGTCCCAATGACAAAGGTCTTAGGGGGTAATTCAGAACTGATCGCTGCTGTGCGGTTTCGTACAGCGGGCGAGCAGATCCTAACTGCGCATGAGAATGCACCGCAATGTGCATGCGCGACGGACAACAACAATGGGCATCGCCGGTCAGAGACAAGATGGTGTAAAAAATCTGATTGTACAGGGTTCGCAAGGTGAGTGTGGGTGGCAACTGACCATTTACTGGGAGTGTTCGGGAAAACTCAGGCATGCCCAAGCATTTTCAGGGAGGGTGTCTGACGTCAGCTCCGGCCCCGATCAGCCCATTCTCATCGCGCTTGAGGACTATGTACTGGGTTGCGCACACTGGATTTTTTCAGCTCAGCTACACATGCGATCACATACTTGCATGGCGAAAATACACACCCCCTGTAGATGGCGACTTTCTGAACGCAGGACAGTAAAAAAAACGCAGCCCAGCGATCAAATCTGAATTAGGCCCCTAATTCAGACCTGATCGCAACAGCAAACTTTTTCTCTAATGGGCAAAACCATGTTGCACTGCAGGTGGAGTAGATATAACATGTGCAGAGAGAGTTACATTTGGGTGGGTTATTTTGTTTCTGTGCAGGGTAAATACTGTCTGCTTTAGTTTTACACTGCAATTTAGATTTCAGATTGAACACACCCCACCCACATCTAACTCTCTCTGTACATGTTATATCTGCCCCACCTGCAGTGCACATAGTTTTGCCCATTAGAGAAAAAATTTGGTGCTCGATCAGGTCTGAATTATACAGTATGCTGCTTCTATCTGTGTGCTTTCAAATCTGTATAAAGTACTTTTGTGATAAATGTCATACTACTTAACATCTGGTTCGTGTTTTTACACCATTTAAATGTTTTGCCCCAATACAGATGCTTCTTCATGCACCAGTTTCAATAAGCCATATGGCCTCCCCCAGATACTGGAACTTGAAGAACCACAAATACCAGCAGGCGGGGCATTAAGGGACTGCTGGTACCTATAATCCCTCTGTAAAAGAAACATTAAAATAAAAGCAGGACACTGAAAGTTATAATATTTTATTGTACAGCATCTTCACCTTTGTGGTGGTGGCCTTTAACCTCTTTTACATGGCCTTCCGCCCATCCAGAACTTCCACTGCATTGTTAGGAACTCCAGCACTATTGGTGTAAGACCTTTAGAGCCCTCAAGATGGTCTTTGCCAATAGCAACCCCTGCTGTTTGCTTAGTGCTTGATACGCACATTGGTACCTAGGGGGCCTCCTGGACTTAAACCTCCAGCAGTAGGGGCTCACAAAAAAATCTGGAGACCACAGTATAAGGGACTAGGGAATAACGGAGGGTAAGGCACACAGGTGCATAGAGGGTGAGGTCAGAGTTGGGTCAGAATCTCAGTCAGGGCGGATGTGGTACTGCGTAGATGGTATGCAGGCTGAGAGCAGGATCACTGGGAAGGCAGATGAAGGGTTAACACACTAGGCTAGAGGTAGAAACAGGCAGGGCAGATACCAGGGCAGGAATGGGAGGAAATCCGTTAGAGTATCCAAAGGATTTGCAAGGACAGGAGTCAGGAACCAGCAACTTATAGAGCAGGCACAAGATATAACCGGTACAGAGAGCTGGGCTGGCTGGCTTTTAAGATTAGCACAAACCAATGAGGAAACCAGCCTGGGAGGGCCTGTGTAATTACCAAACTATGTGCAGCTGCAGCACTGCATGTACTAAGCTCACTGACAGTGAGTGGAAACGCTGTAGCTGAGTGGCACTCTGATTGACTAGAGAAGGGCAGGGAGCGGCGGCCCCTGTGCCTGGAAGATGCGATGCCCTGGTTGCTGGGCAACCGGGACTCACGGGGGGAAGGAGCTGCTCGGTGGCTCGTGACAGTAGCCCCCCTTGAAGAGGGATTAAGAAATCTCAGAACCAGGTTTATCCGAAAACTCTCTGAAGAATAATTTCTTAAGTTTAGGAGCATGAAGAATCTTTCAGGAATCCACTTTCTCTCTTCTGGCCCATAGCCCCTCCAATGCACCAAGAAATTTACCTGCTCCGGCACAAACTTGGAATCCAGGATCCTCTCCACCACAAATCCTGATGACCCTGGACCATAACTTTAGATGGTCTTCTAGGACAACAGCCTCTGAACTTTTGAGAGAGAAAGGCTGCTTTGAAAAGAGAACAATGGAATGTATTAC